>NC_044034.1:59812060-60140314 GCF_901765095.1 Microcaecilia unicolor
AGTTTTTATTGCACAATAGGATATTACCTCCTATCCTATGACTTTCTAATTTCCTCAGGAGTCTTTCATGAGGTAACAAATGCCTTTTGAAAATCCAGATACACAATATCTACATGTTTATTCATCCCTTCATGTAGTAGATTGGTGAGGCAAGATTTCCCTTGACTAAATCCATGTTGGCTTTGTCTCATTAATCCATGCTTATTTATATGTTCTGTAATTTTTTTCTTTATTGTAGTCTCTACCATTTTGCCCTGCACCAACGTCAGGCTCACTAGTCTTTTCCCCCTTCTATCCAGCATCTGCCTCCTTCTCTCTCCCCCTTCCATCTAGCATCTGCCCTCCTTCTCTCTCTCCCCTTCCATCTAGCATCTGCCCTCCTTCTCTCTTCCCTTCCATCTAGCATCTGCCCTCCTTCTCTCTCTCCCCTTCCATCTAGCATCTGCCCTCCTTCTCTCTCCCCCCTTCCATCTAGCATCTGCCCTCCATCTCTCTCTCCCCTTCCATCTAGCATCTGCCCTCCTTCTCTCTCCCCTTCCATCTAGCATCTGCCCTCCTTCTCTCTCCCCCCTTCCATCTAGCATCTGCCCTCCTTCTCTCTCTCCCCTTCCATCTAGCATCTGCCCTCCTTCTCTCTCCCCCCTTCCATCTAGCATCTGCCCTCCATCTCTCTCTCCCCTTCCATCTAGCATCTGCCCTCCTTCTCTCTCTCCCCTTCCATCTAGCATCTGCCCTCCTTCTCTCTCTCCCCTTCCATCTAGCATCTGCCCTCCTTCTCTCTCCTCTTCCATCTAGCATCTGCCCCCCCTTCTCTCTCCCCTTCCATCTAGTATCTGCTCTCCTTCTCTCTCTCCCCTTCCATCCAGCCTCTGCCCTCCTCCTCACTCCCCCCTTCCATCCAGCCTCTACCCTCCTTCATGCCCCAATTCCATCCAGCCTAAGCTTCCTCTTTCGCCTCCCAGTTCAGCGTCTGCCTTCTCTATGTCCCCCCTCCCTACACAGACCCCTACTGCTATTGCTTCTCTAGACCAGTAGCAGTCAGCTGCTGGCTGTACCCTGGAACAGGAAGTGATGTCCAAGGGGACAGGGCCATCAGTCCCGGCCCCATAGTGGCAGAAATTAGTTTTTGTGTCTGCTGCTGCTTATCTAAAAAAGCAGCAGCTTGAATGATGATGGGAAGGAGGTGGGAAAAATATGCAGCGGCACCCCTGTGAGTTCACTGCAGCACCCTGGGGTGCCGGGGCACACGGTTTGGCAATCTCTGGTTTAATGGTAACTTTTGGTGCTTTGAAATTTTATCTTAATTCCACAGACTGATGTGTTTTTGTTCTGAGCTGAACTTTGATTTTTTTTTTTTTTATTTTGTGCTAATTTTAATGCATGCTATCACAGAAAATGAAATAAAGATGCACATTCATAGCCATTACAGGCAAGTAATTACTCCTTCCTTGTGTTCCCTCTTTTTCTGCTTTCTTGATCAGGTCAATTACAGTTATATATAAGACCTTAGAGATTTTATTTTATTATTTTTTTATTTTATTTTGTTACATTTGTACCCTGCGCTTTCCCACTCATGGCAGGCTCAATGCGGCGGGCAATGGAGGGTTAAGTGACTTGCCCAGAGTCACAAGCTGTGCCGGGAATCAAACTCAGTTCCCCAGGACCAAAGTCCACCACCCTAACCACTAGGCCACTCCTCCACTAATTCATAATGTAATAAGCTCATGACTTTAAAGATTTTCTTTTTTAAATTGTGATCAGTTTCATTTGTTGTTGGCACTGTCCATACTTTGCAGGAAAACTTTTGAAGCTAACACATCATTAATAAGGCTTTCTATTCCCAGTGTGTACTGGGGAGAAAAACACTTAGTAAGTTGGGCCCTTAATGGTAATACAGTGTTGGGTCAGCAGAACTCATCAGATACAAGAACAAGAAAAATTGATTGCCAGTTATTACAGGCAGTCAACTTTTAATTTTGCATAATTGATTTACCATTAAGCCCTTATTTGAGTTGAAATCTTTAACATCATTAGGTTCTATTTTTAAATGACAAACTTGCACAGTTTTTTTTTTAATGGTATATTATTTGTAGTTTTCAAAACTTGCACATCAGGCAACTTTATTGCATTCCTTTTGATGTGCTGGTCAATAGGGAAATTGCAGAAATGGATGCCTTTATTTTATCATTTTGTGGCCATAAATATCCAATTTTAATCAGCAGTTTAATTTAGATTAGCACCAAAAATGGTAAATAATTAGTTTATAAAACCGTGTCCGGATGATCATCTGATTGTGCACTTTTAAATCGTCTTAAAATCCACTGGTTTAAACAAGCCTTCTATTAAACCTCCCCTCCCCCTCCTATGTACTGATATTGAGACTCCCCAGAAAAGGGTGCCATATAAACTGTGTTTATTAAATAAATAATAATGAAACAGTTAGCTAAAGAAGTTGCATTCTTTCTCGTTCCCAGTCCAATCTCCTCGTAGCTAGTCAGGTTTTGAGGATACCCACAATGAATATGCATGAGATACATTTACAGGCATTGCCTCCACTGTATGCAAATGTATCTCATTCTGATTCATTGTGGATATCCTGAAAACCAAACCGGCTTGGTATTTCCTGAGGACACAGTTGAGAACCCCTAATTTTATGTAGTGATGCCCAGGGCCTGCCTTAGAGAGGGGAGTCAGGGTTATTGCTTTGTGTAGAGCCACTCTGGTAACCCTGACCTGGCAAACTTTGCAGTGTTCTGTGCTAGGAGAAAGTAGGGCTGGATGTCATAGGCCTCTGCCTCCTTTCTGATGTGTCCATAGGGCTGAAAATAAAAGTCAGTGTTGCAGCCCCCTCTATTTGGTCTCTGCATCATCAAAGATGCAGATGCTGCTCCTTACAGACTGCTAGGACCAGTGAGTGCTAATACCACTCCTCTTCTTCCCCCTTTTCCATCCCAGCTCATGAAATCTTCAGTGGGACCCCTTTTAAAATCATTAGATCTTCAAGGTAAGGGACTCTCCCCCTCCCCCACATTTGACTCATAAGTAGAATAAAATGTTAAGGAGTTCTTACGTTTACAGTAATTTGCCATGCATCTTACACCCACTGGGGGCAGCCTTGAGGCTGTCTCACATCCCTTCTGCAGATATGATAGAGGTCTATGAAATCCTAAGAGTGAAACAGTTAAATCGATGGTTTTCTTGTTCAAAAAATACAAAGACAGGGGATGTGCCGTAAAATGTACTAATTAATGCATGTAAAACAAATCAGAGCAAATATTGTTTCACTCAATTTATAGTTAAGCTCTGGGATTTGTTACCAAAGGATATGGTAAAAGTAGCATAATTGGGTTTAAAACGGGTTTGGATAAATTCCTGGAGGAAAAGTCTATAAAAGCCATTGCTTATCCCTAGGGGTAAATAGCATGTAATCTTGCTACTTTTTATGATCCTGTCAGGTATTTGTGACTGGATTGGCCACTGTTGGAAACAGGACACTGAGCTAAACGGTGTAACCCAGTATGGCAGATCTTATTAACTTTGGGTGAGTTTTCTGTTCCCCCACCCTACCTGATATGCTATGAGAATATAGGGCAGTGGTTGTTTTGGAATGGATTGGTTGCTCTTATTCCAACAGCAGTAAAGACCAGCATGAACCCATGCTTCATTCTAGAAACAATCTTAAATCATCTCTGTTAGCACATTCTAATGTTCTAGTCATGAAGGCCAGTTATTAAGCAGTTAAGATTTCTCTATTCAGTAGTATAGTCCTCTTGTAAAATTTACATAAGCATTGCCATACAGAGACAGACTGAAGGTCCATCAAGCCCAGCATCCTGTTTCCAACAGTGGCCAATCCAGGTCACAGGTACCTGGCAAGATCCCCAAAAAGTACAATACATTTTATGCTGCTTATCCCAGATATAGTGGATTTTCCCCAAGTCCATTTTAATAATGGTCTATGGACTTTTCCTTTAGGAAGCCATCCAAACCTTTTTTAAACCCAGCTAAGCTAACTGCTTTTACTACATTCTCTGGCAACGAATTCCAGAATTCAATTTCTCTGATTCATTTTAAATGTACTACTTTGTAGCTTCATTGCGTGCCCCCTAGTCCTAGTATTTTTGGGAAGAGTAAACAAGCAATTCACATCTGCATATTCCACTCCACTCATAGACTTCTATCATATCTCCCCTCAGCCATCTTTTCTCCGAGCTCAGGAGCCCCAGCTGCTTTAGCCTTTCCTCATAGGGAAGTCGTCCCATCCCCATCTTATCATTTTCGTTGCCCTTCTCTGTACCTTTTCTAATTCCACTATATCTTTTTTGAGATGCGGTGACCAGAATTGAACACAATATTCGAAGTGCGGTCGCACCAAGGAGCGATACAAAGGTATTATGACAGCCTCATTTTTGTTTTTCATTCCTTTCCTAATAATACCTAACATTCTATTTGCTTTCTTAGCCGCTTCCACAGACTGAGAGGGTTTCAATATATCATCAACGATGAAGCCTAGATCTCTATCCTGGTTGGTGACTTCTAATATGGAACCTTGCATTACATAGCTATAATTCGGGTTCCTCTTTCCCACATGCATCACTTTGCACTTGCTCACATTAAACGTCATCTCCCATTTAGATGCCCAAACTCCGAGTCTTGTAAGGTCCTCTTGTAATTTTTCACAATCCTTTTGCAATTTAACAATTTTGAATAACTTTGTGTCATCAGCAAATGTAATTAACTCACTAGTTACTCCCATCTCTAGATCATTTATACATATAGACCCCTGGGGAACCCCACTATCTACCCTTCTCCATTGAGAACACGGACCATTTGACCCTACTCTCTGTTTTCTGTCTTTTAACCAGTTTTTAATCCACAATAGGACACTATCTCCTATCCAATGACTCTCCAATTTCCTCTGGAGTCTTTCATGAGGTACTTTGTCAAATGCCTTTTGAAAATCCAGATACACAATATCGACAGGCTCACCTTTATCCACATGTTTATTCACCCCTTCAAAGAAATGTAATAGATTGGTGAGGCAAGATTTCCCATCACTAAATCTATGCTGGCTTTGTCTCATTAATCCATGCTTTTGACTGTGCTGTGTAATTTTGTTCTTTATAATAGTCTCTACCTTTTTGCCCGGCACTGACATCAGACTCGCCAGTCTGTAATTTCCCGGATCTCCTCTGGAACCTTTTTTAAAAATTGGCATTACATTGGCCACCCTCCAGTCCATGCTTGATTTTAAAGATAAATTACATATTACTAGTAATAATTACATAAGTATTGCCATACTGGGAAAGTCCAAAGGTCCATCAAGCCCAGCATCCTGTTCCCAACAGTTGCCAATCCAGGTCACAAATATCTGCTTTGTGGTTAATCCTAGTGGTTCTTCCTTGATGTGGACTTGATCTCTTTAATGTGATATAGCAGTTGCTTAAGTGTTATATATTTTTTTCTTTTTGGAATACCTGTATTTTTAGTTCTAGTATAAATAAATTTAAATTTAAAAAAGTATCACCTACTACTTGGTTATTGACCCATATTTCCATATAAACTATGCTCAAACCAACACTCTGTCTCTGTATCTTAGACTGGGCACTTTGATAAAAAATGTATAAATATATTATTATATATAAAAAAAATAGCCTCAAATGCCCAGGGTACCTTTAAATTAGGACACCACTGTATTAGCTAGCATCATAGGCTCCTCCTCCTTCCAAAAAAAACAACAGAATAAAAACTTCCAAAATCAATTTCAAATGGAAGAAAAAATCTGTAGTTAAAAAACAGAAGAAAGGGTGATAACTTTTAACAATTTATTAATCAAAGTGCTCAAATCTAAACTCTATTGCTCAGGACTTGAAAAACTTAAGTCCATAAAACAGGATTATAACTTCAGCCCGTCAGGGAACCCCATGTTCCTAACTCAGTCTCTAAGAGAAAAAAATCAGCTATTTAATATATCCTTAATTTCTCTGATCCACCAACAATTATGTAGTCATCATATCTCAAATTATTCACTGTATTCTTTCATCATAACCAGCTTAATGTCTCTTAAATCTACATTCAACTTAGCTTTCCCTAGAGGATCTGGATTTGAGCTTTCTACCTAAGAGCCTAAATTTGGCTTCCAGAACCTCTCTCCCACATTTTCCTATGTCATTGGTACCCACATGTACCAAGACAGCTGACTCCTCCCCAAAACTATCTAAAATCCTAATTAGGTGACACGTGAGGTCCGCCACCGCACCAGGCAGGCAAGTGATCCTCACTTCCACCAGCCACCCAGCTATCTATATGCCTAAGTGGAAAAGACTATGGAGATTAGTTGATAAGATTTGCTTTTTATATTTTTATTTTGCCTATCACTAACCTACAATTAATTCCTCCTTTAAACCCCAATCTTTAAGTTCCCAATGCACAAAGCAAAATAGTGTTCACTTACCAGAGAAATGTCCTCTTCTCTCGGAACTTCTCAGAAAGTTCCGAGAGAAGTTCATTTTTCAATTCTATCAGTACTCTGGGATGAATACCATCCGGTCCAGGCGATTTTGCTACTTTTCAATTTGTAAAATTGAGCCATTACATCCTCCAGGTTTTTAGAGATTTCATCCACTTTCTCCAGCTCATCAGCTTTGGATACCATGGAACAGGTGTCTCTCCCAAATCTTCCTTAGTGAAGACTGAAGCAAAGAATTCATTTAATTTGTCCGCTATGGCTTTGTCTTCCCTGGTTGCCCCTTTTGCCTCTTTTACCCCTCGATAGCGCTCCAACCAATTCTTTTGCCAGCTTCTTGCTTTTAATGTACCTAAAAAAAAACTTTTACTATGTGTTTCTGCCCCCAACGCAATGTTTTTTTCAAAGTTCCTTATTAGCGCTTTGCATTTGACTTGACATTCCTTATGCTGTTTTTTTTATTATTTTCAGGTGGATCCTTCTTCCATTTTCTGAAGGATTTTCTTTTAGCTCTAACAACTTCCTTCACCTCACTTTTTAACCATCTGGCTGTCGTTTGGTCTTCCTTCCTCCTTTTTTAATACACAGAATATATTTGGCCTGGGCTTCCAGGATGGTGTTTTTCAACAACATCCATGCCTTATGTAGACTTTCGAAAGTTGCTTCTGTAAGATTTTTCTCCTTTTTGAAAGTTAAACGCTAATGTATTGGATTTCCTGTGTGTAGTTACTCCAAAGCCGATATCAAATCTGATCATATTATGATCACTGTTATCAAGCGGCCCCAGTACCACTACATCCCACACCAGGTCATGCACTCCACTAAGGACTAGCTCTAGAATTTTTCCTTCTCTTGTTGGGTCCTGTACCAGCTGCTCCATAAAGCAGTCCTTGATTTTGTCAAGGAATTTTACCTCCTTAGCATGCCCTGATGTTACATTTACTCAGTCAATATCGGAGTAATTGAAATCACCCATTATTATTGTGTTGCCCAGTTTGCTAGCCTCCCTCTGATAACATTTCTACATCCGTCTGTTCATCCTGGCCATTTGGATGATAGTACACTCCTATCACTGTCCTTTTCCCCTTTATACATGGAATTTCAATCGATAGGGATTGCAAGATGTGTTTTGTTTCTGCAGAATTTTCAGTCTATTTGATTCAAGGCCCTCTTTAACTTGCAATGCTACTCCTCCACCAGTTCGATCCATCCTATCATTACGATATTATTTGTACCCCGGTATGACAGTGTCCTACCGGTGGTTATCCTCCTTCCGTCTCTGAGATGCCTATTATATCTAATTTTTTCTTTTAGTGTAATATATTGTAACTCTCCTATCTTATTTCTTAGGCTTCTGGCATTTGCATATAGACATTTCAAACTATGTTTGTTGTTCCTATTTACATCTTTCTCAGTTGTTGACATTGTTAATTTGCAATCTTTTGTCTGATTTTTATTTAAGGACACCTGATCTACTATGGCCTCTTTTGCAACCTCGCTATTGGGATTTTCCCTGTTTTGGTGATATTTTTGAAAGATACCTTGTTTAGAACCATGCATTTTTGAACAACAGACAGTTGTTATCCATACAGATGAAATTTCCCTAATGAATTGTCAAAGAAGGTGAGGGGTAGGTAATGAAAGAGCCACACTATCCATTTTTTTTTTTGCAAAACATGCTGCAAAACATTCCCAAAGTCTTGCCTTTGCATAACTTTTTCCCACTTGTTCTGACATTTCATTGCTGAGGAGGAAATTTGTGTTTTATAGCTTTTTGAAAGCGTCTCTTACTCAGTTATTATCAATGTGAGTAGATATATGGGAGGGGGGAGCAGACATCACCACCGGGGTTATGTTGATTTGTTTTCACACTCCCATCCAGGCAGCATATCTGATGGTTGTGGAGTATAAACACAGAATATGTGTCTCTTACAGGAAATTAGGTTTTCTTAAAACAAGAATTGCACAAAATAATAATTGCAAATCTAAGAAATACAGTTCGGAAAAAAAAACGCAAGTGCATGCTGAAAAGAGTGTTATGTCAGATAGCCTGTACTGAACTCCTGCTGCCTTAATTTTTTCCATTCCTGTTGTTCTGCAATACTCCCACCACTGGATACCATTCAGCGTGGAGCCTCAATCTAAGTCCCTCATTCACCTCCTGACTTGTTTTGAAGTGAAATACTTTTCTTTTCCCTCTCTTGGTTGCACCAGTTTTTGATATATAATGATTATTATTCATTGCCACAACTCTTTTGAAAATTATTATTATTATTGAAATTTATGCCTGCCCATCCTTATACTCTTGGTCAGTTTACAATTTAGCATACATAATAAATTGAAAAAAAGAACCAGGTGATGTGTATTATAAAATAGCAAAACAAGAACAAATCGCATCAAAACCAAGAGCAACCTCAATAGTACAGTTAACAGAAGCGTAAAATAATGGGCTTTCACCGTTTTACAAAATGTTTTAAAAAATCAGATTCTCTTTCTATTTCAGTCGATAAGGTGTTCCCACATTTGAGAGCTCTGTTCCAAAAATACTCTTCCATATATACATATCTTATAAATCTTTGCCACTGTTGAGATGACTAATAAATCTTGTTGAAATGATCAAAGTGGCCTATTAGGTTGATGTCGAACAATAAGATTATTAATTTTGAGACTAGACAGTTTATAGATGACTTTAAGCTTCAGTGATTGCCTATAAACACCATATGTTGTTTGAAAGAGCCTGTGTTTGATATTTAATCAGCATCGGTGAAGTGTGATCGATATGTTGCAATCTGCCTATTATTTGAGCTGCCATGTTTTGTGCAAGCTGTGAAAATTTAGTCGGTCATTAAGATAAACCAATATGTATAGTATTACAGTAATCAAAATGTGGCATCACTAGTAGTTGTACAACTAAACAAAAAGTTTGGTTCCAAAAGAGGTTGTAACCCATTGTAGTAAACATGTCAGTGCTTCTCTGTAGGCTCTTATTTAAAAATGTCGTTGGTTCAACGCAGCTACTGGCAGTAGTTCTGGGTCCAGCACATGCCATTTCCTGGGGGAGGGGGTAGTGCGGCAGTGACCCAGTGGTAGTCGGGCATCGCTGCACACTGCCTGGTTACCGCCGGGTTATAGCGGGAGATCGCCATGGCCATTTTGTATTGGGGGCTTTCTACCCACTGCAGTAAAAGGAGCCCTGGTGTGCGGGAAAAACAACCCCCGCCACTACTGCAGGGCCCTTTTTCCTGCAACTTGGTAAAAGGACCTCTTAATGTGGCTACATTTGAGGGAATTCCCAGCATTTGCTGTTACAGGTGCCATGTTGAATTTTCAGCTATTGCATGGTACTTTGCTTAGAGTTAGCACAGACGCACTTAATTACCACTTTTGCCGTTAGCATGGGACCTTTAATATGCAATATTTCCCGCACACTAACTTCAAAATTCCTTCTATGCCCATGATATCCCACCTAACACAAAACACTTAACATGCAGTTTGCCACATGGTAACTGCAAAAATACCATAAAGTTCTTAGTACGTTTGTTTGCTAGTTTATGGTATTTCTGCAGTTTTCACACAGTAAACTGTGTGGTAAGGGTCAGATTCTATAAATGGCGCCGAATATTCAGTGCTTGATTCTATAAAGGGCACTTTAGGATGAGCACTCTTTGTAGAGTAACGTTGAGCATCAAATTTGGTGCTCAGCTTTGAGTGCGAGGATTTACACCAGCTGAAACCTGGTGTAAATCTTGGCAGTCAAATTGGGCGCTGATCCCCGCTATTCTAGAACACTGTGCTCATTGTTACAGAATAGCTCGTAGCCAGATTGGTGCTGTAAGGTGCAGAAATCATAATTAATGTCAGTTAAGTGCTTGTTAGCCCGTAAGCCAATCATTTTAGACACTCAAATTAGGGCAGTGTTTATGGCATCATGGTGTAAGTGTATAAGATAGTTTAGTAAAAGGGCCTCACAATGCAAAGCTAATAATCTATGACCATTTTGAGCCACATCTCATAGTTTCTCACCACAGATCATTAGGCATATAGATAGCTGGGTGGCTGGTGGGTGTGAGGATTGCCTGGTGACTTGCCTGCCTGGTGCGAAGGTGGCGGACCTCACACATCACCTAGGGCTCTTCAGCTTGGAGAAAAGGCGGCTGAGGGGAGGTATGGTAGAGGTCTATAAAATAATGAGTGGAGTTGAATGGGTAGATGTGAAACATCTGTTTACGCTTTCCAAAAATACTAGGACTAGGGGGGCATGCGATGAAGCTACAATGTAGTAAATTTAAAATGAATCGGAGAAAATATTTCTTCACTCAACGTGTAATTAAACTCTGGAATTCGTTGCCAGAGAATGTGGTAAAGGCGGTTAGCTTAGCGGAGTTTAATAAAGGTTTGGATGGCTTCCTAAAGGAAAAGTCCATAGACCATTATTAAATGGACTTGGGGAAAATCCACTCTTTCTGGGATAAGCAGTATAAAATGTTTTGTACTTTTTTGTGATTTTACCCGGTATTTGTGACCTAGATTGGCCGCTGTTGGAAACAGGATGCTGGACTTGATGGACCTTTGGTCTTTCCCAGTATGGCAATACTTATGTACTTATGACATATGGAAATATGGGTCAGTAACCAAGTAGTAGTTGATACTTTTTTTTAATTGAAATTTATTTATACTAAAACTGAAAATACAGGTATTCCAAAAGAATAAAATATAACCCAAGCAACTGCTATATCACATTAAAGAGATGAAGTTCACATCAAGGAGGAACCACTAGGATTAACCATAAAGCAGATATTCTAAACAAACAATAAATCTTGCAGTGTGAGATAAGTTCAAAAACCCCAAAATGTTTCCTGCCTATCAATATCTCATGAAAATTCAGTCATTTTTAGCAGACAGAAAATTATCTAGATGTACAGGATCCAAAAATAAAATATAAGAATGTTTCTCATGCGTGATCAGACACAAGGAAACTTTAAAAAGAATGGGCCCTCCTACAGCTATAACACGAGGCTTAAGCTCGAGAAAGGCTTTATTTACATTGTAGCTGAGTGATACTTTTTTAATGGACTAAATGTATTTTTGACAAGCTTTCAAGTGTTATCCTCTGCTGAGCACAGATGCAGAATTTGCATTTTTAAAAAGATGGCAGTGTTTTCTTGCACCATCAGTTTTGGCTTGTTGAGCAAAATGCTGTGGATCAATAATCTGTTTTTCTGATCTGACTTGTGTATTTTTTGTACACTAGTAATGTTCTGTTTATGTTAGTAAAATTCAGATCCCCTTTTATTACTCACAGGCAACTGAATTTCCTTTGATATGAGACACTTATTTAATTTCATTTATTACTACCTAGCAATCATTACTTTGATAACGCTGTCTCTTTTTTTTGCCATTTCAGAATCTGTACTAGAATACTATCAAAACTTGGAATACTTTAGGTATAAATGTTAAATTATATTGTCAAACAATTTTGGATAATTAAATTGAAAAGTGCTGCAATTGACTTCATTAGATCTAGGGGCTTCTAGAAATAATGGTTTAGTGGTATGTAGCTCTAAGATTGTAACAGGTCAATCTTTTGAAAAATCATCTGTGAGAGAGTCTCTTCACATTTAGGGCCTGATTCAGTTAATGACCCCCCAGATTTAGGCACCGTTAAGATGCGCGGTAAGCTGGTATTCTGTAAAGGGTTCTCTGCGCAGATCACCCTTTATAGAATACTTACTTAGCATGTTTCCCATGCCTAACCTTTGAACGCGAAGACTTATGCCTGCCAAAAGCTGGTGTAAATCCTCGCGCCCAGCTGATGGCAGTTGCAAGCACAAGTCCAAGTATTCTGTAACATCATGCCCAATTTCTGGAAATGCCCCTCCCATGGCATTGCCCTGTTTTGAGTTCCACGCTATGAAATTTAGGTGTGCATGTTATAGTATAGGGAGTAATCAGTAGTTGATTTTTATCCAAATATAAATTGGTGATGCAAAGTCTCATTTTTACAAAGAAATTTTTATAATTAGTATGGCATTGTAAAGGTCCACTGATTTTTATATTTATAAATGATAGAAACAGAGAAAAACATAACTGTATGGCCTATTCAGTTACCCATCCATACCATCTACTCTCCTTCCCTTAGGGAGTTTGGGGGGGGGGGGGGTGATAACGTTGGCTGAGCCTGGCACCTGTTACAGTGTGGGATGGGAAAGAGGGGGTGGGGGTGGAAGGGAAAGAAGGGGGAAGGATAGGTTGGATAGGTTAGTGTTGAGAGGCATAGCTTGTTAGGTTTGAAAGGAAGAATAAAATTGGACATTAAGAAAAAGGGGTGGGGTTGTGGGTGAGAGAATATTGTCGGACATTTTGGCGGGCTTCGTAGCATTTGGGTGTTGGGAGGGAGCTGGATGGTGCAAGGTAGTGTAGGTAAATGCTGTGAGGAAATTTTCCCTCCCTCCCTCTCAAAGTTTTTATTCTGTGTTCTGGTGTACTTTCTGTTATTTTGTTTTCGGAGTTGTTTGTTTTCTGGGATATGTGTTGAGGGTTTTGTGTTATAGGATGGGTTGTGGGGGGCAGTTGCAGCTTAGGCAGGTGGAGGTGGCACAATATTGGGGTATGGGCCCTAGGTGTGATTTTGATATTGGTACTTTCTGGGGTAACTATGGATAGAAGTGGGTCACTTGTAGGCGGCACCACCACAAACTGAGGCATGGGTCACGCTAATCTATGTTGTTGTAAATGTTATACAAATGACTGTGAGCTAATTTTAACACTTTGGAAAAGTGCATTGAAGCTTTATATGCTGTATTTCGAGTTAATTCTGAGTTGTAAGTTTATTATATTAATTGATGAAAGGAATAAAGCTGCAGTCAAAATTGTTCCAGTTGAGATAGGCTTATGTGCTATTTTAGGTATACTGTGTGAACATTTGTTTGAGTGTTTTAACAGGTGGCCTGTGCGAATGCCAATGTTGGGGAATAACTAGTGAGGTAATTGCATTTGCTGATGATACAACATTATTCAAAGTTGTTAAATTACAAGAGGATTATGAAAAATTGCCAGAGGAACTTATAAGATTAGGAGACTGGGCATCCACATGGCAAATGACATTTCATTTGAGCAAATGCAAAATGAAGCATGTAGGAAAGAGGAATTCAGACTATAGCTTCGTGATTGCAAGGTTCCATATTAGGAAGTCACTGCCCAGGAAAAAGACCTAGGTGTTGAAATGCTCTGCTCAGTGTGCGGTGACGGCTAAGAAAGCAAATAGAATGTTATGGATGATTAGAAAAGGAATGGAGAACAAAACTGAGAATATTATAATGCCTTTGTGTCACTCCATGGTGCAACCTCACTACTAGTACTACTATTTAGCATTTCTATAGCGCTACAAGGCGTACGCAGTGCTGCACAAACATAGAAGAAAGACAGTCCCTGCTCAAGAAGCTTACAATCTAATAGACAAAAAATAAAGTAATCAAATCAATTAATGTGTACAGGAAGGAGGAGAGGAGAGTAGGTGGAGGCGAGTGGTTACGAGTCAAAAGCAATGTTAAAGAGGTGGGCTTTCAGTCTAGATTTAAAGGTGGCCAAGGATGGGGCAAGGCGTAGGGGCTCAGGAAGTGTATTCCAGGCGTAGGGTGCAGCGAGACAGAAGGCGCGAAGTCTGGAGTTGGCAGTAGTGGAGAAGGGAATCTCACCTCGAATATTGTGTGCAGTTTTGGTCACTGCATCTCAAAAAAGATTTAGCAGAATTAGAAAAGGTACAGAGAAGGGCAATAAAAATGATAAAGTGGATGAGGCTCTTCATCTTATAAGATAGAGGTCTTTAAAATACTGAGTGGAGTGGAAATAGTAGATGTGAATCGCTTGTTTGCTCTTTCCAAAAATACAAGGACTGTAGGGCATGCGCTTAAGCTACACAGTAGTAAATTTAGAACAAATCAGAGAAAATATTTCTTCATTCAATGTGTAATTAATCTCTGGAATTCGTTGCCAGAGAATATGGTAAAAGCAGTTAAGTTAGCAGGGTTTTAAAAAGGTTTGGACAGTTTCCTAAAAGAAAAGTCCATAAGCCATTATGGAGTTGGCAAAAACCACTGCTTTTTTAGGATAAGCAGCATAAAATCTGTTTTACTGTTTTGGTTTATTGCCAGGTACTTGTGTCCTGGATTATTGGAAACAGGATACTCGAAAGACCTTTGGTGTGTCCCAGTATAGCAAGGCTAATGTTTTTATGTCATAAACAATAGAAATAGAAAAGAGGGAAAAAACGTAGAATTAAAAGGAATTTCCTACATTTATTTTAGTTAAATTGTTTCTAACAATGTAATACACATTATAGTAAATAACTGTAGGAAAAATAAGAGAATTAGCATGCACGATTAATTTGCTAAGCATGAAGACGATTGAATTACCTGATTATCAATAAATATATTGTTTGAGCCAAAGTATTTGGCATTTGTTTAGTATTATTTGTATAGTAATTTTGTGAGCCACCAAGAATTTCATTATAGATAAAATAGAAATCAGGATGAACAAACCATATGCAGTCATTAATGGCAATCAGACTAATAAGTACATAAGTACATAAGTAGTGCCATACTGGGAAAGACCAAAGGTCCATCTAGCCCAGCATCCTGTCACCGACAGTGGCCAATCCAGGTCAAGGGCACCTGGCACGCTCCCCAAACGTAAAAACATTCCAGACAAGTTATACCTAAAAATGCGGAATTTTTCCAAGTCCATTTAATAGCGGTCTATGGACTTGTCCTTTAGGAATCTATCTAACCCCTTTTTAAACTCCGTCAAGCTAACCGCCCGTACCACGTTCTCCGGCAACGAATTCCAGAGTCTAATTACACGTTGGGTGAAGAAAAATTTTCTCCGATTCGTTTTAAATTTACCACACTGTAGCTTCAACTCATGCCCTCTAGTCCTAGTATTTTTGGATAGCGTGAACAGTCGCTTCACATCCACCCGATCCATTCCACTCATTATTTTATACACTTCTATCATATCTCCCCTCAGCCGTCTCTTCTCCAAGCTGAAAAGCCCTAATCTTCTCAGCCTCTCTTCATAGGAAAGTCGTCCCATCCCCACTATCATTTTCGTCGCCCTTCGCTGTACCTTTTCCAATTCTACTATATCTTTTTTGAGATACGGAGACCAGTACTGAACACAATACTCCAGGTACGGTCGCACCATGGAGCGATACAACGGCATTATAACATCCGCACACCTGGACTCCCTTCCTAATAACACCCAACATTCTATTCGCTTTCCTAGCCGCAGCAGCACACTGAGCAGAAGGTTTCAGCGTATCATCGACGACGACACCCAGATCCCTTTCTTGATCCGTAACTCCTAACGCGGAACCTTGCAAGACGTAGCTATAATTCGGGTTCCTCTTACCCACATGCATCACTTTGCACTTGTCAACATTGAACTTCATCTGCCACTTGCACGCCCATTCTCCCAGTCTCGCAAGGTCCTCCTGTAATCGTTCACATTCCTCCTGCGACTTGACGACCCTGAATAATTTTGTGTCATCGGCGAATTTAATTACCTCACTAGTTATTCCCATCTCTAGGTCATTTATAAATACATTAAAAAGCAACGGACCCAGCACAGACCCCTGCGGGACCCCACTAACTACCCTCCTCCACTGAGAATACTGGCCACGCAATCCTACTCTCTGCTTCCTATCTTTCAACCAGTTCTTAATCCATAATAATACCCTACCTCCGATTCCATGACTCTGCAATTTCTTCAGGAGTCTTTCGTGCGGCACTTTGTCAAACGCCTTCTGAAAATCCAGATATACAATATCAACCGGCTCCCCATTGTCCACATGTTTGCTTACCCCCTCAAAAAAATGCATTAGATTGGTGAGGCAAGACTTCCCTTCACTAAATCCGTGCTGACTTTGTCTCATCAGTCCATGTTTTTGTATATGCTCTGCAATTTTATTCTTAATAATAGCCTCCACCATCTTGCCCGGCACCGACGTCAGACTCACCGGTCTATAATTTCCCGGATCTCCTCTGGAACCCTTCTTAAAAATCGGAGTAACATTGGCTACCCTCCAGTCTTCCGGTACTACACTCGATTTTAGGGACAGATTGCATATTTCTAACAGTAGCTCCGCAAGTTCATTTTTTAGTTCTATTAATACTCTGGGATGAATACCATCAGGTCCCGGTGATTTACTACTCTTCAGCTTGCTGAACTGACCCATTACATCCTCCAAGGTTACAGAGAATTTGTTTAGTTTCTCCGACTCCCCCGCTTCAAATATTCTTTCCGGCACCGGTGTCCCCCCCAAATCCTCCTCGGTGAAGACCGAAGCAAAGAATTCATTTAATTTCTCCGCTACGGCTTTGTCCTCCTTGATCGCCCCTTTAACACCATTTTCGTCCAGCGGCCCAACCGACTCTTTGGCCGGTTTCCTGCTTTTAATGTATCTAAAAAATTTTTACTATGTATTTTTGCTTCCAACGCTAATTTCTTCTCAAAGTCCTTTTTTGCCCTCCTTATCTCCGCTTTGCATTTGGCTTGGCATTCCTTATGATCTATCCTGTTACTTTCAGTTGGTTCTCTTCTCCACTTTCTGAAGGATTGTTTTTTGGCTCTAATGATTTCCTTTATCTTACTGTTTAGCCACGCCGGCTGACGTTTAGTCTTTTTTCCCTTTTTTCTAATACGTGGAATATATTTGTCCTGAACCTCCAGGATGGTGTTTTTAAACAGCATCCACGCCTGATGCAAGTTTTTTACTCTGCGAGCTGCTCCTTTCAGTCTTTTTTTCACCATTTTTCTCATTTTGTCGTAATCACCTTTTCTATAGTTAAACGCTAGTGTACTTGATTTCCTAGTTTCACTTCCTTCAATGCCAATATCAAAACCGATCATATTATGATCACTGTTATCAAGCGGCCCTCGTATCGTTACCCCCTGCACTAGATCATGAGCACCACTAAGGACTAAGTCTAGTATTTTTCCTTCTCTTGTCGGCTCCTGAACTAGCTGTTCCATGAAGCTGTCCTTGATTTCATCAAGAAATCTTATGTCCCTTGCGTGTACAGATGTTACATTAACCCAGTCTATATGCGGGTAATTGAAATCCCCCATTATTATTGTGTTGCCCAGTTTGTTTGCGTCCCTGATTTCCTTTAACATTTCCGCATCCGTCTGTTCCTGGCCAGGCGGACGGTAGTACACTCCTATCACTATCCTTTTCCCCTTTGCACATGGAATTTCAATCCACAGTGATTCCAAGGAGTGTTTTGTTTCCTGCAGAATTTTCAATCTATTTGATTCAAGGCTCTCGTTAATATACAATGCTACCCCTCCACCAATCCGATTCACCCTATCACTACGATATAATTTGTACCCCGGTATGACAGTGTCCCACTGGTTATCCTCCTTCCACCAGTAATTTAGATGGCCTACAAATTTCTTGGTAGAGTTAGTATGTCACCATCTGTGGATTATCTCAGTATACTTTTCTGTTATTGATGTATTTGAAGGACAGCTAACCTTCTTGTCAATATTGGGCTTTATGCATTAAGGTCCAGAGTAGTAACTCAGTTGTAAATAGGATAAAATTTAGTACTGCAACAATATTTCAAACACAGTTGATTAAAGACGAAAGGAAAGGAGTTTGTATATAGGGCCTCAAGTGCTTAAAGGAATTTTCAAGTGTCACTGAAAAAGTGGAGGCAAAGCCTCAATAGTCTGTTGTGCTCCGTGGTTTTTTACAACTTCAGGAGTACCAAACAGACGATAGATTCATCATTGGCAAAAGACTTCCACAATACTTCAACAAAAATATTGATTTTTCTTTCTTTTTAATTTTCAATTTACAATGTCATTTTCCACATTATTTGTAAAACAAAAACAATACATTAAAATCTTCAACGCATCTGTGTTGACCATCTTAATTCTTGAAACATTTACTGCCAAATTTCAACATTCTTCCTGTCAGGAAAACTCTTCAAAATGGCATCTATATTTAAATAAGATGTCAAACATTGAATCACAAATTGTCATCACACTATGGAAGCCTACAGGGCTCAAAGGAAAACCATGCGCAAAACTTTCCTAAAAGAGCCCCTCATAACATTGTCCATAAAGATGTTGCAATAATCAGATGATTTACAGGAAAACTGCCCACTCCAATATTGTATTAAGATCTGTTGGTTCTGTTGATTTCAGATGAAAAATCCAGGGCTGCTCATAAGGCGGCAGTCTGGATCCCCGCTGCAAATACTGCCTTGTACATGCTCCAACACAAAACAACGAAAATTGATGGAAGGTATAATTGGTAGCCACACAATGGGCTACCAACGGAGCACCCAACTTTAGATGAGAATTTAAAATTTATGTTCATTAATGCAAACTTGTGGTCTTCTAGATGTTTTCCCCACATATAATCTATTACAGGGATATTGAAGCATATGTACTACATGATTGGATTTGCAATCTGTTCATGAACTTAATTTATAGCATTTGTCATCAACAGGTTTGTCAAAATCAGTACATTCTAATAGGATATCACAAATGCTGCAGCTTCCATATTTGAAATGTCCATTCTCTACTGATGTGAGCATACCATTGCCATGTCTAGGCAAAGTAGCTGGACTTAACGGTTAAATTACGACCTCTCGAAAAGGCAATCCATAATTAATGGTTCTGAAACAACGGATGAGTCTGTTTTATGTCCCAATTTTTCTTAATAATTCTTACCACCTCTTCCCCTCCCCTCGTGAATCTCAAAACAAATGTTTCTTTTGAATTATCCTGAACTTCTGAATCGTTTTGTCTTTTAAAAGCAAATCTCTTATCATTAAATTTAGCTCTGATATATGCCCTTCTCACAAATCTTGCGGGATATCCACCTCTGGTCAGGTCTGCCAACTGCTTGGTTTGAGTTTTGAAATCCATACAGATCCTTTCTGAATCTCAAAAATTGGGAGTACAGCAGGCTGTCTTTCAAAGCCCGGGGATGACCACTTATTGTAAGAAGTATTATGATCTGTAGGCTTTTTAAACACCTTGGTGAGAAAATGTCCATCTTGCCAGAATTTTTCCATTTCCAAAAAATGGATTCTAGCATCCAAACTCTCAAAAGTCAATTGAATGGCTGGATTGCAATTATTCAACCATCCCACAAAATCAACCAGTTTTATCAGATCTCCACTCCAGTGTGTAAAAACATTGTGTATAAACCACTGCCACATCACAAACTGATTCTGATAGTTGGGAGGCTTGCAACCACTTTCTCTCAGAATCCGACATAAAAAGATTTGCTATCGTGGGAGTGAAAGTTGCTCCCATTGCTACTCCCAATGGTTGTAAGAAAAATGTGTAGTGAAAAAGAAGAAAAAAAATATGACCAACTCCAATAAAAACTCAGATGGAACTTCAGCTGGCTTCGGTCTCATCTCTAAAGCTTCCCACACTACCCTCTGAGCTTGGTACTGCGGTATTGACGTGTATAGAGATTTTATGTCTAAAGTGACCATCAAAAATCTGTTCACTTTGGATATATCAAAATCATTCAAGAGGGTCAAAAAATGTTAAGTGTCATGCAAATATGTGGGGGATAGTAGTACCAAAGGTTTCAGGAAATGATCAACAAAAACCAATAAGGGTTCGAGCAAAGAGCCTCTTGATGATAAAATAGGGTGTCCAGGCTATTTCTGCAATCTTTTGTGGACTTTGGGGAGCATATTCAGAACTGGAACCACCATGTGTTTAGGATTCAAAAAACATATGTTCACTTAAGGTAAAAAAAAAAAAAAAAAACTTCCTGTCTTATCAGTCCTTTTCAATGTTGTCATAAGATGGTATAAGCTCTTTTTTCCTTTTTGAATGATGAGTCTATCATCTGTTTGGTGCTTCTGAAGTTGTGAGAAATCACGGAGCACAACAGACGAGGCTTTTTCCATCAGTTTTTCAGTGACTTTTAAAATTCCTTTAAGCACTCGGTGTTGAGATCCACAATATTATATATATTGAATGATTCATTCTAGTTCGAAATAGACAGGTTTTCACTTTTTGTTCTGCACTAATTGGCACTGTTATTAATGTGAGCAGGGTCAAGGCTTGTGCAGCTGCGGTGATTGAATTAACCTCTCACCCACAAAGACCGGGTGAGAGGTGTAGACCGGGGTTGAGGCCTTCTGACATGGGAGTGTAGGGAAACCATCACTTTAAGCAGGATAGACCTGAGTTTCTAATACTTGTGTACTCACTCTCTAACAAAGTTACAAACACCAAAATTCCCTAGGAAAATGTAATAGAATTCCTATAACTGATTATTGCCAAGAAGAAGAAATTTTGTACTCTGTTTTCTAGCATCTAGTGTTGTATTAAAGTAATACAACCAGTGGCCTTGGCTTAATTGCACTTTTTAAAACCCTTGACTCAAGTACAGAAGATTGGAATAATAAATGTAATCTGCATTTGGATCCAGATTTGTATTGTCATGGTCAGCATAAACATTTACAGCAACAGCGAATATCATAATATTTATAATTATTGGCAAGGGTTCTGCTGCAAGCTGAACTTTACTACCAGTGCTTAGCAACACAGCAGTGAAATTATAGAGCATTACAAAATAATTTCTGCACTTTATTTATTTGCATGCCAGCATATAGAGAGGTACCACAGGCAAAGTCCCCAAGCAGCCTCTGAATGCTGCCCCCCCCCCCCCTTAGATATTCAGTGCTGTTTAACCGACCAGGAACAACTCCTGCCCTGTTAAATAGCATTTAACCAGCTAACCACTAATATTCCGTGGGATATAACCGGTTACCTCTGATGAATATTCGCAGTTAACAGCTAACCAGCTATGTTGTGTGATGTAGCCGGCTAGCCATGAATATTCAGTGCTGGCCAGTTTAGCGGCCAAATTGGACCACATAAATAGCAGGCCTATCTTTGCCCGCTATTTACTTAACCAGCCAGCACTGAGCATTCACTTAGGCAGTTAAGTTAGAGCTGGCAAAAAAAAAAACCCAGATATTCAATGCCGGTCACCGGAAACAGCCCAACATTGAATATCCGGGGTCAGTGCCGACCATTGCACTTATGCGGGCTTCCTCCTGCCTGCTGAATACCAGCTCCACAGAGTCTAAAGCTGGATTTTTATGCATTTCAGACAAAGGCACACTGATTGTTTACAACAAGCATTCTCATATCACTTTTTCCTTCAGACTGTGAGAAAAGGTAGAACAAAGTTCTTCCCATAATATTCACAGCTTCTTCCCTTCTAGTACAATTATCATTGGTCTTTAAGCTTGGTTCTTTGCTAAATTACACTGAGAGCAATTTCTCTGATTATTCAGGTACCTTTAACATACAAATTTAACCCTTGCTTTACCTATGAAAACTGGGGCCTAAATTTATTTTTTTATAAGAGGTAATTTTATAAGCTTCTTGAGCATGTAGGTTTGTGTTTTTCACATTCAAGTAAGTACTTATAAAATTTTCCAGGTCTATACTCATATAAAAGAAGGCACTAGGAAGACATACAGGTCAATATTTAAATGCTTCCCAGATAGGGATGTGTGCCAAAGATGTCCCAAACAGACAATTAATACTCGATAGAGGAAATCTTATCCCTGTACCAGCTGAAGGTAGACTGGTTAAGACCAGCAGAAGGGCTGTTTCCTGAAGTGTATTTAGTTCCAAGCAGTTTGAGAAAGGTAAATGTTTACTGTCTATTTAAAAAAATCGGTCGTCAATAGTCTTTTCTTTGCTTCAGTTGTTATACAGTTATTGTAGTTCTTTCATTGTCACAAGAATTGAGAAAATGGGATAGAGGCATATAAAATCATGAGTGATGTAGAACCAGTTAATAGGGAATGGTTATTTACCTTTTCAGATAGTACTTGGAATTAGGGGGCACTGTAAGAAATTAACCAAAAGAAGATTCAAATAAAATTTAAGAAAGCGTATTTGTCAGTGCACCACTATGTTGTAGAATTTGCCCTACCAATATTTTATTTATTTATTTATTTATTGCATTTGTATCCCACATTTTCCCACCTCTTTGTGGGCTCAGTGTGGCTTACAATAAGATATGAATAGTAGAAATACATTTGTAACAACTTGAATATGGAATACATTGTGCAGAGTTGTGTGATACATTCGATTATCATTAGGAATATAACAATGGGACATCAACATAGAAACATTGGGAGGAGACAGTGGGACAATTGATTACAGGATGAGGGATCTGAAGTGGATGTATGTTGCATTGATGAACAGTGAGTAGAGCAGAGTGGTGTCCATCTATCAAAGAAGGGACAAAGTATCTTCCGTAACAGATTGGCTAATGTACTAAAGAGGGCTTTAAACTAAATTCACTGGGAATGGGTGAACAAAAACTTCAAAGTCATTGAAAGCCCTCAGAAATGTAAGACATTACATACCTTTATAGAAATGGAAAAAAAGGATAATATCTGGAGAGGTTGGTATGCCAATGCCTGTAATATTGGAAACAAATTTCCAGATCTAGAGCCTCTAACAGTAGAAGCCAACTTAGATTTAGTGGTGGTTACAGAGACGTGGTTCATGGAGAATGAGGGAATGGAAAATGTATTTATATTAGTATTGATATATAGTCCTCTGTTTACAGTCAGAAGAAATGGACAGATTTAATTGAAGACATTCACAAGATAGCAATGAAAGGGGAAATACTACTGATAGGTGACTTTAAAATTTCAGACTTTGATTAGGGCATCCCTGCTGCAGGGTCATCTAGAAGCGAGGGGATCTTGGATTCACCACAAGAAGAACTGTTCCAGCAGTTGGTAATGGAACCCCTTCGGGATGGATCTATTCTGGACTTGGTGCTTACAAACGGGAACAGTGTTTCTGA
This sequence comes from Microcaecilia unicolor, assembly GCF_901765095.1. Taxonomy (NCBI): domain Eukaryota; kingdom Metazoa; phylum Chordata; class Amphibia; order Gymnophiona; family Siphonopidae; genus Microcaecilia; species Microcaecilia unicolor. The sequence continues at coordinate 59,835,415 of NC_044034.1, forward strand.
TGTTATGGTGGGTGATCATTTGGCATCTAATGATCACCGAATGATGTGGTTCGGTATTAAGACACAGGAGGAGAGAGGGCTTGTTCTAGACTTCAAAAGAACTAACTTCTCAAGATGGGGAAAAAGTAGGAGCTAGTTAAATGGGAACAGCTGAAGGAAGTGGGCAAAACTGAAAGGAGCTATTTTAAAGGCAACAAACCTTTATGTTAGAAAAGTACATAAAAAGTAAGAGGAAAAGAAGGTCACTTTGGTTCTCAAATATAGCAGCTGAAAAGGTAAGGGGAAAAAGTTTAGCCATCATAAATTACAAGACATTGCAGAAAGAGGAAGACAGGGAAAAATAGCTGGAAAAGCTGTCAGGAAAACAAAGATACAAATGGAAAAATAGATAGCCAATACAAGAAAATTGGGAGACATTTTTTAGATTATAAAAGTGATAGGAGGAAGTGCCAAAATGGCATTGTGAAGCTCAAGGGGAGGAATATGTAGAAGCTGATAAGGATAAAGCTGAACTGCTTAACAATTACTTCTGTTTTCATAGATGAAGAGCCAGAGGTAGGACCCCAGAAAACAAATGCTAATGGGAATGGATGTGTGGTAGACCAGGACCAATTGTCAGAAAACTGTGTTTGTGAGGAGCTAGCTAAACTAAAAATAGACAAAACAATGGGGCCTGGTGGAATACATCCAAGGGTACTTAAGGAACTTGGAGAGGTTCTGGCAGCTACATTGTTTGACCTTTTCAATGCTTCTTTAGAGTCTGGAGTGGCCCCAAAGGCTGGAGAAGGGTGGATGTGGTCCCTCTGAACAAGAGCGGGAAGTAAGGAGGATGTTGGGCATTACAGTTCTGTTAGTCTGACCTCCAGTGGTGAGTAAATTAGTGGAAATGTTTCTAAAGCAGAGTATTATGAGATTTCTAGTGTCAGGTAGCATGACTTTATGAGAGGCAGGTCTTGTCAGGTAGATTTGATTGATTTCTTTGACTGAGTGACTAACAGTTGGATATGGAGGGGCGATAGATGTCTGTTCGTGGATTTTAGCAAAGCCTTTGACATGGTTCCAAATAGGTGGCTGATAAATAAACCGAATGCCCTCGATATAGGCCCTAAAGTGACTGATAGGGTTAAAAACAGGTTACATGGAAGGAGACAGAAGATAGTGGTAAAAAGAGTTTGCTGTAAGGAAAAGAATGTTATCAATGGTATGCAAGAGGGATCTGTCCTTTGGCCAGCTCTTTTTAATATTTTTGTGAGTGATATTGCAGAAGAACTGTCTAGTAAGGTTTGTCTCTTTGTGGATGATACCAAACTCTATAATAGGGTAAACATCCCAGAGGGTGTGGATAGCATGAGGAGGGATCTATCGAAGCTTGAAGAATGATCCAGAAATTGGCAATAAAGATTTAATGCTAAAAAATACAGAGTCATGGACTTGGACTGCAAAAATGAAAAAAAAAACGGTATAGTATACGGGTGAAGTACTTCTGTGTACAGAAGAAAAGCGGGATTTGGTGGTGATCATATCTGATGATCTTAAGGTGGCCAAACAGGTAGAACAGGCGATTGTCAAAACCAGATGGATGATTGGGTGCATAGGGAGAGGAAAGACCAGCAGGAAAAGTATAGTTCCCTTGTATAAGTCTCGGGTGAGGCCACATTTTGCCTAGCTTCAAGACAAACACACAATTATTCCTAATATGTTAAAATGCTATAATTAATTATCTGACTATATCATATTTTTGATGTTTGCCATGGTCAGGTGTCCGCTACAGTCCAAGGGCTCACCACTCAGGTTCACAACAAAGTGTTCTACAGAGCAGTCATATCAGCTTATTTGTATCACCCCAAATAAAATCTGCTGACATGTTCATTAAAAAAAAAAAAACATTTTTTATCCAAAATCTTTTTAATTTAATACACCAGTTTTATTTTCTTTTTGAAACTATATCAGAAATCTTATGCCAGGTATTTTTTCTAAAAAACGTATTTCATCATTAAGGCTGCATTTCACATTTTCTCTTTAAGCTGAGATTTTACCTGTACAATGTATTAGGACTTAGAAGGTTTTCCCTTAAGTCTGAGAACATAAGCTGTACTGATACAGTATAATAACTGTAGCCTATTTGCAGTTAAAGCTATGATTGCCCAATAGAAGTAGAATGATTGGGTTTGAAACTTCTCAGGAAGATGGTAGATTAGATGTATTAGGAGAGTTTGAAAGGAGTTTTGCCTACAAAATTCTCTCTTGTGTATAACAGTTATTTTGTAATGTTAGATTTACCAGAAATTAATTACAGTGATAATTGTCTGTTGGCCCTAAGTGACAGCTGTGTTTGCAGCTCTTGAAATCCACATTGTGCAACAGGTTTCCATGAACTGGGTGCCTCAAGAACATTGTAAAATGGGAAAACTGTAGTAAAACATAACCCTTCTTTTAGGAGCCCTTTTACTAAGCCGCGTAAGCACTTACGTATGCCCAACGTGCGCCAGTTCTGAGTTCCTACCTAGAGAGTTGCACGGGGACAGAAACCTTACCCATCCCCGCCTGACCCTGCTGGAATCTTACCCAACCCCACCCATACCCACTGGAATCTTACCCTTCCCCTCAAAAATTTAACCTGTCCTCGCAAGAATTTAACCCATCCCCACCCATCCCCGTAAGAATTTAATGGTACATAAAAGAAAATTCCAGTCAGCTCCCTCAGTCTCTCTCTGGATTTGAGCCACAGCACTGTAGGCAAGGAAGGAATGGAAGTTGAAACTTGCAACACTCTGGTATACACATGTAAGATTTGTCTCTGGTTCATTGGCACTGTGTGCTGAGTGGTCACCACATGCACGCGCCAGTAGGTCAAGTGACATCCGATGCTTATGCCTGTATCAGAGCTGAGGTCTGCGCATCAGCCCGGGAGCAAAGAGGATTAACTGTAACATAGTAAATGACAGCAAATAAAGACCTGAACGGTCCATCCAGTCTGCCCAATAGTCACACTCATTATCAATTCATCATTAAATCAACGAGTGTGATATTATATACTTGACTATGGTCTTTCGTGTTTCTGGAACATAGACCATAGAAGTCTATCTGGCCCTATCCCTATGTTCCAACTGCTGGAGTTGTTGTTGAAGCCCACTCCAATCTATTCATCTTCTCATTTGTGGGACACATAGTAACATAGTAGATGACGGCAGAAAAAGACCTGCACGGTCCATCCAGTCTGCCCAACAAGATAACTCATATTTGCTACTTTTTGTGTATACCCTACTTTGATTTGTACCTGTGCTCTTCAGGGCACAGACCATATAAGTCTGCCCAGCACTATCCTCGCCTCCCAACCACCAGCCCTGCCTCCCAACCACCGATTCTGGCACAGACCGTACAAGTCTGCCCAGCACTATCCCCGCCTCCCAACCACCAGTCCCGCTTCCCACCACTGTCCTTATGTTCCAGCCACTGAAGTTGCTGTCTAAGCCCTTTCTAGCCCATCCTAAACCAGACTGCCATATATTAGACACAGACCATACAAGTCTGCCCTGGTATCAGCCCTAGTTAATCACAGCTAGAGTTGCCATCTAAGCGTCACTTGACACATCCACACACATGCAGCCATTTAAGGTTAGGTTTTTTTATAACTTCCATTTTCTAATTAGAGATCCTCTGTGTTCATCCCACGCCTTTTTGAATTCCATCATCATTTGTGTCTCTACCACTTCCTTAATGGAAGACTTTCCACATTTGTGCTGTTAAAGCGAGGAGGAGGAGACGGCACTCAAAGAACTTGGTACTCGGTAGATGAGAGGCTGGTGCAGGTGCAACTTACACTTCCATGGGATCCCTGCAGAACTGCTTCCATCCCCCTGGGAACCCCGCAGGAACTGCTTCTGTCCCTGCGGGAACCCCACAGAACTTCCATCCCTGCGGAAATCCAGCAAACCCCGTTCCCATGCAGCTCTCATCCTGCCCGACTACCACATGGCCCTTGGCAGTAATTTCATTTTTGGTGCGCATCTGCTACGCGCTTCCGAAAAATATTTTGTATTTTCTGGCGCCTGTTAGCTACGTATGCCAAGTGGCATTTGACACATGCAGGTCATTACCGTGTGAGACTTTACTGTTAGGTCAGTGGCTGGCAGTAAGGTCTCAGACCCAAAATGGACGCACGGCAATTTTCATTTTGCCGCACGTCCATTTTCGGCAAAAGTTTTTAAAATGCCTTTTTTACAGGTGGGCTGGAAAATGATTCTGCACGTGCCCAAAACCAGCACCTACATTACCGCAAGCCATTTTTCAGCGCACCTTAGTAACAGGACCCCTTAGTATTTATTTGGGGATACCTTCTACTGCCTGAGGTTTGTTTGCTGTTAAAGAAGAGTTCAGTTTGAATTGTTCTTGCTGTCTCAGGAAATTATTTTTCCCTCGGTAAATCTTTCTTTTGTTCATCATTTTAAACAAATTAGTCTAATTGACTGTTTCTCACATTGCTTAGAGCCTGAAACAATACACTTGCATGTTAGATATAATTATAACTTTATATAGCTGAAAGTGAGAGCATGATTCCTAATTGTGTTGCCCATAAACCTAATATACAGAAATCTGACAAAATCACAGAAAACAAGCCTTTCAATTATGTGAAACTTTTATTCTGTGAAAGAATTTCATGGCAGTGTTGGTTAGTTTAATACAATAATGCCGCTTTTTCTTAAATTTTGTATTTTATATTCACCATTTTGCTTAGTAACCTTTTTTCATGTTTGTAAAATGGAGGGATGTTCCTACTGAATATGGCCTTAATTATTACAAAACTTTGCAACAAGGTATAGTAGAAGGTCTTGAGGCTGTGTTAAGTGTGGGTCATGTAAGATTCCACAGATGGCAGTATATCAACTACTACTACTACTTAACATTTATAAAGCACTACCAGGGTTACGCAGCGCTGTACAGTTTAACACAGAGGACAGTCCCTGTTCGAAGGAGCTTACAATCTAAAGGACAAAAAAGTGCAAATATCTGGGTCCTTAGTCACAAAATAAAAAGCCAGTGCTTCACTGTCCTGCCTATATGTTAAAAAAATAATAACAATGGTACTCGGACAACAAGTTAAAGAGGAAAGGCCTCGAGAAACCCCATGACTAATAAAAAAAGTCTATAGGGGGTTGGACTTCCTCATCATTGGCCCAAAACCTCTATAATGGCTAAACAAGAACTCAACACTTAGCTCAGTGAATAGCCGGTCTCTGTGTATTGTGCTCTCTCTGGGTTCCTCAGATGATTTAAATTGTGATTCAGGTATCTCACCCCTTCGCTTTGATTCAGGTATCTCAGCCCTACGCTTGATTCAGGTATCTCACCCCTACACTAATATTTAGTTTCTACCTATATGTAAACACATTATTGACTACCCTAATGAAGTCCTGAGGAAATTCAGAGCATTCTTTGGTGAAATAAGTCCCTTCTAGCAGCCTGATGCATGACCCAGTATCAGTAATTACCCTGGCTAGCTTATCTGAGGAGACTAAGAGGCAGATGCAGCAACCAAACGTAAAAAAATCTAAATCGTTAAAGTCCCTAACGATTTTAAAATAACGAAAAATGCACCAAAAAAAAAAGTCACACATGCTGAGATCGGTAGTGAAACGTACAATGTATCAAAGAATCACAATACACATCGTTAATCGGCCCCCAAATCATGCGCAGAGCAGCCAAGCGTTATGTTAGCTGCTCTGCGCATGCCACAAACAGTCAAAACACAGTCAAATCGCAAGCACATGGCTCCCAAATAAAAACAAAAATAAAAAAAAAGGGTCGGGAGGGGGCAAGGGCGCTCATCAGGAGCGTCCTGTACAGACGGCCTTGCCCCCCCCCCCCGCTGCTCCCCACTTTCCGCCGCTCCCCCCACCCCGAAAAAGCAAAATTCTAGCAGCCCCTGCCCCTCCCCACTTTCCGCCGCTCCCCCCACCCCGAAAAAGCAAACTTCTAGAAGCCCCTGCCCCCCTCCCTTCCTCACTACTCTCTCACCTCAGCTCCGCCTCCCGACATCCTCTGTCTGTGCCCCGCCCCCTTTTGGGGTCGTCGCCGCCATTCCCTTCCTCCATCGGGCCCCCCTTCCTCTTACCGGGCCCGTGCAGCGCCTCTCTCCTCTGTCCGAAGGCGCTGCACGGGCAAGAAGAAAGCTGAATCAGCTGATGCCTGCCTTCGCCTAGCTTCGATAGAGCGTCTTTCTCCTCCTGGGCCCGCCCCTGTCTGACGTCAGTAACCTACGTAGGTTACTGACGTCAGACAGGGGCGGGCGCAGCAGAAGAAAGACGCGCCATCGCGAAGGCAGGCATCAGCTGATTCAGCTTTCTTCTTGCCCGTGCAGCGCCTTCGGAGGAGAGAGGCGCTGCACGGGCCCGGTAAGAGGAAGGGGGGCCCGATGGAGGAGGGGAATGGCGGCGACGACCCCAAAAGGGGGCGGGGCACGGACGGAGGATGTCGGGAGGCGGAGGTGAGAGAGTAGTGAGGAAGGGAGGGGGGCAGGGGCTTCTAGAAGTTTGCTTTTTCGGGGTGGGGGGAGCGGCGGAAAGTGGGGAGCAGCGGGGGGGGGGCAAGGCCGTCCGTACAGGACGCTCCTGATGAGCGCCCTTGCCCCCTCCCGATCCTTTTTTTATTTTTATTTTTTTATGTGTTTTCTGAGGTCCTTTGGACCAATCACAGCGCTTTTAGCTCTGCTAATGCGCTGGGATTGGCTCAAAGTTTGTTTATTTTTTCACTTAACACTTTTTCCTGCCACGGAGCTGTCCTAACGAGAGGTCCAGACCTCTCGTTAGTTTTCCTGCCTTTTTCCTGCGTAAAGGCAATCGGAAAAGGTTAGTGCATGTCGTTTCAATGGGGTTTTCACACTAATTGCTCATCTCCATTCCGTTTTCGTTAACTGCTACTGTCGTCGGAAAATAGGCTTAAGTGCATGGAAAGGATAGGAAATTCTTCCCTGAGGGCTCATTTAACGATGAAAAACGTTTAGTGCATCTACCTCTAAGCCAGACAAGGCCCAACTGATGAGCAGGTGTCTCATCATAGGGCAGGACCCTAGAAGTATTGTGAAGTCAGGCAGTGGTCAACCATTGGAGCTGGTGTTGGATCCAAGTGAGGAGAGTTTCTACAGTACCATCTCCAGGGAAACTGTTGGACTAGCAAAGGCGTTTCTCCCTGAACTTCATTATATCCTGTTCTGACTCAGTGGGAAGCGTCTGGAGGTGGGCCTACCTTCCTCAGAGTCTCAAACTATTTCATGTATCATCAGTCCTCCATAATTCTGCTACAGGTATCTAACCTCTACTCCCCAGAAGTGCTGGTTCATTCTCTTATCAACCCTAACATTATATCCCATATTTTGACAATTAAACCTGCTTAATTTCCAACAGTGTTGTTTTCTTTGCCATATTCTCTTGGCTTGCTTACCGTAGTATCTATTTTTTTTTAACCAGGAGCTTGCAGTAAACCATGGAGCTTATGGATAGGATTTAGAAATCATAACCTTTCCTTTAAGAGCAACATAGTCCAGTGACTGACTTAGGATAGACCCATGAATTTGCCGTTGGAGATACATTTTCACAATCTTTTTGCCCGCATTATGGTCCAGTGAGTAGCAAGCTGAGCTTCATTAATAGGATCCCTTGTAGAATCACTCACTGACTGTGTGTTGAAACATGACCTGCTCATAGTGACAAATTAACTGTCACTGTGTTCATGAGAAAACACTCGACATGACATCTAGCAATCTGACCTTGTTTCCACAATCTGGGTAAACCAGTTCAGTGGTGCTATATATGTTTTGAAGTCTGGCAAGCACTATTTAGTAGGTTAAGTGATTAAAATACAGCTGCTTGCGTTTTTATTCAAGAGAAAACAGAATGTGTACACTTCTTGCTCCATGTCATTGACTGAGCTGAAATCTATTTGATTGGTGCTTTGTACATGTTATGTGCTCTTAAAGGAGGTAGTGTAGCTGGGCACTTTGATGCTAGAGAGCATGTTTGGCACTGGATAAAGAAATGGCTAATCAAGGCAAATACTTAATAAGATAGTTTTAGGAGAATGTGAAGAGCAAGCTTACCTTTTCAGTGTACTGTTTGTATTGATACTGTCTGACATTGCTGCCAGGATGTCTCAGCACCATCTGAAACTAAACATGACCAAGACTGAGCTTCTTATCTTTCCCCCCAAACCAACCTCCCCGCCTCCCCCATTCTCTATTTCTGTAGATAACACTCTCATCCTTCCTGTCTCATCAGCTCGTAACCTTGGGGTCATCTTCGACTCCTCCCTCTCCTTCTCTGCACATATTCAACAGACTGCTAAAACATGTCGTTTCTTTCTCTATAATATCAGCAAAATTCGCCCTTTCCTTTCTGAGCACAGTACCAGAACCCTCATCCACCCTCTTATCACCTCTTGCTTAGACTATTGCAGCTTGCTTCTCACAGGTCTCCCACTTAGCCATCTCTCTCCTCTTCAATCTTTTCAAAATTCTGCTGCACTACTAATATTCCACCAGGGTCGTTATGCTCATATTAGCCCTCTCCTCAAGTCACTTCACTGGCTTCCTATCCGTTTCCGCATACAGTTCAAACTCCTCTTATTGACCTATAAGTGCATTCACTCTGCAGCTCCTCAGTACCTCGCCACTCTCATCTCTCCCTACATTCCTCCCCGGGAACGCCGTTCACTGGGTAAATCTCTCTTATCTGCGTCCTTCTCCTCCACCGCTAACTCCAGACTCGGTTCCTCTTATCTTGCTGCACCATATGCCTGAAATAGACTTCTTGAACCGGTACGTCAAGCTCCATCTCTGGCCGTCTTCAAATCTAAGCTAATAGCCCACCTTTTTGATGCTGCTTTTAACTCCTAACCCTTATTCACTTGTTCAGAACCCTTATTTTATCATCCTCACCTTAATATTCCCTTATCTCTTGTTTGTCCTGGTTGTCTGTCCTAATTAGATTGTAAGCTCTGTCGAGCAGGGACTGTCTCTTCATGTTCAAGTGTACAGCGCTGCGTACGTCTAGTAGCGCTATAGAAATGATAAGTAGTAGTAGTAGGTTTTGGTTTTGTTTGTTTTTAAATTTTGGCTTCTGTTGATTGATACCCTTGTATAGTCAGCCTTCAGTATAAGCCCAATAAGACCAAGATAAATAACGATGACACACGAATATGATTTCTTAGTGTATCAGCCAGTGTCTTCTTATTTTGATAGTGACTGCTGAGACAACTTACACAGAGAAGTTGATTTATTTTGTAAATGAAATCCTATGCCACATGCATATTGCTTCCTGTCACAGTGATAATCTATCGATCCTTTACTTCAAACAGTGCTGAAGTTACATGAACTATTGCAATAATTAAAGCTCTAAAGATTACTGCTGACAAGTCTTAAATAACAATATTAAGACTCCCTGGTGTCTGGTATTATGCCGTAATAATGTGACAGATGTTGAGCTAATCAAATCTCAATACCTTATTATATTCATATTCATTTGATTTACTGTTCTGCCATCACATTCACCTCTCTAGTTAGCTTTTCTACATATGAGATGCCAGAGAGTACATTTTTTTAAATCTTTCAAGTGCTGTTTCTATTATTGGAATGGCTCTGCAGTTTTGGTCCTTGCTTAGCATTTTGGTCGAGTTGTCTTTAGTCGTGACTTTTTAATGGCAGCTTGGCATCAGTATAGCATTGGAAATGGCCTTTCTCCTTCTGCACCCCAACTTCATGGTGCCTTCCACAGTATATATATTGGTATTTGCATAGGTTGGTTACTAGTTTCTTTTTTATTGTTCCTTGGATAGATGAGTATTCAGGTTTATTTACCTCTTCAGCTTCTCTTTGGAATTTAGTCTGTCTGTCAGGTTACCCATCTTAAAGAATTTATTGAGCCCAGAGTGGAACCGAATATATCCTGGGAAGCAGTCGGATGCTGTACTTGATTAGAGAGAGGCCTGGATCTGGAACTTGTAAGCAGTAAAAGATGGAGCACAACTGGCATCATAGATTGCTGCAGGAGTTAAATTGAAGTCAGGAAGCAGGTAACATGGTTGAAAGAAGAACTGAAAATACTCAATTTTATTTTTATTTATTGGGATTTATTATCCTCCTTTTTGAAGAGATTCACCCAAGGCAGTATACAGCAGGTACAGTTTAACATAAAACTTACAATTTCGTTAACAGCACAATAATAGTAAAATAATCAAGAATAAACTAAATCCCATAAATGAGGTAAACTTGAAAACAATAAATTGAAACCTAATAATAGAACTACCATGAAACAGTATCAAAAATATACACATTTAACAGCACTGGAATTCAAATACCAGAGATATAATACAATGTTAGCATAATACTAATGATACACCTAATAAGCATGCATTAGAACATTCAACTAACATAGATATGATGCTAAAGATTTTCTATAGTACGGCTTATCATATAGCTGAGGGACCAAAAGCAGATATATGATGGGGAACATGATGTGCGGTACAGAGTCAGTTGGGATAATTTGATGACTAGCTAAACTCAAGGCACGTTCTTTGTATAGTTAAGCAAGAGATAAGGAACTGATCTAAGTTACAGTGTCTGTAGCAAGCTAGTCCAGGTGCAGAATGAGTGTATAGTCAATCACCCTATGTATTGAAGGCTTGAGAGAAGAGCCATGCTTTCACCTGCTTCCTGAAATAGAGATAGTCTTGAGTTATACATTGCCCCTCTGGGAGTACATTCCAGAACATGAGGGCTACTCCTGAGAAGGCTCACTGATGGCTAAAACATCATACAATTTCCTTTGATGAGGATACAGATAGTGATGATCCTTGAGAGAGGACCTTAGAGGTCTCAAAGGTGTGTAAAGGGCTAGCTTATTCTTTAAGTACTCTAGCCCATTTTGTCTGTGGACCTTGAAAATCAAACATAAAGTTTTAAATTTAGCCCTGTAAGATACTGGTAGCCAATGTAGCTTTCGCAGGAAGGGTGTGATGTGGTTACACCGTTTGCAGCCTTCTATCAGTCATGCTGCAGCATTCTGAATTAGCTGGAGCTGGTACAAACTCATTTTGGTTTGGCCAGGGTACAGGGCATTACAGTAGTCAAGTTGTGATGTTATCATGGCATTGGCCACTGTGGTCAGACTTGTTTTTTTCGAGATTTCATAGCGGCCGTAGGTGATAGAGACAATTTTTGAAGGTTGTTTGAATTTGTGGGATCATAGTAACATATAGTAATATAGTAGATGATGGCAGAAAAAGGCCTGCACGGTCCATCCAGTCTGCCCAACAAGATAAACTCATATGTGCTACTTTTTGTGTATACCTTACCTTGATTTGTACCTGTCTTTTTCAGGGCACAGACCGTATAAGTCCGCCCAGCACCATCCCCACCTCCCAACCACCAGTCCCGCCTCCCACCACCGGCTCTGGCACAGACCGTATAAGTCTGCCCCGCACCATCCCCGCCTCCCGCCACTGGCTCTGCCACCCTTCTCGGCTAAGCTCCTTAGGATCCATTCCTTCTGAACAGGATTCTTTTATGTTTATCCCACGCATGTTTGAATTCCGTTACCGTTTTCATTTCCACCACCTCCCGTGGGAGGGCATTCCAAGCATCCACTGTGAAAAAACACTTCCTGACATTTTTCTTGAGTCTGCCCCCCTTCAATCTCAATTCATGTCCTCTTGTTCTACCTCCTTCGCATCTCCGGAAAAGGTTCGTTTGCAGATTAATACCTTTCAAATATTTGAACGTCTGTATCATATCACCCCTGTTTCTCCTTTCCTCCAGAGTCCCTGTTTCTCCTTTCCTCCAGAGTATACATGTTAAGGTCAGCAAGTCTCTCCTCATAAGTCTTGTAACGCAAATCCCATACCATTCTCGTAGCTTTTCTTTGCACCGCTTCAATTCTTTTTACATTCTTAGCAAGATACGGCCTCCAAAACTGAACACAATACTCCAGGTGGGGCCTCACCAATGATTTATACAGGGGCATCAACACTCCCTTTCTTCTGCTGGTCACACCTCTCTCTGTACAGCCTAACAACCTTCTAGCTACGGCCACCGCCTTGTCACACTGTTTCGTCGCCTTCAAATCCTCAGATACTATCAGACTCTCCCCGCCTAACACATACGTCTCCCGTACTCTGAAATAGATTATTTTACATAGTAACTATGTTACTATGTAAAATAACCTATTTCAGAACAGATCTGTTTTATGCATTGAGACCTAGTTATTAGGTCTCACAGTCTGAGCAAGTGTGATCAGGGAGCCTATAAATCTGGAAAACTTGCAAGAAAAGGACCTGGGCAGTTTTCCTTAGCAGTGGGTAAATATGGACAGACAGTAAATCTGGGAAAACTGGTCCATAACACATAGCTAGGTTTTCTTCAGATGATTGAAGATCAGTGATATGTCAAGGCTTATCACTTTCCATAGGTTAGGTAGGAGACTTGGCCAGGCACAGGTTTTGCTTGATCAGACATACTGAGTTACATCCCAGTTTGACTTGGATCACCAGAAATATCTAGGTATTAGTCAAAGTGTTCAGCTTGTCCAACGTACCCAGCCAGCTGAGAGTCACAGCAGATCTCCAGACTTGCCAACTCTCCCACATTCAGTGAGAGACTCCCACTATCATGGATCATCTCCTTCACTCCCACTGGATTAGAAGGTGGGGGGGTTGGAGGAAATGAGAGATGGCTGGACAGGGAGAGGGGAATGATGATGAGACCTGTGAAGAAGATGGTAGACCCACACAGAGGTGGAAAGAAGAGATACGGATACTTATTAGATTTCTGAGGGTGTGGCGTAGGAGGAAAAGGGAGAGACAGAGAGATTCTGGGCCTCCGAGAGGGGGCAGGAGGGAGTGAATAGAGGAGGAGACATGTTGACTCTGGGGTTAGGGGGAGGGGAACAGGAGGTAAGGAAAGGGAGGGAGACAAGCTGGCCCCAAAGGAAGATAAAGAAGAGAGGAGGAGCCATGCTGGCTCAGGGGAAGGGAGGAAGAGAGGTACAAACATGTTAGCCCCAGAAAGGGAGGGTGAAGTAGTGTGGGAGAATTTGGGAAAAGTGAGGGGAGAAGCTGTACATGAGGACGGATAAGGGACAAGGAGGATTGATGTTTGTCATGGGGAGGGATAAGAGAGACAGAGGAGCAGTGCTTGATATGGCTGAGATAAGGGACATAGTGGGCAATGCAGAACTTGTGGAGGGACACAGAGGGCGATATCAGCCATAGGATGGGGTCAAGGATACATAAAGACAATGCTGGATAGGACAAGATTAGGGACAGAGAGAGGAAAGATGCTGAACATGTTGGGGAGGACAAGGGCAGGGACACAGGGGAGATGTTGGACAGGGCAGATAGGAACGAAGAGGGAAGATGGATTGTGGACTTGGAGTGAGAAGAAATGTTAAAATGGACAAGGAGACCATGACAAGAGAGTTGAGAGAGAAGCAGAAACTGGAAACTGGGAACAGAATTAGAGAAATCAAATGACAGGCAACAAAGGTAGAAAAATAATTTTATTTTCTATTTATTGATTACAATATGTCAATTTTTGGAATGTACATCTGCCAGATCTGGTGTAAGACATGTCTGGAAAAATACCTCACTTATTAAGTTGAAATCTCCGGCTTTGGAATAGGCCACCCTTGGTGTCTTTACTTTCCCTCCATTGGAAGCAGGAGATACATTAATAAGATGTCATCTTCTGCTATCCAGGACCAGTCTTGCGATAAGAGCTGTAAAATCTTTGAAACCAGCTGCTCAGTATGCTGCAACAGCAAAGAAAACAAATAGAATGTTAGGTCTATTAGGAAAGGAATGGAAAATAAAAATGAGGATGTTACAATGCCTTTGTATCGCTCCATGGTGCGACCACATCTTAAATATTGTGTGCAGTTCTGGTCACCACATCTCAAATAAGATATAGTGGAATTAGAAAAGGTACAGAGAAGGGCGACGAAAATGATAAAGGGGAATGGACGACTTCCCTATGAGAAAAGGCTGAAATAACTAGGGCTCTTTAGCTTGGAGAAAAGACGGCTGAGAGGAGATATGATAGAGGTATATAAACTGATGAGTGGAGTGGAACGGGTAAACGTGAATTGCTTGTTTACTGTTTCCAAAAATACTAGGACTAGGGGGCACACAATGAAGCTACAAAGTAGTAAATTTAAAACGAATCATAGAAAATATCACTTAAAGTATAATTAAACTCTGGAATTTGTTGCCAGAGAATGTGGTAAAAGCATTTAGCTTAGCTAGGTTTAAAAAAGGTTAGGATATCTTCCTAAAAGAAAAGTCCATAAGCCATTATTAAAATAGACTTGGGGAAATCCACTGTTTATTTCTAGGATAAGCAGCATAAAATGTATTATACTGTTTTGGGATCTTGCCAGGTACCTGTGACCTGGATTGGCCACTGTTGGAAACAGGATAATGGCTTGATGGACCTTCGCTCTGTCCCAGTATGGCAACACTTATGTAGTTATGTACTCTTATTGCGAGACTGGTCCTGTGGCAGCAAGAGATGAATCTATTAAGGTGTCTCATGCTGCTGACAATGGAAGAGGTGGCTTGTTGGTGCTGTGAAGAATTGGAGGAGGAAGAGAAGGCTGTGGAATTAAGGTGTGCCAGGGATGGAGCAGGAAGTGGAGTGGGCAAGACTAGAGGCATGTTTTAAATCTCCCTCTTAAAAACTTGGCAGCCTTGGATCGCTAGCATTTCCATCCTGATAGATCCCAGTAGCACATATAGCCAGTGATTGTTGTTAAGGCAAGCCCTCAAACTCTCTGTAGAGAGCCATGAGGCAGTGGCGTTCCTAGGGGGGGGCGGTCCGCCCCGGGTGTACGCCGCTGGGGGGGGGGGGGGGTGCCGCGCGCGCCTGTCCTCCGTTGGTCTATGCTTCTTCTCTGCCCTGGAACAGGTTATTTCCTGTTCCGGGGCAGAGAAGAAGCATGGACCAACGGAGGGCAGGCGCGCGTGGCAACCCCCCCCCCCCCCCCCAGCGGCATGCACCCGGCGCGGGGGGGGGGTCCTTCGCGGGGGTGTCCTTTCACCGGGGGGGGGGGGGCGCTGCACATCGGCGATCCGCCCCGGGTGCCAGCCCCCCCAGGAACGCCACTGCCATGAGGTGCTTGGTATTCCTCTAGGGACCAGGCTTTAGCTATAATTTCTTTCTGATAGCTGAAAACTGAAAGATTGCATTGTCAATTGCTGTGATATATTTGCATTCTAGCGCTAATAGCTGAACAGAATACAAAAAGAGCTGCAGAATGGGAAATGTGCTTTGGGGAAAAAATAGGCAAGGTTACAGAACACTAAACAATTTGATGCAAAATCTATCTGTGGGGAAGTGTTGCCATAGGGTCCAGGTATTAACTGTGTTTCCTTGAACATTTTTCATCAGAGGAAAGCAAAACTTTGTGACGTTCTCTTAATAGCAAATTTATAAACCTTAGTTGAACTAAATGCATTATAAGAAGGGACAGTTGAGTAAACATTTTTCTTTTATTGTGCATTCAGTCTTGGTGAAAAGTTTATGAAATTGTAGCATTTAAATAGAAATGAACTCCAGAAAAAATTACAAAATTTATTTTATTATAAAAATAGATGAGAGAGGGAGGGAAGAAAATTAGTATTTGCGAAGTTTACATTTGTCCACTTTAAATTTTATCCACAAGTCCTCAGTCATGCAAAATAAGTTGTGGCACCAAGGAGTTCCCAACATAGGGTGGAGTCTTCGGACATGATGCCAATGGACAGCAAGGAGAGTAGTAAGATCCTACCAGGTACTTGTTACCTGGATCGACAACTGTTAAAGACAGAATGGTTGCGTTATCATTTGGTGTGACCCATTATAGCATTTTTATAAAAAATATTTTCATTTAATCCTGCAACCGTCTGGTTCCCAACCAAAGACTCTAAGACCTTATAGTCTTAGTGACACATGCAAATAAAGGGCTCTGTTTACTAGCTGCACGAGGCATGCTAGCATTTTTAGCGCACGCTAAGCATTAGCATGAGCTGTGTAGATGCCCATAATATTCGTAGCACACCTTAGCAAACATGGCCCCAAATGTTGAATGGAAAACTTCTAAGCAGTCATGCCTAGTGTGATAAGGAGGATCAACTTAGGCTAGCAGAGGAGCAGGGGGATAGAGGACTACCCTACCCACAAGGCCCTGGGAAGGAGGAGGGGAGGCAATAAAAGCCTGTCAGAGAGTCCTCCTCTTGGGAGGCAGGGAAGGGCTCAGAGAGAAAAGAAGTTATACCTGGAAGTGGCCAGCAGAGGGGGGAGCAATGTTCGAGCCCCGTTTCCCTGGCTAAGAAATCAGTATAGGATTCCATCCACCTGGGAGGGAAGGGGGGAGGAATACTGACCAGATGATGTAAGGGGAACACTAAGAGAGAAGGGGGAGGAGGCACCTGAGTGGATGGAAGGAATAGAAGAGGGCCCTGATTGCACTGCAGATATCCCCCGTTTAGAGGAACGAGTTCCCATGGATTGTGAGGATACAACTAACCAGAGTTTACAAGGACTAAGTGGCAGTTCTGGAGCGGTCACAGGAGTGAAGCAACTGTGAAGAGGGAGGAGAACTGCCCAGCCTGCAATCCTCTGAGAGAGAGAGGACGTTCAGAGAGCAGGTGATTTTGTTTTGGTTTCTTTTTGTGCTTTGAACTGTGTGGATAAAGAGGGATAGGGAGGGGGAAAAGGAGAGAGCAAGAGAAACGGTTTTGGAAACCAGTGGAAATGGAACTATAACTGAACTTCAAGTTTTGTGGTGCACTTGAAGGGGGAGGGACCTGCTTGAAAGGTCTCTGGAAGTTTTGTGTCTTGCTTCTGGACTGGGAGGGGAAGGTGTGGAAGATTAAAATGAAGAGAGAGAGAGGAAGACAGGAAAGCGCCAGCTCCGGGCCCAAGACGCGAGGTACTTCACACTATCTTCAAGGCCTGGTGGAGACTTCACAGCCAGCTTGTAAGCATGGGTGACTAGGGCCCACACAGTATGGTGGGGTGGCTCTAGCCACCTTGTTGAGCAAATTGGATGGTCCATGCAGGACTTCATCTGCCGTCCTGGAGGCAACAGTCAGCACCTGGAGCAGGATGAGTGACCGGGTTTAGGGTATGACTTGTGGATCCTGGTTGGGGTCTGTTTTAAAGGCTGGGTTTAGGTGTACAGAGGATATAAAAATAGGAGGGAGGATATCCATTTATTGCAGATATAAATTTGGGGGGGCCAGCAGTTTCCTTCTGCTGTACTGGGTTTCTTGCTCAATTGGAACAGAACTTTGTTGGGTTATGACTGTTTCATTTTCAGCAAAAATGTTTTTGAAATGAAAAGAAGAAAAACTAGAGGAGCATCATTCATAGACTTAGTCCTTCTGGCTGCAATGAAGCAGGATAACCTCGGAGCTTTGGCCCTTATTTTAGAAAACTGTGTAAATGGCAACATTTAAAGTTTAGAGAGACCCAGTCATATAAATGTCATTTCAAAACGGGGGCCATTTACATGTGGGGAAGTAAGTACATACAGATGGGTTGGGTGTGGAGATCGTGTGTTCTGAATTGGCCCATTTCACATAAGGAATCTACGTCTGCACAAAGCAGTTTAAAATTAGTGATTTAAGACAGGAAAATAAGAGAGAAATATAAAGGCACTGAATAATATAGAAGCAAAAATTGGTTGCAGAGCCAACAACTTAACAGAAATAAATTCCTACTTTATTCCTACTTTATTTCTGCTTGAATGATGCAGAAATAATCTCCTACAGAATATTGGCCTTATATTGAACTCTGCATTCACTGTAGCAGTTTGGGAAAGGTCTTCTGATTTATTGTAAAGAGAGCATATTGATTTTCAGAAATGCAATCGTTATTTCCTGTCAGACTAGAATAATGATTAAATATTGAAAAGATAGCCATCACCAAGGGACCTATCAGCCTTAACCTTTAAGCAATAAATGTAAATAATTTCTCTCTTGGCTACTAATTTATTCTTTTAATGTGAACAACATTGTTCTAACTAAACATTAAGTTCTAATGGATATCTTAAGAAAATACTATGGAAGCTTGAACTTCTTTGCAAATTTGAAATTTCTTATTGTAATTAAAATCACAAAATATTAGACGTTAGGCTTTTCAAAGAAAGGAGCAAGATGACAGAGAACTGAGAAGAGCCTTTCTTATCCACTATTGCTGCTCGACTTTTTTCTTTGCTTTTTTTATGATGTGTAAAAAGAAAAGAGCATTGCTATTTTTGTCTAGCAGTGCCAGTACACCCTGTAGCAAGATAACCGATGGATGAATTTGTGCAGAAGACCTCACATTCTTTAGCTGGGGTGCATCCATTTCAGGGTATGGTGAGGAAACCACCCAAACACACCTAAAACACTTCTCACGCAACCTACTCAACATCCACCCATCTAAATCCTCTTCTACCTTAGCTTATGATCAATTGTATTTAAATCATGTCTTGACTCTATCATAACCTTACTCTGTAAGCCACATTGAGCCTGCAAAAAGGTGGGATAATGTGGGGTACAAATGCAATAAATAATAATAATAATAAATAATAAGGTGTGCTGCAGGCACTGCTGGAGAGCGAAGTCTCACTTAGTCCCATTCATTGTTTCCCAGCTTTAGATACCATCAAGACCTCTTGAAACTTTGAAGGCCCTACCATGAAAGGAAGGAGCTTGTAGAGGCTTACTGGCAGGAGCTGGATCCTTCCACATTGGCAAGAGATCAGATCCTATTGGAATTTGGGGTTTCTATATTAGGGTGATTGAATGGGGAGAAGGGCTAAGTTGCCCAGGGGACCCAGAGTTTTGAAGGTATGACTGTAATTTTGAAGACATTGTTGGAACATTGTGTCAGTTAATCTACAATCAGTTTCATTACAATTTCAGAGTTTTACAATGAAATATATATACCTTGGAATGCAAGGTTTTTGGAGGCAGTACATAAACAGAATAAGGTTTAAAAACCTTCTGAAAATGAATCTCTATTGGTTAAAGACAATGTTAACCAGCATAGAAAAATTGAGAATTTGTCATCAGACTCTCTGCTTAACAAACTTTCCAAAGAGGCATATTTTCAAAGCACTTAGCCTTCCAAGTTCCATAGAAACCTATGGAACTTTGAAAGGCTAAGTGCTTTGAAAATATGCCTCAAAGTTACCTAGTGATCTCCTTTACAGTTATTTCTAGATAACTTGTTGGAGATACTGAAAATTAAGTAGCATTCGATTCCTTCTCTCTTCCGGGCTAATTATTTACAACCGTATGTCAGGGAAAAGAATAAATCTTTGGAAGTTGCCGTTGACTTGTCTTTTGATTCCTTGAATTCAAAACATAGTAACTTAGTAGATGACGGCAGAAAAAGACCTGCACGGTCCATCCAGTCTGCCCAACAAGATAACTCATATGTGCTACTTTTTGTGTATACCCTACTTTGATTTGTACCTGTCCTCTTCAGGGCACAGACCGTGTAAGTCTGCCCAGCACTATCCCCGCCTCCCAACCACCAGCTCTGGCACAGACCGTGTAAGTCTGCCCAGCACTATCCCCGCCTCCCAACCACCAGCTCTGGCACAGACCGTATAAGTCTGCCCAGCACTATCCCCGTCTTCCACCACCGGCTCTGGCACAGACCGTATAAGTCTGCCCAGCACTATCCCTGCCTCCCAACCACCAGCCCTGCCTCCCACCACTGGCTCTGCCACCCGATCTTGACTAAGCTCCTAAGGATCCATTCCTTCTGCACAGGATTCCTTTATGCTTATCCCATGCACAAGTTTAGGAGAAGGGAGAAGAGGAGCTTGTTAGACCTTCTATTTTGTTTTCCGCAATGTAGAATCTCAGTTTCTTAATTGTAAAGTGTATATTTTTCCTGATGTGGTGAGGTCGATGCAGAAAGAAGGCAGCAATTTTTGTTATTAAGGCCTATTGTGTTGCAATTGGGTGGTTTGTTTTGGCTTAATTTCCCAAGTAAATGTGTTAGTAAGATGCAGTCTAATAAGTATATTTTTTTATGGAGCTGGCACATTTAACTGTCTTTTTGAACTCATACTGGTGGTGACTACCCCTTTGCATTCTCCACTAATGAGATCAGTAGATCATAAAGTTAGAACGCAATTAGTATATTGTAGACTGTGGCTTTCAGATCCTTGAGTTTTCTAAAATTTTTATATCAGTTATATATACATTTTTTAGAATTGTGTTCTTACTCCTATGCTCGTGGACTGAGTTTAAGGAGGGATAGATATATATTTTTTCTTTTTGACTTTTTGCTATTTCAAAACTCCACCAGTGTCAATCAGTAAAGTTATTCTCTCATTTTCACCTCCCCCAGCTCCCCCCGTGATCCCTTCTTTAAATCTCAAACTCAAAAAGAACAACAGGTCCTGGGCTCAGGGGTTCCTTACACTTCTCTTGTTTCTTTAGTAGGAGTTCTTCTTAGATATAAATGGAATATTTTGAAATAATAATATATAATATTAGAAGTCAGGGACAAAAATGTTTGTTCGTCCAATCTTTATTTGACAAACACACCAGACAGAATAAAAAAATTGTGACTGTTTTTAGTGATATTTAATGAAATGTTGAACATCTTAGTCCAATAAAAAGGTATCACCTTATATTCTTTCATTGAATCCTATATTGAGAACATGAAAAAGGTACCTTAAACTCATAATACAGGGAAGATGGATGGGTGGATAATTGGCAGAGTGAGAAATTGATACATGCATTTCATTATTTACCACTATGATGAAGGTTCTGTCTAATATTTGCCACCTGCTTCTTTATGGATTGACATCAGGTCAGTACCAGTTCAGTATATAGCTACCTCTTGTAACTATGACTTTTCATCATGTGGCAGCTTGTCCTGCATTCAAGATGTCTGTTACCATACTTAATATTTTTAGAGGTGGGAGAAAAAGAAGTATATCTTATCACACAAGCAAAAGAAATTCCTGAGCCAAATAGAATTCAAATTATGTAGGTTTTTGGTCAGTGAACCCACACTTACCAGCAACAGTTTACAGCCTTTCTCCCTGCATTAGGTTAGTTTCAAAATACATGACCACTTCATCTGCTTTCAGATAGTCATCATTTCAGAGACCTGTTTTTGCTCAGCATAAAACTTTACCAGTGTTCATTGTAATACGGAAGTGGAATTGTTGTCCATTCTGTGCCATCTTCATCCTTTATCGAGCAGGCTCTGGGTCCCTACGGTAGTCTGGAATCTGTGAAAACAATAGAAGAATGTGCTTTGCTGATCAGCCTTTCAAAAGAGTAAACCTATCACAGACTAACAGATATTCTTTGAATCTAAAAGCTAACGGCCAAGACTTCTCCTCTTTCCTCTCTTTCTTTCTGATGTGTGCTAAAGCTCATTTAAGGCTTTATTAATAAGGCTATTTTCTGATTTTGTGTCAGTGGAGCAAGATGATCAAGCTTAGTAAATCATGCCAGCAGCTGCACCTCCCCCTCACTTCTTTCCCCCTCCCCATTTGCTTCACATATCACAATGGCCCTATGCAGGGGTGTGCTGGTAAATTGTTAACAGGGGGCTCTCTCTCGCCAGCAAAGTAAAAGAGAATTCAGGAGGGGCCCAAGCCCACATTTTGGGATCCATTTGTTAAAGTAGCCATGGAGAACCGGCTCCCAAAATTCTTAAAAACTTAACAAACGGCTCTCGAGAGCCTGCTCCAGCACACCACTGGCCCTATGCCCAGTCTTCTTCACTCCCCCCCACCCTGTCTTTCCCACTCATCATTCCACCAGTCTCTCTCATATTCCCATCCTAATCCTGTCACACTCATTCTCAACTTTCTTCATCTTGAGTAGTCTCTCTCAGTCCATGAATCTTTCCCCTAGCTGCTTCCTGTCTCACCTGTATCTTTATCTGTAATCCTTATCAGCATAAGTCTCTCTTTCTCAATGCCCTTCCCTTATCCAGGCAGCCTCCTTTGTTCAACTTTCCCTTTTATCTCTAGCAGTATCAATCTCTCACTCTGCCATCCATCATCCCTGTACCCAGCCAATCAGTCACACACCCCAAGCTTAGGCAGCCATCTCCACCATCCCAGACATAGCTCCTAGCCAGCCCTTCCCCTCCAAAGCTAAGCAACTTTAATCATCCCTACCCCTATCGTAGGATTGATGCACCCTCTGAAATATAGACCATGCTCTGAGGCGTCTAGTTCAGCTCTGAGCCACAGAACACTTAGCTGCTGTGAGTCCTTACTGCCCAGACAAGCTTCTCTCCAATCTTGTTTCATGTTATGATGGCTACAGTAGGTGAAAGACTGGAGGCAGCGGGGTTCAGCACTTTCATTTATGCGGACGATGTCACAATCTATATCCCTTTCAATTCTGGTTTTCCAGAAATTGTCCTTAAGATTAGGCTTGGTCTTGATTTGTTGAAGTTCTGAGTTTCCAAATTTAAATTTAAGTTAAATAGAGATAAAGCTAAATTTCTTATGGTAACCAACCCCTTCGACCGTACCGTATATAATAATTTTACCATTGACAATGTGTCCTACCCCCTAGACACTACGCTTAGGGTACTGGGTGTATTAATTGACAGTCACCTCCTCATGTTTGAGCCTTAGGTTTCCTCAGTAGTGAAAAAATCTTTCAGGTTTCTTTGGAAGCTGAGAAGAATCAGATCATATTTCTCACCTGACATCTTTAGAGTGCTAATTCAATCCTTGGTTTTAACTCAGTTCGATTACTGCATTTCCATCTATGCTGGATCTAAGGAGATGTCCTAAAAGTGCTACAATAAGGCCAAAATACAGCTGCTACGCTCAAGGTATTGCGTTTTGATAGAGCCACTCCATTATTATGCAAGCTGCACTTGGCTGCCCTTTAAAACTAGGACTATTTTTAAATTATGTGCTTTTGTGACACCAAATTATATGCAGCCCTTAATAATATACCCCTACGCAATATAACTTCTGGTTCTAGGGACTGTCTTAGGCTTCATCTTTCAGATTGCAAGAGAGTGTATTATAAGTCGGTTTACTCCGCAGATTTTAGATACCAAGGTGCTGAGTGGTGGAACTCACTGCCAATGGCAATCAAGAGTCAGCTTGATTACTTGGCATTTTGCAAAAGACTAAAACATTTCCTCTTTGAGGTTTCTACCCATCGATGACGTGTTAGATTGTAACTTGACATCAATGGTTTATTATTTAGTTCTTATTTGTGCTGCTGGATGGCACACAAATGGAAGGGGAAGGTGAGACCCCCACTGCAGATGGGCTCGATGTGCTGCAGCCCACGATTGTCGGGGTTTTGTCTCAGCCTCAAGAGGTGGGAAAAGTGAAGGCTTCCGGCAGTGTTAGTGGAAGCACTGACCTGCTTGGGGGCAAGGTTTCCCTTAGCCCTCACGAGAACTCTATGACGGCATGCACAGCTGTGATCCCTGGATCTCTGGGATTACCTTCTCCCTTCTTGGGAGTGGATGGCTAGAGTTTTTCTGTAAGCCTGAGCCCTTCCTTGAGTCAGAATGGAACACAGCCTGCTGCAGTGAAATCCATTTGGGGTTCCCCGACGGAGAGGCCTTTGGTTCCATTAGTCCCTACAGTTGAGACTCCAAGTTTGTCATCAGAGGTGCAAGCTGAGGATCTAATAAGGAGTGGGACAGTTCAAGAGAGGTAACTCTTGGTGCCATTTGGGGTCTTCTTACCAAGTTGGAGCTACATATTGCCAATTGCTCTTCAAATATTGCCTCTCTTAAATTATCCTGAGTTTCTCTGGCTAATAAGTTTGAGACTTTAGAGACTGATCATTGTGTGAGATTAGAAAATCTGGAGAAATCTGTGAAAGCAAATGTGGATGTAGTGCAAACTTTGGTGAAGGACAAAATATTGATTCACCGCACGTTGGAACAATATGAGAATCAATTTAGACATCTGAACTTGCTGTTACTTAACTTTCCAAAAGATAAGTAACATACATCCTCTGGACACGTTTAAAAAATATCTGAAGGAGGTCTTCTCTTTGCTGCAACATTTGTTTCTTCCTGTTAATAAGGTTTTTATTTGCCAACTAAAGTATTGTGGGAAAATCAGCAATCAGCTCTGGATTTATCAGCTATTTTGGACTCTTCACAATCTCACACAGAGCCACTTTACTTGTACAATTTGTGTTTGAGCAGGATTTAAATATGGTATTGTGTTTATATTTTTGCGATTTGCAAGGTTTATTTTATGGACAAAGAGTCTGGATATTCCCTGATGTTGCATGGATCACACAGGAAAGAAGAAAAGCTTTCCTTGCTATGAGGCAAGAGACTGTGGCACTTGGTGCTACTTTTATGCTGCATTACCCTTGCAAGTGTTTAATTAAGTACTTAGGTATTAGATATGTATTCTTTGTCCCAGAACAGCTGCGCTTCTTCTTGGATTTAAAGAAACTCTTACCAGGATGACTTCCCTGTTTTTTGTTTTGCTAATTGTACCCCTGTAGACATCATGCCAGTGCCTTTTTCCATGATTAGAAATTTGTTGGTATGTTAATTTTCCACCTATCTCAAGATTTGTGGATCACCTGTTTTTGCCTACAAATTATGTTTTCCCTTTTAATATTTTTGTTTTATTAATACGCTGGTGATTATATTTTCTTGAACACGTGGATGCTTGAAAGTAAAGTTTTTTTAAAACGTTCATTGATCCAGTTGTACGAATCTGAGATGGCAATTTGTTACTCAATTTCGGTCCTGACACATGGAAAATCGTTGAATGATATTCTTCAATAAAATTGGCTTAACAGACTATAAGTTAAAACTACCAATAGCAATTAGTCTGTTACTTGTAGCACTTAATTTCAATTAATAGAGGAGGAAAGACTTCAGTAAAATAGTGCTACCAATTTTAAATGTAGCTGCTACACCCAAACATCATCAGTCAAAAAACGTTAAGCGTTTGCTGCATCTATCATTGAATTGAGCATTTGCTGCTCTTCACTAAAGTTGAGTTAAACTTGTTTTGTGTTTATTAAAGAAAAGGTTACAAAATTAAAGAAAAAAGTTTATAAAAAATAACAAGTTGATAAGTTTAGGGAAGGGGAATTTTTTTTTTCGCCTGATGTTTGGGTGTAGCAGCTACATTTAAAATTGGTAGCACTACTTTACTGAAGTCTTTCTTCCTCCATTGATTAATATTAAGTGCTACAAGTAACAGTCTAATTGTTATTGAATGATATTCTTCCAGTCTAATTATGTTTCACCATAGGCTTCTCAAAAATAATTTTCAGTTAACTGTACATCCCCTTGCACAACTTCATCCAAAGCAAAACTTTAAACAAGCAATGGCAGTGGCCCTAATTTCCTCTGTTCTGAGTTACCATTGTACAGTCTTTGGGCTTTTTGAAACATAGTAACATAGTAGATGACGGCAGAAAAAGACCTGCATGGTCCATCCAGTCTGCCCAACAAGATAAACTCATGTGTGTACCTTACCTTGATTTGTACTTGCCTTTTTCAGGGCACAGACTGTACAAGTCTGCCCAGCAGTATTTCCCGCCTCCCAACCACCAGTCCCGCCTCCCATCACCGGCTCTGGCACGGACCGTATAAGTCTGCCCTCCACTATCCTCGCCTCCCAACCACCAACCTCTCTTCCACCACCTGCTCCGCCACCCAATTTCGGCTAAGCTTCTGAGGATCCATTCCTGCTGCACAGGATTCCTTTATGCACATCCCACGCATGTTTGAATTCCATTACCTTTTTCATCTCCACCACCTCCTGTGGGAGGGCATTCCAAGCATCCACCACCCTCTCCGTGAAAAAATACTTCCTGACATCTTTTTTGAGTCTGCCCCCCTTCAATCTCATTTCATGTCCTCTCGTTCTACCGCCTTCCCATCTCCGGAAAAGATTTTTTTGCGGATTAATACCTTTCAAGTATTTGAACGTCTGTATCGTATCACCCCTGTTCCTCCTTTCCTCCAGGTCAGGTCAGCAAGTCTCTGCTCATACGTCTTGGAACGCAAATCCCATACCATTCTCGTAGCTTTTCTTTGCACCGCTTCCATTTTTTTAACATCCTTCGCAAGGTACGGCCTCCAAAACTGAACACAATACTCCAGGTGGGGCCTCACCAACGACTTGTACAGGGGCATCAACACTTCCTTTCTTCTGCTGATCACACCTCTCTCTATACAGCCTAGCAACCTTCTCGCTACGGCCACCGCCTTGTCACACTGTTTCGTCGCCTTCAGATCCTCGGATACTATCACCCCAAGATCCCTCTCCCCCTCAGTACCTATCAGACTCTCACCGCCTAACACATACGTCTCTCGTGGGTTTCTACTCCCTAAATGCATCACTTTGCATTTCTTCGCATTGAATTTTAATTGCCAAACCTTAGACCATTCTTCTAGCTTCCTCAGATCCCTTTTCATGCTTTCCACTCCCTCCCGGGTGTCCACCCTTTCATTGCTGTTCCTTGTGACCACATTTTTTTGAAACTACAATTTAGTTGCAGCACACAATATTTTACTCTGTTGATATTTGCATTACCCAAGGATATTGGTTTTTTTTTTAGTTTATTTCACATGCCTTGTAAAGTGTCTGTATGAGTTTGTGTACACTGATATCCACACCCATCTGAATTGACTTGTTGACTCCTGAGGCAGGTTTCCCCACGCCAAAATGCAGATTTATGTTGAGTCCGACTAATAAAATGGCTTTTTACCCTTAAGTTGGAATTGTATTGGTCCTCCCCTACTTTCATTTTTGCTCTGTGCCTTGATTCGTAGAGGTTTTCTCTTCTTTCTTTTTTTTTGTTTTCATCTGTTCATTGCCCTTCTGGCAGCTTTTCAAACACTGACATGTCATTTAATTCCTTAACAAAATCTGCAATAAAATTCTTTCAATTGAGCCCCTACCTCATTCCATGACTGGGAACTAAGCCCATGCACCCCACCTCTGTCTTCTCCCTAAAATGTCTTGCCTTGCTGTTCTACTCGTGCATCTGTCTTTCCTGCTTCTCTGCCAGTTTGGCTTTGTTTTCATTCATTAGCAGATTGCTTGTTGGCTCTGGATGTTCAATTACCTTCACTGTGTTCTGAACCGCTACTGCTGGTTCAGTAGATCTCCCTGACTGCTTTTCGCCGATATGAGCTCATTTCATGTACGTTCCGTATGTTCAAGAATTACATCTCCCAGCATTCCCATAAGCTCACCTCCCTTCATAGCTCTCATATGCCCTCTGGAGTGTCTTCCAGCATAAACATTAACATCCTGCCTGGAATGTCTCAAACAGCATAACTCATAGTCACTAAAAACCATGCATTGTTGTACCAGAAGAGAACTGCAGTTCCAAGAGTGGTGGCAGTTCCAAAGGAAAACCATTTGGACACAAATATCCTGGGTGCCATTATAAAATTTCCAGGTACAATGCTAACATGACACCCAGGTTTTGTTGAATGGTGTTCTGTCAAAAACCCTTTGTAACAGATTTTAATCTTAACATTGAAGAGTTGTAGCCCACAAAATACTGTATTTTTCGGACTATAAGACGCACTTTTTCCCCCCAAATTTTGGAGGAAAATGGGGGGTGCGTCTTATAGTCCGAACGTAGAGAAATTCGACTTCCAGGATCCCCAGCCTGCCCTCCCTCCGAGTTCCGAGATCGCCCGCCCTCTCTCCGAGATCCCCTTCCCTCCCGCCCACCCTCCCGAGTTCCAAGATCCCCTTCCCTCCCGCCCGCCCTCCCGAGTTCCGAGATCCCATTCCCTCCCGCCCGCCCTCCCGAGTTCCGAGATCCCCTTCCCTCCCTCTGAGTTCTAAGTAATTTTACCTAGTCGGGGCAGCAGCAGAAGCAAAAACTATGCAGCCTCGGCACGTCACTCTTCCCTGTTCTGTTTTTCTCAGCTCTGGTCCCGCCCACTGAGGGCGGGCGGGAGGGAAGGGGATCTCGGCAGGAGGGCGGGCTGGGGATCCCAGAACTCGGGAGGGAGGGAGACGAATGGACGGACCCTGGAAACAGGAGACATTCGGACAAGACGCACCGGAGCACCTAGGTTGTAGAGGAGGAAAAAGGTGCTTGTTATAGTCCAAAATATATATTTTTTCCTATTTCCCTCCTCTAAAACCTAGGTGCGTCTTATGGTCCGGTGCGTCTTATAGTCCGAGAAATACGGTAGTAATACAGAATTTTAAATAGAAGTCAATAGTTGTCATAATAAATCCTTTCTACAGCAAACACATAGTTTGCACCTAGCTCATTTGTTATAAAAATGATTGTGCTTCGAACATGATTTTCCACGCAGAAAATTAAATAGCTTGATTTTTAAGTGTTGCAAGGGTTAAGGAAGTATGTATTTTAAGTGATTTAAATGAGTAAACAAACATATGTTGTCTAGACAGAACAGTAGTAATTGGTAATAAAACATCACAGATACCTTTAAAAAATTATATTCCACAAACTCCAGTTTTAAAATGCTGCTTAGGGACGATTGCAAACAGTAGCATCCATAAAAACAAGTACAGTTAATATAAATACCTAATTTGCCTAATATGAAACAGTATAAAATATTGGAATCAGACATCAAGTACCAACAGCTTGTTTAAATAGCCAAGCCTTCAGATGTTTCTGAAAATCCACATACTCCTGCTTCTTCCTCAGTGCTTATAGAAATGTTTCTTAAAAATAGACCACAACTAAGAAAGTAGATTTCCTCATAATTGCCAATGAATTTCCTTAAAATATGGAGCACTCAGAAGGTTAGCAAGGCCAGGGATATAAGGCACAAAACAGTCCCTCAGCTAACTGGAGCCAGTACCATAAAGGCCTCTAAAAAAAACATATCCAACAGACTGCTAAAATCTGTTGTTTCTTTCTCTATAATATCACCAAATTTGGTCCCTTCTTTTCTGAGCAAAATATCAAAACTCTTATACACACTTATTATCTCACTAGTAAAAAAGGCCCGTTTCTGTGAGAGATGAAACGGGCGCTAGCAAGGTTTTGGTGTCCAGCGAGCCTCCTGTCCCCCGGGCCCCCTGCAGCCACCCATGGCCAGTGACCCAGCTCTCCCCCAACCCCCCTCCAGGCACCTGTCTGCTCCGTGATGCGGGTTCCGTATTAAAAATGGCCGCCGAGGGGCAGGGGAGATCGCGTTTCGTGGAGTGTCAGTGCTCCGCCCTCGTCGTCATCATGTTGTGACGCGAGGGCGGGGCACACACATGGGCAAACCGGGTATCTCGACACTTCAAACTTCCAGTTGAGGCTTCATTTAGAACGTTGGGGTTGTGAATTATGTGCGGATGGGGCATGGCATAGGGCGGGTCTATGAGTGACAGTGAGTGGTGCATGAGTGAGAGTGAGTGTTGCTGACAGCCTAGCCTATCAGTGTTTCCCTCCCACAAAGTAAGTTTCAGAATGTTTTAGGTGAGAATTATTTATATAGATATGTAGATTATTGCAACTTGCTTGTCACACGTCTCACACTAAGCAATCTCTCTCCCTACAATCTGTTACAAATTCTGCTTCCACCAGTGTCACTACACTTGCTTATCCCCTTTCTTCAAGTAACTTTATTGGCTCTCTATCAGTTTCCATATACAGTTGAAACTACTCTTATTGACTGTGGGTTCATTCTGCTACTCCTCTGTATCTCTTCTCTCTCTACAACCCCTCCCTGGGAACTCTTTCTATCTGGTAAGTCACTCTTATTTGTACCTTTCTCCTCCACTGCCAGCGTCACACTTAGGGCCAGATGCACTAAACCTAACGAGCCCACAACTTGCGTTTTAAACTGGTTCCAGCCAGTTTAAAACGCAAGTAGTTTACCGGGAGCATGCACTAAGGGCATTTTCCCTGTCATGGTAGCAGGCAACAAAAACGGAATGCAAATTATCCAAAGGCTATTATAATGAGCTGCACTACCGTTTTTCCGATTTCCTTACCGTGGGAACCCTAACGGGAGGTCTGCACCTCTCGTTAGGGCTCCTGTGAGGGAATCGGAAAGGAAAAGGGCCCCAAAAAAAAGGTAAAAAGAAAAAAAAAAGCAGCGAGCGCACGTGAGGGGCATTCTTTATGGACGTACTCTGCCTGCGCTTGTGAGGGACGTCTTTTATTTGTCTTTTCACCATTTTTTTTTTTTTTTTAGTTTTGTCTCCCCGGCGCTGCTCACCTTCTGTAGCTGTGCGAGGAGAAGGGAATCGGGGACGTGCGAGTCAATCTGGAGTTCGGGACGTCCCTTTCCATTATGCTCCTCTTCCAGGTCTCTTCAGCCAATCAGAGTGCGTTTAGCTGACACCAGCAAGCTAGACGTGCTTGATTGGCTGAAGAGACCTGGAAGAGGAGCATAACCGAATGGGATGTCCCGATTCTCCGACTGGATACCGAGGTAATGGTGAATGCAACGGAGCTACAACGAGTAGCTCATTTGCATTCCCTTTCCTTAGTGAATTCTCGTTCTCTACCGATTCGCTATGGAATCGGTAGGGAACGGGAATTACCGACGACTTTAATGCATCTGGGCCTTAGTTCCTTTAATCTTGTTGCGCTGTATGCCTTAAACAGACTTCTTGATTCGATATGTCATGCTTTTTCTCTGACCGTATTCAAATCCATGCCCAAAGTCCATCTTTTTGAGGCTGCTTTTAACTCTTAACCTCCTAATCACCTGCTCGATACCCATATTTGTTTTAATTATTCCCTCAATAAATAACTCCCTAATCCCTTATTTGTCCTGTTTGTCTGTCTTGAATAGATTGTAAACTCTGTCGAGCAAGGACTGTCTTCTTTTGCGTGTTTTATGTACTATGCGGCATATATGTACTAGTGCTATAGACATGATAAATAGTAGTAGGTAGTACTCTGTCTTAGAATAATCGACACTTCACAAAAATTGTGTAGTGCGTTTGTCATCATTTTGTGTTAAATAATTCCATTGAATGGTTTAAAGCTCCACTCTTCATTGCAACCGTTTATATCCAGTAGTAAGTTCTTGCTTACTTGTAATAAAACTTTGGAAATTAAGAAAGGAGGCTTCTCATGTGGATGTTGGTTTAGCATAACTTGCTGTCTAGCAACTCAGCTAGTACGCGTTTTGAGAACAGTACAGCTACTATAATTTCATTAGAACAACCAGGTCTGGATAATAAATATGGGTAATTGTTTTTTTTAATCTGCCTGAAAGCATTATGAGTAACCAGTTCACTGAACATAATTAAAATAGGATAAAGTAGTGTGGTTGGCATGTTGGTCCACTTTAAATGTAATAAATAGAAATAAAACAAGCCAAAAAATAAAAAGGAAAGTAAGATGATGCCTTTTTATTGGAAAGAATTTAAGATCAGTTGTTAGTAGTGAAATGTTATAGAAGAACAATGCATAGTCCAAATGAGAATGATCTTTTTTTCCATTGATCTCTGATATTGAATACTTCTTTATTGTAACACAAATTTTACATTCTTCATTGACTTAGGTTGTCCTGAGACAGTGAATTGGTATTCCGATCTGCTAGGACTACTTGTAGGCATTGAGTTTGATTGCCTTTCATCTGCAGTAGGCCGGAAATTAGATTCTTCTATATTCTTGAGGCAGTGACTACTATATGCATTTCTCTCCTATATACATGTCAGTAGAAAAGGTGAATTATGTAATTCCTTGTTAAAGACCTTAAGGGCAATTCTAGAAACAAGGTGCTCTATTTATGCACGCATTACGTGCCTAAATGTTTAGAGTAATGACATATACATGTGCATATGTGTACTTACGCGTATAAATACCAATATTCTGCGTAAACGCTATTCTGCAAATACCTGCTTACATAGCACATGTTTGCAAGGGGGCGTACGTGGGGGTGGGGGTGGGGAGCATGGATGGTACATAGGCAGAGCTCAAATTTACACACACAATTTACAGAATACTACAGGTTGTGTTTGTTTATTCAAGAATTTGATGTATTGCACAATTTTGGTAACACCAAGTCCAGGTGATTTACAATTGAATAAAATAATTAGACATTTAGAAGGGAGCACCATAAAAATCTTGTTCTATCTTGTCTTTAAAGATAGAACACTCAACTAAATATGAACGTTCAAATAATTTAGTAACACACAAACCATGTGTCTGCCACTTATTTGTCCATCAACGCTAACCATTATCAAAAACTGTGGAAAGTAAATGTTTTAATTTTGGTTTAAATGTAGTTTAAGAAGTCTCTGAAGTGGGAAAGGGAAATGGGACTTGATATACTGCCTTTCTGAGGTTTTTGCAACTGCATTCAAAGCGGTTTACATATATTCAGGTACTTATTTTGTACCAGGGGCAATGGAGGGTTAAGTGACTTGCCCAGAGTCACAAGGAGCTGCAGTGGGAATCGAACTCAGGTCCCCAGGATCAAAGTCCACTGCACTAACCACTAGGCTACTCCTCCACATAAAGCGAGGGGTAAATTATTGTACAAAAAGGGAGCCAAAAGAAAACAGCACAATTTCTAGTTGACTCCCAATGAGCTTTTTTAGGCACCTGCACAGCCAGCATAAGGGCAGTATCTACATGTAAGGCACACCCGATACCAAGTTATGTTGGTATTCTATAGTGGAATAGGCTCTTCCTGCATGGCCTTGGGGTAGCTAAATGGGGGTGCCCACTTACAGTGTCATCCCCCTTGTCTGACAAGCAAGAAGGAATGAAAAGATGGAGTAATAAAAATAAGGTCTACTAGAATAGAATCCCTTATGCAAGATGCTGCTGCAAAAGAATACCATATACACAGGTTATACTGTAGTAGGAAAGTGAGAAAATGTGTCTACAAATAGTAAGCTAGATTAAAATGCTTCTCATTGGTGGAAAAGGACTATAATGGAACAACATATTTCCTTCTGAGGAGAAGAAATATATAAACAATAATTATTTTCTTTCTAACTCAGAGCTTTAAGCAAACCAAGACATCTATATTCATAGAAACATAGAACAAGACAATGCAATGAGACCACATAGCCCATCCAAGCCAAGCCAACAGTCCGGTCCGTATAATCCCTTCTTTACCCTCAGAGTTGCTCAGTGCTTCTCCCATATCTTTGGAAAAGTGCCATGCAGTGTGATTTGAGGAAAGACTTTCTGACTGACATTAAAATTCGTAGAGGTAGGATTGAAGTACTGTAGGGCAATAGAGATACCAAATAAAGTACTGCTCAGTTTGTGGAGAGTAAATGGAAGAATTAGAATCTTTCAAAACTGTGGTTACTGATAATTTAATTTCTACCAGGATAGACAGATGTCATATAGAATGCTATTTGTCAAAAGAATATTTCTTTTACTAACTTCTAAGAGTGAATGCTAACACTTTCCAGTGCCACTGCTGGTAATTAGATTGTGGTGTTCACAATTGGATATGAGAAAAAAGAGCTATTACACACCAAGAGAACAGCAGCAGCGATGACATATGTCTGGGTGAGGGAGAGGAGAAGCTATGATGAAGAGGTGTTGACAGCTAGTGTGGTGAAGGGATTGGGCGGCAGGTAGAAGGAAGAGAGATGGAGAACATGTGTGTTTTCGTGAGGCAGCTTAACCATTAGGCAAATTAAGTGGTCGCCTAGGGCAGTAGCAGCTCCTGGAAGACTGCAAAGAGCAGTTGACATGCAAAAGTGGTATTCACACTTACTGAAAGAAGCATCAGCATGTGCTTTCACCTGCAGGGTGGGCGATCAGTTTTCAATTAGCAGTGGAGGAGTAGCCTAATGGTTAGTGCAGTGGCCTTAGAACCTGCAGCTCCTTGTGACCCTGGGCATGTCCTTTAACCCTTCATTACCCCAGGTACAAACTTAGATTGTGAGCTCACTATGGACAGAAAAAGTATCTGCCTATAGTATATATATAAACCGCTTTGGTTGTACCCGCAGAAAAGCGGTATATCAAATCTATGATCCTTAAACTACTTAGGTAAATAGTTTCTGGAAATGACCCTCATTATAAGCCATTGCATTTCAAGGAACAGAAAATAGGTGGAGTGAGGGTGGGATCAGTACTTTTACATGTACATTATAAAATACATATATGTGCGCTTACTTCTACTAACACCTACATGCACAGACTAACTTGCCTTGGAGGAGGCGTAAACCTGTGTGGGAGTTCTCGGGTAGGCTACTTTATAAAGGCACATAGAGCCATATGTTTTGCCTTTCCTACCTGTGTGCCCTGTTGTTAATTATTCCTGTTATGTATGTATATATGTATGTGTGTATCAAAGAACGCATTGCTTTCAAAATCTGCACCCTGGTTCACAAAATCATCTACGGCGAAGCCCCGGGATACATGACAGACTTGATCGACCTACCAACCAGAAACTCATCCGAATCAGCACGTACATTTCTCAGTCTACACTACCCAAGCTGCAAAGGACTTGGATACAAATCAACCTACACATCCAGTTTCTCCTACATAAGCACACAACTGTGGAATGCACTTCCAAAAGCCCTAAAAATGACGTTCGATCACCTAAACTTCCGGAAATCATTGAAGACCAACCTGTTTAAAAAAGCATACCCTACTGATCCAACTTAAATACCTGATCTCCGCAACACAACAAAACTAAAGTACGTATGAACATAGCTCAACTTGAGCGTTGCACAATTCCTTAATATGGCAATGCTACTTGAACTTTATCTTACCACAACATCACATTGTATTTGTTCACACCGGAGTCTGCAAACGCCTCTCTGGTATTATGTAAGCCACATTGAGCCTGCAAATAGGTGGGAAAATGTGGGATACAAATGTAACAAATGAATAAATAAATGATATATATATATATATATATATATATATATCTCCAAAAGTATGTCCTCCAAATATACATTTTATAGGGTTTTTTGAGAGGAGTAGTATTGGAGAGACCATGTCTGGTGTTTTTAATTATCAGAATATCAGGGGGAGGGGCTTAGGTCCTCCAAGTTAAGGGGGGTGGGGAGACATAAGATTGAACGTTCACCTAGAGTTCCCATATCCTTGCACCGGCCCAGAAATGCAGTGCATAAATACGTGTTATCAGCATTATATCACACTGTGCCAATAATGAAAGCTAAAGATAGCCTCTGCTTTTATTTTTAAATTGTATAAATATGGCTGAAACAAGAGTGAAGCTCACAGGTTTCTAGTTCAGAAGCTCATTTAACTAGTGCTTTAAACCACTTGACCTACCTAATCAAAAGTAATTTGAAACACTTCCCCTGGGTATGTAGAGTAATGAAAGTATAATTCTCAATAAGGAGGAAGTAACCTTTTATTTTAAAAAAAAGTCTATATTTTATAAAGCTAGTTCTGGCTCACTCACACAACAGCTTGTTCTGTAGCTTCTCTGGCAGCTGTTGTTAGATCCTAGAGAGCAGGCTTATTATTGTTGTTTTAAATACACAGTTTACTATGCCATATAAAAAAGTGTTTCTTTTGTCCATTTATGTTGATCTGTGGAATATCTTTCATGCAATTAATTATGAAATATGGGCCTTAGGATGTTTGGTTTTATAGGGAAGCAACGAAAAATCAGATCAGGAACACATTAAGGTGCTCATTTGTAAAGTATAAAAACTTACAAAGTTACTTTGGGGCTCATTTTCGAAAGAGAAAAACATTCAAAAAGTGGCATAAAGCAGCAGTGGGATGTTTTACTTGCCAAAACGTTCAAATCACTATTTTCAAAACCCATATTCTAAATGGATTGGAGTTTTAAGGGCTAAAAGCTAAATACAGATGAAAATATCCTTAATAAGGGGTATGTTTACTAAGGTGTGTTAGGTTTTCTAACACGCCTTTAAAGTTAAGGCGTGGAGGAGTGGCCTAGTGGTTAAGGTGGTGGACTTTGGTCCTGGGGAACTGAGGAACTGAGTTCGATTCCCACTTCAGGCACAGGCAGCTCCTTGTGACTCTGGGCAAGTCACTTAACCCTCCATTGCCCCGTGTAAGCCGCATTGAGCCTGCCATGAGTGGGAAAGCGCGGGGTACAAATATAACAAAACAAAAAAAAGGCACATTAAACACTAACACGCCAATACATTCCTATGGGCACATTAGTGTTTAATGTGTGTCAACCGTTAACACGCATTAAAAACGCTAATATGACTACAGTGCATCTTAGTAAACATACCCCTAAGTTTTTTCATTGAGTTTAATTAAATTTAAATAAATTACACAGGTTTTTTTTTTATGCCGATGATTGATATGTTGAACCCATTTTAAAACCTGAAAATTTTTGAATTGTGGTCTGGATTAGCCGAGGCTTTTTCCTCCTTGTATGTTTCCTCATGAATAAATATTTAATATTTTAGTGTGAGGTTTTGCTTGGATTATAGGTAAATTGTACTCCACTTCCTTCTTATTGAGTGATTAGTGATGACTGACTTATAGTGTGCCAAAACTGGAAATACAGAATAATAGAATTCAGTAACATCCAAAACTTATTAATTAACATTATGGGCCCTGTTTACTACTTAGTAAACAAGACCCATAATGGGAAGTTACGTCAGACAGGGCAGGGCGCACTAGAGAGAAGACTGAGGCTGGCGGCAGGAAGCGAATGTGAATCTGCCAAGCAAGTGGAGGTAAACCAGAGGGGAGGGGTTTGAGAGAGACAGGGCAGAATGCAATAAAGAAAAGAGGCAGGCAGCAAAGGTAAATAAACCGGGGCGAGGGATTTGAGAGAGGGGGGGAGATGTCAGACTGCCTGACAGGTGGGCTTTATGATGCCACTCTCTCTAAAGTGCCACCTGAGACCTCTGCCTCAGTTGGCCTTATTATAGGGCTGCCCCTGTTCAGATGTTATAGTCAGTTCTATTAGAGCAGCAAGCAGGTCCCTGGAGTAGCCTAGTGGTTGGTGCAGTGCACTGTAGAGAAGGGGACCCAGGCCCATATCCCACTCTGTTACACTTGTGGTGGAAAGCATGAGCCCTCCAAAACGCACCAAAGAACCGCTGTATCCACATATAGGTGACACCTGTACCAACTCAGGAAGTCTGTTTCAGGTTTTCAGTGCAGCAAGATGGAAGGAACAGAATCTGGAGTTGGTGGTAGAGGAGAAGGGTACCGGTAAGAGTGACTTACCTGATGAATGGAGTTCCCGGAGAGGGGTGTAGGAAGGAAAAAGAGAGGATAGATATTGAGTAGCTGCAGAATGAATACACTTGTATGAATAGTTTCAACTGGAAATGGATAGGGAGCCAATGAAGTGACCTGAAGAGAGGTATTATGAGAGTGTAGTGACACTGGCAGAAGATAAGTCATGCAGCAGAATTTTGAACAGTTTGAAGCCAAGAAATATTGTTTAATGGGAAATCTGTGAGAAGCAAGTGCAGTAATCTGAGCTTGAGGTGATGAGAGTGTGGATAAATAAATGGGCTTTGTCGGCATTGCTGTGCTGGAAATCACTAGCACAGTTTAGTAAGAGGCCCATTGTCCACTATATCCAATCTTGTGGTGCTATGATGAAAATACCACTGTCAATGATTATTATCATGGGGGGAGGTGGGGTTCCTCAAAGGATGTATTATGATACATCTTATAATGAATTAAGGCACAAATCCAATTTGTATGTATATTTTTTGGCGAGGTGGGGGGGGGGGTGAAGCAAAGTAAAGGGGAGTCATATTGGCAGTGGAGGAGAGGGATCATTTCAAGATTACAGCATTTGAAATGGAAAACCCCCACCCCCATCACCAAGTCTCATGCACATTCCAAACTATGCCTATGAGGACAATCCAGGTTAGATCACTGATAAGCCACCTTTATTCAAAAAAACTCAAAACACATTTATATGAAAGGTTGATAGAGAAAAGTAGTACCTTTTGGGGGGGGGTCTCTAGACTATATCCTTGATCATCTCATGGTTTTTAATAGTATCAGATTGTCAAAGTCATTTGTCACTGTCATGCAGCACAGAATGTATGATAGCTGCTGACGTCACACTATGTACATTTCTTATGCTGAGTAACCAAAATAACCACATTTGTAAAGTTCAGAGCTTCTGTAAATAAAGGATTGGTTCTGAAACCTAGAAAAATCATCCCTCACAAACAACAGTTTGCTAGAGATTCGAGGGATGCATGTTTTCCCGAGCCCAAACTAAACTGTGGTAATTGTATTTTATTAAAATACATACCAGCTTTTCAGTCTTCTTTCTTCTGCAGTCTTTCTAATTATTGAGATGAAATATCATGGACATGTTCATGCAGTAGATATAATAGCCAAGAGAGTTATTAAAGAATGTCAGAGGTGTCTAAACTGAAACCTGATATATTTTTTCTCAACTTTATTTATTCTGTTTTATCAACAAACAGTACAACCAAGAGGACAGAGTTTCAACAAACAGATAAAATAAGATGAAAAGAAAATCCATACAATGTTCATAAGCACCTAAATCAAATCAGATGCTTTCCAGTAACCAATACAGTGTAACTTATACAGAAATGTATTTCAACGTTCTGTAAGTGTAACCTCCCACAACTTCCAATTCTTTAAAATCCCTGTCCTGTTTCCGTATCTCAGACGATATTATTTCCCCTCCTACACTCCTCCCACCCTTTTTTCTTCTTAAAATTGTATCAGACCAAATTATTGGAGCAATTTACCTTATATAATTCAAATAAACAAAGCAAAGGTGTGTAACTTCTAACATCTCAGTTATATTATTATTATTATTTGTTACATTTGTATCCCACATTTTCCCACCTTTTGCAGGCTCAATGTGGCTTACATATAACTGTTAACGGCATTAGCCGATTACGGTCTGAATAAATACATGGTATGAATGAATACAAAGTGATATTGTGGTAGAATGAGGTTTAAGTAGGTATCATATTTCCCTAAATTTCCTCATAGTGTCTCTTAATTCATGGGTTAATTTTTCCATTTTAAAAATGTCCAAACCTTTTCTATCATTCTGCTGGGGGGTGGAGGAGAGAGAGAGATCTTTTCCAAAATCTGTCCACTACGGACTTGACAGCTAACAATACAGATTGGACTAATTTTTGTCTACAGGATCTGAAGTCAAAAAGATCTCTATAGCCCAAGGAATGTCTGTTCCAGTTATTTATAACACTTTGTCTTTGACTAAGAACCAAAAGGGCTTCATAATTCCACCACATGTGATGAAATTCTCCCCATTTTCCACATTGTATTGGAACTTAGCTTGTTCATCCAGTTTGGAATTAGAAACATTCTCATCAGCAAAGTTAAAGACATTAAGGGGAGAGCCTCATACCGCCACAGGTGTACTGCTCTGCTATACTCCCCGTGATGAGTCAATATGGTGATGACATCAGGAGGTGCATAGGGGCCTTTAAAGATATCTCAAAACTGTGATACTACTGTTGGGAGGGCCTCATACAACTACCCAGATGCTTTAATGGTCTGCTATACTCCCTGCGACTGCAACACTCTTGGAAAGGGGGGGGGGGGTAGAAAATGTGGTGATAAAATCAGGAGATGTGGGTCTTTAACAACATCTGAATGCAGCACTAGCTGCAGGTGCATAGCCAAAGGGGCAACCTCTTTGGAGTCCCTTCAGCTATAATGAGTAAGAAGAAAAATAAATGTAAACATCTTGCTTCCTCTAAATTAACTGTTACCAATTCCATTGAAAAACATTTGGGTCAGAGGACATTATCAGCAGTGAATGGTGGGAAACTTCTAGTCCCTCATCAGGTCAGGAGATTTCCCCTGTGTCTGGCTATATTGCTTCCTCACCTACAGTGGGGGAAATAAGTATTTGATCCCTTGCTGATTTTGTAAGTTTGCCCACTGACAAAGACATGAGCAGCCCATAATTGAAGGGTAGGTTATTGGTAACAGTGAGAGACAGCACATCACAAATTAAATCCGGAAAATCACATTGTGGAAAGTATATGAATTTATTTGCATTCTGCAGAGGGAAATAAGTATTTAATCCCTCTGGCAAACAAGACCTAATACTTGGTGGCAAAACCCTTGTTGGCAAGCACAGCGGTCAGACGTCTTCTGTAGTTGATGATGAGGTTTGCACACATGTCAGGAGGAATTTTGGTCCACTCCTCTTTGCAGATCATCTCTAAATCATTAAGAGTTCTGGGCTGTCGCTTGGCAACTCGCATCTTCAGCTCCCTCCATAAGTTTTCAATGGGATTAAGGTCTGGTGACTGGCTAGGCCACTCCATGACCCTAATGTGCTTCTTCCTGAGCCACTCCTTTGTTGCCTTGGCTGTATGTTTTGGGTCATTGTCGTGCTGGAAGACCCAGCCACGACCCATTTTTAAGGCCCTGGCGGAGGGAAGGAGGTTGTCACTCAGAATTGTATGGTACATGGCCCCATCCATTCTCCCATTGATGCGGTGAAGTAGTCCTGTGCCCTTAGCAGAGAAACACCCCCAAAACATAACATTTCCACCTCCATGCTTGACAGTGGGGACGGTGTTCTTTGGGTCATAGGCAGCATTTCTCTTCCTCCAAACACGGCGAGTTGAGTTCATGCCAAAGAGCTCAATTTTTGTCTCATCTGACCACAGCACCTTCTCCCAATCACTCTCGGCATCATCCAGGTGTTCACTGGCAAACTTCAGACGGGCCGTCACATGTGCCTTCCGGAGCAGGGGGACCTTGCGGGCACTGCAGGATTGCAATCCGTTATGTCGTAATGTGTTACCAATGGTTTTCGTGGTGACAGTGGTCCCAGCTGCCTTGAGATCATTGACAAGTTCCCCCCTTGTAGTTGTAGGCTGATTTCTAACCTTCCTCATGATCAAGGATACCCCACGAGGTGAGATTTTGCGTGGAGCCCCAGATCTTTGTCGATTGACAGTCATTTTGTACTTCTTCCATTTTCTTACTATGGCACCAACAGTTGTCTCCTTCTCGCCCAGCGTCTTACTGATGGTTTTGTAGCCCATTCCAGCCTTGTGCAGGTGTATGATCTTGTCCCTGACATCCTTAGACAGCTCCTTGCTCTTGGCCATTTTGTAGAGGTTAGAGTCTGACTGATTCACTGAGTCTGTGGACAGGTGTCTTTCATACAGGTGACCATTGCCGACAGCTGTCTGTCATGCAGGTAACGAGTTGATTTGGAGCATCTACCTGGTCTGTAGGGGCCAGATCTCTTACTGGTTGGTGGGGGATCAAATACTTATTTCCCTCTGCAGAATGCAAATAAATTCATATACTTTCCACAATGTGATTTTCCGGATTTAATTTGTGATGTGCTATCTCTCACTGTTACCAATAACCTACCCTTCAATTATGGGCTGCTCATGTCTTTGTCAGTGGGCAAACTTACAAAATCAGCAAGGGATCAAATACTTATTTCCCCCACTGTATATCACTGCCCTATTCTGTGGATCTCAAGATGGATGGTACTGTGGGTTTAGCCATAGTGCTTCACTGACAGTGTGCTCTTCTTAAGATGTATTCTCTGTGGTTCTGTTACCAAAGGTGATGACCTACCCCACCCCACCCCACCCCCCACCCTTTTTTTTTTTTTTTTTACATATCCTGAAATTCTTATGAATGAAGGCAGT
Organism: Microcaecilia unicolor; assembly: GCF_901765095.1. Taxonomy (NCBI): domain Eukaryota; kingdom Metazoa; phylum Chordata; class Amphibia; order Gymnophiona; family Siphonopidae; genus Microcaecilia; species Microcaecilia unicolor. The sequence goes on from NC_044034.1 coordinate 59,876,952, forward strand.
GTTTTCTTGGTTGATATAAAAAGAATAGTGTCTAGAACCAATTTACTATTATGGAGTTCTGTGGTTCAGGTTTGTGGCTCTACAATGAAATAGTTAGCCAAACTTAAAGTCATGAATACAAAATTATCTGCTGCAATCCATTTGTTACCAGTGGAATTGCAGATTAATATGTTGCAGACTATGGGACTTTCTGGAATTAAGGACAGTTTAGTTATACATCATAATTTGGAATCCCTGGAGAACCTTTCAAGAACTAAAAACTTGCATTTTCTTAATTTCCCTGTTACATGTTGCTTTCTCTATTATGTTTTTGAAGACAGCATTTGACACGAGTCCTTGGTATCTCCCAGTCAGAAGAACTGGGACTTTCTAAGTGTTGATATGTTCTTAAACATTCTATTACTTCAGAGGTAAAGATCAGATTATTTCACCTGATAGTCTTGACCTAACTGAATTTTTGCTGACTTCAGAGCAAAAAGTGACCTTAAGTGCTACTCTGTTGGTCTCCTTTCTATCTGAGGTTGATAAATTGCTGACTTTAAAATGTTACTTTAAAAAGAAGGACAAAGTGTTTTATGGCCAGAGGATCCAGGTATTCCCAGATGTTTTTAAGGCAAAGTAATTGAGAAGATAATTCTTACAGTTTAGTCCCAAGTGTTAGCTATAAATGCTTCTTGTTTTCTTCACTTTTCCTGTAAATGTCTAGTTTATCAGGGGAATCAGTAAGTTTTCTTTGATTGTTTACAGTTGAAATTCTTGCAGGGAAAGATGCAGACTTAGTCTAGTCTTTCATGATATTGGTTGTTTGGTTGAAGGTGGGCTTTGGAAATTGTTGCAAATAGTTTTGAAGGGAGTGTTAATAATAATGCTCTAATTAATTAAGTTATCCCTACATGTAGAAAGTTTCTCTCCATGTAGGACTAGATTCTATATATATGGCGCCTGAAAAATTGGTGCCGAAAATATTTCTAACTAGATGTATTCTGTAACCCGTACCTAGATTTAAGTGTGGTTTATAGAATACGCCTTTTGGCCATGCATGTACCTAACTCTAGGCATGTCCATTTATGCCAAGTAAAACTTGGTATAAATACTGACACCTAAGTTAGGCACAGAGCAGGTATATCCTATAACCCTGCGTGTACTTTTTCAGAACGCCCACGGCCTGCCCATTTCACGTCCATAGCCCACCCCCTTTTTTCAGCATACTTTAGAATTTATTCACACCACTTTACAGAATACACCTAGCAAGTTGTGTGTGTAAATTCTAATTAATTCCAATTAGTGTTAATTATGCAATTATTGGCGCTGATTGGCAGCAGGGATCATAGGCTGAATACAATGTATGCAGAAAATTTAACTTTGCAAGCCCTAAGGAGCAAAACGGATGCATGATAAATTGTGGCCCTTGTGTTCATTTGAAGGTGAAACATTTGTTGATCCCTGATGAAGGCATAAGTGCCAAAACTTGGCCAAGTTGGGTCAATGTCCAATAAATTATCTTGTGGCAAACCTTGAGTCTGCTGCTTCTCTGGACTGCCTCTGGAGTTCGTGTTGCAACCAGACAGGGACTGGATCCTCAAAATGTATTCTCGGCACCTACAAGAAATGTTTTTGAATCACAAAGTTAGTGTTTTTCTTGATTTAGCCAAACAGATTCAAAGGAGAAGACAAATTTTTTCTTAAGTTGTGTTCAGGGATCATACAGTTCTTGGTGGTGGGGGAGTCTTTTTGGCTTACCTTCCCTTGAAAGCACATGGTGAAGTTAAGCTCGGTGAAGTATACCTTTTTTGAGCTTGATCACTTGGTCTCCTTTTTGGATTCCAAACTGGTGGCAATTCTGTCCCCGTTAGGGACTGTGGTGATGACATTTCACTGTAAACATAGAAATAAGACCTGTATGATTAGTTACATTGGTTTTCCTTCATTTTTCTTATAATTTATTATTACAGATTTTTGGGATTGTGCCTTGTTTCTCCCCCTGTTCTTGTGGTCTTTAGATGGATCAATCAAAAATGTGTTCTTGTGTTATTTTTGTTTTATGGTTTTTCTTAGTATTGATACCATCTTTTCTATGCAAAATGTTTCTTGTAATTTAATTTGTAATTGCTTGAAAAAATAAAATAAGATTAAAAAAAAAACCCAGAGGAAAATAGCCTGGCCAGTTGATTCCCCAAACTGTGTTTCAGAGCAATGAATGTATTATAAAATGAAGTTCTTGGTGTGCTGCCCTACAAATTCTTCATATTTATTTTGACAGGATGAAGATGAACCTGTGGTGTACTTGGGTCGAGGTGAACATGAAGAAGAATATGATTCAAGCACGAGTGCTGATGCTAGTGACAGTTTTGATCAAGAGGATCACAGATTAATTAAACAAAATATCAGGTTTGATTTTCTTCTTTGAAAATACATGCATATTTTAAGGAACAAATTTCATAAAGCCACTTAGTTACATAGTACGTAGATACTGTACATTGCATTTGTGCAATGAGAATTCAGAAGAAGAAAATTACAGCTTTGTCCCCCCAAGCCAGGCACCACCGGGCACAGAAATTCCTAAACTGATCTCTCAAATTGTCAAATTTAGAGGTGCACGGTGATGGGACCATGAGAATCCACAGTATTGGTGACAAGAGATCCATTTATGCCAGGGATGGAATGGGGATGGAAAAAAATCGACTGGGGATTGAGGTGAGGACGCATCTAAACTGCCTGTGGACGGGTGAGGATGAGGACCACATTATGTCCCCACGCACAGTGCTACTGTAAATTTATATTAACTGAACTGAGCTGAACATTTCTCACTTTCAAATAAAGGGGATCATTTCCAGACTGCTAAAATGCCATAACACCATTAACATTTATTTGTTCTATGGCGTAAAATGGGCCTTGCAGCAAATAACATGCAATAGCAGCATTAGTGCATGTTAGTAAACAATCCCCAAAATTTGAATACCTAATTGTTCTTAACTTAAATGGAGTGTTGAATTTGATTATAAATAGTCTGGCCAATTATTTAACTAAAACTCACAGCTTGGATCTATAGAAAAAAATGCCCTGCCGTTTCAAAGTGTCGATGCTAGTTTCAGATGCTTCTTTTAAAATAATCCTGCTTCTGACCTCATTGCTTTGTCCTAGGCATCATTTTCTGGATGTCTGATCTTATTGACATGATCTTTCTTATTTGTTGATTGTAGTTCTTTTCTCACTTTAATTTATACTCTACACTGTTTTGTTCTTGAAAAAGTTAAGTTAGGGTCAGTCAAAAGGGTTCCCTGAGCTGCCCCAAGCATGCTGTCTGGAGAGATAAAATTGGGTAAAGTCAACAGAGATCTCTGGAGAGAAAAATGAGTAAAATAATAACAATTTATTAGTGTAACTCATCATTTCCTGCTTCGATAAGATAATAAGATACATTGCATCAAGAACAATGTCTCATACCCGGGGGGGGGGGGGGGGGAGAGGGGAAGAGACGCTGACCCCGGGGGGGGGGGGGGGGCTCCAATTTCAGGCAGCCCTGGGCATTTTGCCAGGCTAGCTCAATGGTAGCTACATCCCTGCTGATGACTCTAGGCCACAGTATCTGAAAAAGCCGATTATGTGCTATGCTCCTCATAGACCTTTATGATCTGACACAAGAAACCTCTTATCAGTTCCTGATAATAAGGTTGTCAAATAAGAAAAATGGAGGAAAAAGATGTTTAGATTTATTGTGCCAGTGTCTGGAATAATTTACCATCAGAATTGTGACTGCAACAATCTTTGTTCTTATTTTAAGACTGTCATATTCACTCAGGTTTATCATTGTTGGTTGATTTGTAGTTTTTCTGTAAAATATATTTATTTCTTTTTTTATGCTATTTTATTTATTGTTTTATTCGAATTTGTAAACAATTTTAAATGATCATGGTATAAAAGTTTTATAAATTGATAAATATGCATGAGCTAGATCTGCATGGACACTGCTTCCATTGTATGCAGATCTGTTATGCATATTCATTATAGATATCCTGAAATCCTGGCCTGTTTGCGGTGTTCGAGGCCTAATCTTTTGCACCACTGCCATAGGGAAAATGGGGGCATGTGTATATTTTATAAAATACATGTGTACTTCTTAACTCTGCCCCTGCGCCACTCAAACTACATATCTGGCAATGTCTGAGCATTGTCCACCTGACAGTATTCATATTCTTGATGGTATACATATTTATACATGAATATACATCATGCAATTTCATGATAGTAATTTTCTGCATGTAAAACATGATTTACACACAGAAAATGTGCTATTAATTTACCCCAAAGCAAACAAAAAAGGAGGAAAAGACCTCACGTGAACGACAAACAAGTGAGAAGTTCAGGGAGGATATCAAGAAATCTTTAATGCAAACAGCAAAAGGACGACCCGACACAGCCGTGTTTCGGCACAAAGGCCTGCCTCGTGGGTCATGTTAGTCTCTTATGTTATGGCAAACAAGCTAAACAAAAGAGTGTAGTCAGAGTCCAGGCTGTTGAATTCCTTTGAAATCCTCAGTAAAAAAAAAAAAAAAAAATGCTGAGCTGCTGAAACCGGCTGACTGGCAGACATCAGTGACGTCAATTATGCCTTCAAACTGGGCATGATACAAAGGTGAAGGAGAGAAGACTACGCAGAGCACAGTTTATTCAATGATTTTCTAAATATTTAGATGGAGATATTGAATAGAGAACATATTTCAGATCCGTTGAATGTTATATTCAGTGATAGAGGAAACGGTGTTCAAAAATTGATGGCGACACTATCCTACGTTAACAAAAACCATACTGTATTCAACTTGCACATCAATAAAAGCAGACCATGGAGGAAGGAAAAGAGAAAGGGTCTTGATATACCACCTTTCTGTGGGTTGTTTTTTGCAACTACATTCAAATCAGTTTACATGGTATATGCAGGTACTTATTTGTTAAATGACTTGCCCAGAGTACCACAAGGAGCTGCAGTGGAAATCGAACCCAGTTCCCCAGGATCAAAGTCTGTTGCACTAACCACTAGGCTACTCCTCCTCCCCAGGATATTACTCTTAATATAAATACTGGATATCATACACATGCAAAGATCAGAATTTATAAAACTTAAGACTAAAATCAAGAAGAGTAAAAGCATGCTGAAATTAACTGGAGTAAATACATGAAATTGTGAAGAGCAATTTATCATTTAGCCTAAGGCATAAAGCCTGCAAAATGAAACATTCTTTCAGTAAAGACTTACTACTAACATTGCTAATCTTTCATAAAGTAAATGTAGCACAGCAAACTTTGGGAATTCATAGAGCTTTGATGGCAATTTCACAGATCAAGGTAAAGTAATAAATATAAAGCCCACAAAATAATGTATGTTATTTAGGCGGTCCAGAAATGTAACTACCAGTAAGCAGAAAAATGCATCTGTGATAATATCCAAAGATATACAGTCTGTTGAAGGAATACCACATGATGCTCTTAAGGATTATTTTTTTAATTTTTTCCATTTCTACTCCTTTCCATTTGGCTTCCATTCTTCTACTGAAAGTCTTCTTCTCTCCTTCACCTATTTTACCATGTGCACTCCTAGAGACAATCTGTGATTAATCTTCTTCTTGATATCTCAGCTGCTTTTGACCCAACTTAACCACCAGTTCCTCCTATCTATTCATAGTCTGAAAGCTAGAATTTGGGTTTGTTTATCTTTTTATGTATTAAGATTTCTTAACCACCTTGATGAAGAGATTCACCTGATGCTGTATACATCAAGCATAGCTTGACAGAGAAAATTTACATTGTAGTAACAATGACCAAATGTTGGCATAAAACACAATTAGATTACTAAACTAGTCAAATGATATTAATAGTAACATACTAGATGACAGCAGATAAAGACCTGCACGGTCCATCCAGTCTGCCCAACAAGATAAACTCATTACATATGATACGTAATACTTCATATATATATATATATATATATATATATACACCTGGTCTTGGTTTATCCTTGCCATATTTGAGGGCATAAATTGTAGAAGTCTACAGCAATAATATGATATACAGTATCATGTATATAACAAGTTCACGGTAGAACATTCATATAGCAAATGTAATACGATAACGGCACAATACAATGGAACATCTTAATGGGCAGCAGAGTGGATATGTGTATTTGTGAAATATAGACAGATAAGATAGGTAAGACAAAGATAGGATAAGTAAGTTAGTGGCTAGGTTGAGGATAAATTGTATGTATAGTCGAATATAGTAACATAGTAAATGATGGCAGATAAAGACCTGAACAGTCCATCCAGTCTGCCCAACAAGGTAAACTCATTTTACATGGTATGTAATACTTTATATGTATATCCGAGTTTGATTTGTCCCTGCCTTTCTCAGGGCACAGACCGTAGAAGTCCGCCCTTCTCCGGTTTTATTCTCCATATTCCGGCATCGCCACCCAATGTCTGCTAAGATTCCCTAGATCCATTCCTTCTAAACAGGATTCCTTTGTGTTTATCCCAAGCATGTTTGAATTCCATTACCGTTTTCATCTCCACCACCTCCAACGGGAGGGCATTCCATGTATGTACATCTGATCTCAGTTAAAGGATGTGTGGCAGGCTAATCCTGTAAGTCACCACAGCCATTAAGGGCTGGATTCAGTAAATGTTGCCCAAAGTTGGGTGCCGCTAAGATCTGTGCCAGTTCTAGAAAGCTACCTTTATAGAATAGCACTTAGAGTGGGTGTGAGGTCTTACGCCTGCTGAAACCTGGTGCAAATGCTGGTGTGCAACCAGTGGCAGTTGGGTATGAAAATGACCCTATTCTGTAATACTGCACCTAAATTTTGAATACCCCGGATCTACCCATGCCCCTTTTGAGTTACATGCTAGACAATTTATGTGCGCAGTGTTAGAGTGGTGCATAGGCACATCAGTGCACAAGTATTAATTAGTGACAGTTAACATCAATAATAGTTAATGGCTCTAACTAATTAGTTTGTGTGTGGATCTGGGATCCACACCTAAATTTGGTTGACCTTTATAGAATGTGGGGAGATGTGAGTAATTTATACACCGATTATCCATGTAAATGTTTAGAATAATGGCAAACATGTTCATATGTGTGTACATGTGTAAATTACAAAATTCTGCCTATGAGCTCTCTTGTAAATATGTGCATATTTATTTATTTACTACATTTATGTCCCGCCTTTATCCAAAGTGGGTAACAAAAGTCATTTACATAGTTTTAAACAAATAACAATCACTAAGCATATGATGATAAAGCATATCTTACAGGTAAGCATAGAAATAGGTGGTGTCTGGGTGGGGATTTACATTTGTGTGCTTAACTTATAAAATGCTGTGTGTTTCTCCAGCATTTAAGGTCAAGCACTTACACCTTCTCTACAGCTGACATAAGTGCTCAGTATAGAGCTTGTATTTCACCTGTTACACTTGTATTCTATAAAGGAAAGTAAACGCCTACGTTCCTTTATAGAATGGGTGCCTGTATATATAGGTGCACCATTATTGAACTACCATTAAAGGCTTTGGAGAAGAGCCAGGCTTTCCCCTGTTTTCTGAAGTTGAGATACTCTTGAGTTAGTTGTAGACCTTTGAAAGTTAGTTCCAGTATGTAGGAGCTGTTCTTGAGAAGTCCCACTGGGGATGCCACATCAAGTGATTTCCTAGTCTGATGGACACACTTAGGGATGATCCTTGGGAAGACCATGGAGACCTCAAATGTGTGTACAGGGTTAAGAGTTACGGACCAAGAAAGGGATCTGGGTGTCGTCGTCGATAATACACTGAAACCTTCTACCCAGTGTGCTGCTGCGGCTCGGAAAGCAAATAGAATGTTGGGTATTATTAGGAAAGGTATGGAAAACAGGTGTGAGGATGTTATAATGCCGTTATATCACTCCATGGTGCGACCGCACCTTGAGTATTGTGTTCAATTCTGATCGCCGCATCTCAAGAAAGATATAGGTGGAATTGGAAAAGGTGCAGCGATGGGCGACTAAAATGATAGCGGGGATGGGATGACTTCCCTATGAAGAAAGACTAAGGAGGCTAGGGCTTTTCAGCTTGGGGAAGAGACGGCTGAGGGGAGACATGATAGAGGTATATAAAATAATGAGTGGAACAGGTGGATGTGAAGCGTCTGTTCACACTTTCCAAAAATACTAGGACTAGGGGGCATGCGATGAAACTACAGTGTAGTAAATTTAAAACAGATCGTAGAAAATATTTCTTCACGCAATGCGTAATTAAACTCTGGAATTCGTTGCCGGAGAACGTGGTGGAGGCGGTTAGCTTGGCAGAGTTTAAAAAGGGGTTAGACGGTTTCCTAAAGGACAAGTCCATAAACCACTACTAAATGGACTTGGGAAAAATCCACAATTCCAGGAATAACATATAGAATGTTTGTACGTTTGGGAAGCTCGCCAGGTGCCCTTGGCCTGGATTGGCCGCTGTCATGGACAGGATGCTGGGCTCGATGGACCCTTGGTCTTTTCCCAGTGTGGCATTACTTATGTACTTATGTAAGATATCCACAATGAATACGCATGAGATAGATCTGCATACAATGGAGGCCGTGCATGCAGATTTATCTCATGCATATGCATTGTGGATATCTTGAAACCTGACTGGCTAGGTGTGTCACGAGAGCTTGGTTGAGAACCCCTGTTCACCTTTTTATCATTGGTCTTTCATTGAGGAATGTGAAGCCAAATTTTGCATAGGGCAACTAGGTAGGAAGTGGAATGTCCAAGTCATGAAGTTCACGAGTTTCAGCTTATTTAGGTAAAGGCCCAATGAATGTGGAACCTTTTGTAAAATATGTATAAGGGGAGCAGGTGTTATTTTCCTTAAAGTTCAACCGGAGCAAGTATATTAGAAAAACACACTTGTACAAAAGGAATGGCATCACTCGTCATCTGTGGAAATCAAGTCTATAGCTGCATCTATATTTAAATGCCTAGAGGGCACCTATTCTATAAAGGAAAATATGTGCTTATAATTTAGGTGTGAGCGCTAATGCCAGCCGTAAAGCTGGTGTAAATGCTCAGTCCTAAATGGCTAATTATATTGTTCTATAATTTACATATGTAAGTTGATGTGCTGTTTACATACCTTGCAGACTCCATCCATGTATGTCCAACTGTAAATGACATGCCATCTCATATAGACACCTAGTTACGGAATAGCGTTTAGCCAGAATATTGTCATATGCATACTTAAGAGCACATATACACCACATTTATTTGCATTCCTGGCACCTAAATCTCGATTCCTTCTTTATAGAATTACCCCTATATGTCAGAGTCAGTGTTTATACATGCAGAGAGTGATTTTTCTCTACTTATATGTTTAAGTACCTACCTTTACATATATATATATATATATATATATATATATATACACACACACACACACACACACACACACACACACACGCTATATTCTACAAAATTCAACATAAAAGAGCAGCCCACTAAGGAGCCAAGTACTCCCATGCAAAATTGGGAATAAATGTATACTCTTTTTGGACAACCCAAAGTACACTCAGAACATATCCCTTTAAAATCTATGTATACCACAGCATCTATGTATGTGAAAAGAACAATATTTACAGGTGCAGACACCATACAAACTATTCTTAAGTGACCTCCTATATACATACACTCCTTTATCTGTGCATTATTTGGCAGAAGGTCATTTATCATAAATTTGCCAGCTCGAGGGCCACCTTTCACTAGGGCAACTATCAAGCATGATTTCAGACACAACTGGCTGGTTGTTTTGAGATAGCTCCTTTCTGCTTTCTTTTGTACTGCCGGCCTAAGAGCTAGCAGAACCTGAAAGAAAATGTGCTGACACAGCAAGCATTCAGTTCTTCTAACGGTAAGCTTACATAATTAAGTGCATACATCATGTGGAAATAGATGGGAAGACAGCATATGGATGGGCAGTTGGTAATCACTACCGGGAATCATTACTCAAAAGTAGAAAATTTATACCATGCAAAAAAAAAAAAAAAAAAAAGGTTCCAAGAGAACCAAAGCAGCTGGGTAGTGTTTAATGAAAACTGTTGAGACTACTAGGACCTCTGCCTGAGAAAAAAAAAACATTAATGCTGTAGTCCACGTAGATTGCATCTTATTGCTAGCTAGAAATTATATAAAGCAGGAGTGTCAAACTGAAGGGCCACATACCAATCTGGTTTTCAGGATACCCCTAATAGATGTTAATGAGAAATATCTGCATTCAATTGAAGCAGTACATGCAAATATCTCATGAAGATCCATTGCTATTTCATAGCTCTGTTGTAAATGATTTAGTTTAAGAACATGACATTGGTTAATTGTGGGGGGTGTATGGGGAGCCCACTCTGATACAAACTATCGAACAAAACTGTTTCTCGCACTACAGTCAGTAACTGTTCATGCAGTAGTGTCCACTGTAATATAGCTCATTAAACCATTCTCTAACAACTAACTGACATGGATATACATTTTATTGTGCCATTGTCTGTATAACCTCTAATTGCTTTTGATTAAACCCCCTATCAGACCTCCCATGGTGTCATGGGGCCTCAATATCATCCTAACCCAGCTGATGAAAGCTCCTTTTGAGGTGCTCAACACTTGTTTTCTGACGTTTTTGACCTGGAAAGTTCTATTTCTGGTGGCAGTCATTTCAACACGTGGGTTCAGCAAGCTTCAGGCCCTATTAGTTGATCCACCTTCCTCAAAATTCTATCATAATAGAGTGGTTCTCTGGATGCACTCTAGTTCTTTCAGTCAACTATTCCTACCAACATTTTTGCCAAGATCTCATACCCATTCCGGTAAAAGTGCACTACACATCTTGGACTGCAAGCAAGCCTTGTCCTTCTATCTGGAGCAGAGTAAAGCCCATAGACAGCCCACCCAGTTTTTTATTTCTTTTAACCCATACTGGATAGGGGCAAACATCAGTAATCATGTTTTATCCAGTTGGCTAGCAGATTGCATCTCATCATTTATGCCCAGGCTGAGCTGTCTCTGGAGGGTCATGTCACAGTTCATAATGTCAGAGCCATATCTGCCTCAGTAGCCCACTTAGAGATCAGCCTCCAATGAGAAGATTTACAAGGCTGCAGTGTAGTTTGCAGTCAACACATTCACATCTCACTACTGCCTTGAGCATGATTCTCAGAGACAGATCTTCAGAATTTATTTGTAATTTAGAATCCAACTCCACCCTCCTAGGCTCTTTCTTATTCTGTTCCAGGCTGTGCCCTCACAACAGCATTGTATATATGTTCTAGGTTAATTGGTTCATGGTTGATCTTTCCTATTGCAAGCCCCCTATTGTCCTTTGGTGGTTGTTTTTTGTGAGCCTGGTAGCTAGAGATTCCCATATGAGAAAAAATCATGCCCTGCTTGTCCTCGGAGAAAACACGGAGGGGCATAATCGAAAGGGACATCCAAGTTTTGATGAGGACGTCCTCGCAAAACGTCCCCATCCAGGGGCAGGGAAACCTGTATTTTCAAAACAAGATGGACGTCCATCTTTCATTTCGATAATACGGTCAGGGACACCCAAATCCTGAAATTTGGTCGTCCATAGAGATGGTTGTCCCTAGACTTGGTCATTTCTGATTTTCGGCAATAATGGAAACCAAGGACGTCCATCTCAGAAACAACCAAATGCAAGCCATTTGGTTGTGGGAGGAGACATGCCAGGACACCAACCAGGTACCCTAGGGGGCACTGCAGTGGACTTCATAAATTGCTCCCAGGTACATAGCTCCCTTACCTTGTGTGCTGAGCCCCCCAAAACCCACTACCCACAACTGTACACCACTGCCATAGTCCTTACGGGTGAAGGGGGGGGCACCTACATGTGGGTACAGTGAGTTTATGGGGGGTTTTGGAGGGCTCGCTCTTTCCTCCACAGACGTAACAGGTAGGGGGGATGGGCCTGGGTCCGCCTGCCTGAAGTGCACTGCACCCACTAAAACTGCTCCAGGGACCTGCATAGTGCTGTGATGGACCTGAGTATGACATCTGGGGCTGGCAATCGATATTTTTAAAGATGTTTTATGAGGGTAGGAGGGGGTTAGTGACCACTGGGGGGGGGAGTAAGGGGAGGTGATCCCCGATTCTCTCCATTGGTCATCTGGTCAGTTCGGGTACCTTTTTGTGCCTTGGTCGTAAGAAAAACACGACCAGGTAAAGTCGTCCAAGTGTTTGTCAGGGACGTCCTTGTTTCTTTCGATAATGGGTAGAGGACGTCATAGTGTTAGGCACTCCCAAGTCCCGCCTTCGCTACACCTCTGATAAGCCCCCTTGAACTTTGGCCGTCCCTGCAACGGAGTGCAGTTGGGGACATCCAAAATCGGCTTTTGATTATACTGATTTGGACGACCCTATGAGAAGGACGCCCATCTTCCAATTTATGTCAAAAGATGAGCGTCCTTCTCTTTCAAAAATGAGCCAAAAAGTTACCTTTAGCAGGTGTTCTTCGAGGACAACAGGACGTATATTCTCACTTCCCTTCCCATCTCCCCAATGAGTTGTACTCCTTCAGAGTTTTTTTATTGTACTGTTGGTCCTGCATGCTCACGTCTGGCAGGAAGGCACCTGCACATGTGTGGTTTGATGCTGCCAAATGCTTTGAGAATGTTCTTGAATGCCAGGTAGTGTCTGTGTTCAGGCTCCATCAGATGGCATCCATATGTGAGAATATATGTTCTGTCTTCAGGGAGCGCCTGCTACAGGGGAGTAACTTCGCTTTGCTGTAATAAAATATCAGGCTCCACGAAATCAAAAACCGAGGAAAAGTCCAAAGAAAGCATAAGCACTGAGACCTGCTTATCCAAATGGAAATAAATCAAATCAGTCACAGCCAACAGCGTTGTCTTTATACCAATACCAGTTCTAAAATACAGACCTTCGCGGGAATCCCCTTCTGGGCGGTGGGACTACTGTGGAGACAGATGTAGTTCCGTGGGGTTCCCTTGGGGACAGAAACAGTTCCTGCAAGGTTCCAGTGGAAGTGTAAGCTTCACCTCTGTCAGCCTCTCACCTATCAAGTACCAAGTTCTTCGAGTGCTGCCTCCCCCTTGCTTTAACAGCACAGACTCAGAAAGTCTTCCATTAACCCTCTCTGCTCCTGGGCTGATGCACAGGCCTCAGCTCTGACACAGGCATGAGCATCAGAGGTCACCTGACTTACGGGTGCTTGCTTGTGGCGGCCTCTCAATACACAGTCCCAGCAAATGAGAGATGAGCCTTCCATGTGCACGCTAGAATGTTCCAAGTTCCAACTTCCGTTCCTTCTTTGCTTGCAGTGCTGCAGCTCAAACCCAGAGAGAGACTAAGAGAGCCAACCGGAATTTTTTTAGGCACCATTAATTTCTGGTAGGGACAGGCAGGGATGGCTTAAATTCTTGCATGGACAGGTTGAAGACAGGTTAAATTCTTATGGAGGATGGGTGGAGACAGGTTAAATTCTTACAGGGACAGGTGGGAACGAGTTAGATTACAGCGAAGACACGTGGGGATGGGTTAGATTTCTTTCCCTATGCAATTTTATATTCTAAAACCTTGCTTGAGCCTTATCCAACAGCTGATGATCTAAAAAGCCCAATATTTGAAAAAATGCCGCCTCCTCAATCAGCTATCAGATCCTTCTTTTCTTAGGATTGGGATCATTGTTGCCTGCCTCAGGCAAGAGGGTAAAATTCTTTGCTGTAGGGAAGCAGTTACTAAATCTGCTAACCACCCTAAAAAAAAAAAGAACCATACCCATAAAAAAATTTGAATTTAAAGGGTCAAGAGCACAAAATGAAACATTTAAAGTCCTGATCAATTCTCGCACCCTTTTCAGAGAAACCATTGTAAATACTTCCAAACCAACCATCTCCTCAGAGTCTGCCTCCCTCTCAACTAGTTCTATATCTACACGTTGCCGATTACCCTTCATTCTCTTAACTGAATGCTGTTGTAGAGCTTGGTATTCCTTTCCTGCTTCACTTTCAGGGGAGGGACAGCAGCCACTGGGGAATTCATGAGGGGTCATGCCTTAATCCCTCCAGCGGTCAGTCAGAGCACCTTTTTGTACACTGTATTGCTGTTGGACATCCTACTTTTGTGCCCTCCCTAGCTCCGCCCAAAACATATCCCCTTGCTTTTTGGACGTACTCCAATGTAGGACATCCAAATTCTGCCATTCTAAAATTGCAATTTGGATGTCTTTGGCAGATGGATCTTTTTTTGCCATTTTGAAACATCCATGTGCTTTGAAAATGAGCACCATAGTGTGTTAAGTAATTTTATAAAGTACATGTATAGTACATAAGTGTTGCCATACTGGGACAGACTGAAGATCCATCAAGCCCAGTATCCTGTTTCCAACAGTGGCCAATCCAGGTCACAAGTACCTGGCAAGATCCCTAAACAGTACAATACATTTTATGCTGCTTATCCCAGAAATAAGTAGTGGATTTTCACAAGTCCATTTTAATAATGGCTTATGGACTTTTCTTTTAGGAAGCTGTCCAAACCTTTTTTAAACCCTGCTAAGCTAACTGCTTTTACCATATTCTCTGGCAATGAGTTCCAGAGTTTAATTACACATAAATGCCTGCATACATGTGAAATGGCCTTTTATGAAATTACCCTATGTTAAAGTACATGCAGTGAGAAGAAAGAATTTACTTTTGCATGACCTGGGCATTAGGCATGTTGAGGGTATAGTTTGGGTGAAGCAAAGGCAGAACCATGAATTACATCATGTATTCCCCATTTTGCAATGGGAATGCATGTTTATGGGGAGAAAATGGCCCTATTGGTTTTGGCACCCCCTTAGATCTTGTCTTTTTATTTGATCTGCTCTTCATTATGTACCAGTTTATAAATCAATTACAAAAAATCCCAACACTGTAAATATTCAGTGGTTCATCAAAAATATTCAATATCACAATTACACTTAATTGTTTTTAAAGCTTTTAGGAGCTTATAGTTTATAAAGACATATCTGTATCTGTTCATTTCAGTTGGACTGCATGTGGTTAAGTTATTCTTATAATGTTAAGACCATTACTTCTGAGATCCACATATACTGATAAATTTATCCAGATAGCAACTGATGTTTAAAGCTCTGTTATTTTTAAAAAGTAAACAAATAATCATAATATAAACAAATCCATTTTCAAAAAACATCTTCAAGAAATTTTCTCAGTTAACATTCAACATATAACAATCTAATAACTCCCCCATTGTTTAGTTAAGCTTCTAAACTGAAATACAATAAAAATTGCAGCCTCTTAATTTAATTGGCATTAATTATGTATCGATTTGTAAAATGGACAGGCTACATATGGAAACAGCAAAATTGCTGCCCCCATGTGTAAGCTGCCAGGTTTGACGCTCATTTTTTCAACATGTATATTTGTAAAATCCATGTGCAGGCAACTACATGTACACGTCTGCATGTCCTTATATTCAGGATTTGTCTAGCCACTAGGAGCACTAGGCTTCTGCCTAGGGCAGCAGTCAGTGAGTCTACAAAAGATTCATCATTGCCAGCATGGGGTCTTCAGCATCTGCGTATGCTCATGACCAGCTAGATCCCACCCACTCTAAATTTCTGGTTTTGATGGGGTGGGACCCGGCAGGCCCTAAGTATGCACAATGCTCAAGGCCCTGTGCCAGCAGAAGTGAGCCTTTTTGGAACACACTGACTTGTTTGTGCTGTCTCAAAAGGGTTAGGGAAGGGAAGCCACTAAATACCTTAGGGAGAGGAGGAGAGATACTGAACACCTGGGGGGGAGGGGAGTGAGGTACTGGATACCTCAGTGCAGGGACAAGAAGGGAAGGGAAGGAAGGAGAGAGATCCTGGACACCTGAGGTGTGAGATAAGGAGGGAGACAGATTCAGGACATCTTGAGAGTGGGGAGGTAGGAAAAGGAAGCAGTGCTGCTAGCCTTGAGCTGCCCCTTGATGGGGGAGGGGCACACTTCTGAAGGTTCACCTAGGGTGTCAGATACCCTTGGGCTGGCCATGCTTGTATGTATTTTACAAAAAGCTCCAAGTTCAGCAAAGCCTTTGTAAACCACCACCAGAACTGAGCACATCTCAACCTGGAGGTCTGAATTCTGATCTTAATATTCCATGTAAAATGGGCCTAAAATATATTTAGAGGCATATCTACATTCATAACCAGATTGCAAAGATTTCCTTATACAGTTTCCATTTAGTGAACATAACATATCCTCAAGGAAGAAAATACTGTTATATTGTACAACGTATTTTAAATTATTACCCTCCCATGTGTCTCTGTACAGCACACCAGATGTATTCAGAGCCGTAGAGAGACACACAGGAGTAATTTTGTAAAGCATTTTCCACAAGTAAGGAATGTTTTACATACAAGAAATGTCTAGTATAAAATGCACAGGTGAATATGTACTTTTATGCAAGCATTACTTATCAGAACATAAGCGTTGCCAAACTGGGACAGACTAAAGGTCCATCAAGCCCAGTATCCTGTTTCCAACACTGGCCAATCCTGGTCACAAGTACCTGGCAAGATCCAAAAACAGTGCAATACCTTTTATGCAGCTTATCATAGAAATAAGCAGTGAATTTTCCCAAGTCCATCTTAATAATGACTTTCTTTTACCTTTTTTAAACCTCGCTAACTGCTTTTATCGCATTCTCTGCCAACAAATTCCAGAGTTCCATTCGCTTTTGCCCATTTGCAGATGGCTAGATCACAGTGGAATCTGTTAATAGGAACATTTATTAAAGCAAAAATAGAGCAAAACAGCTGCAGTTCGTGAATGCAATGAATTCTCTATATGCCGGTGTTAATCAGTATTTGATAAAGCACTTACAGACTTTGCAGAATGCTAGGATTTGGTTATTGGCAGGGATACGCAAGAGGGAGCACCTTACCCCATTGTTCCTATGAAACCATTGACTCCCAATTGATTATAGGGTGAAATTTAAAATCTTGACTATGGTGTTTCATGATGGGACTCCTTCCTATCTGACATGTAATTTGTTCATATGTTCTGGAATGAACCTTGCACTCTTCTGTTGCCTACAGGCCTGTGGTTTCTGCTTCTTCCAAGGCTTATTTAGTTATTACCTGAGAAACTGCCTTCTTTTGGTGTGCCCACACATTGTGCAACTCACTGCCTCTTAATATTTGAATGGAGGGGTCTTATAGGAATTTTAAATTAAAAGCCTATTTTTTTTTATGAAAGCTTTTGGGTTGTAGCTCCTTGGCTCCAGTTTCTCAAGCAGTTTCCTGAGGAGACTTCTATGTGAGTGTGGTTTTTGCTTTTCTTTGAATTATGGCATTCTTTTCTGCTTAGATCTTTTTGATGGGGCAGTATATCAAGTTTTTATTAAACTTTACTACCATTATTACTTGAATCTAAGCACTTGAATTTCCCAGAGAGGTCAAGAGGTAAGCTGCTTTTTCTCAAGGACTCTATGCTAGCAGCAAGCTTTCTATGGTTTTCCCTGTGCCATGGACAGACTATTGTTTTTTTTTAAGTTTGATATTATCTTTGATGTTCCTGGGATAGCAATGTAAGGATCAGATCTATTAGTTTGTATAGTAACATAGCAGTTTCAGTACTAAAATTGGCTGTCATTTACTATGTGCTCTTTTGACTGAGGTCAGACTACTGTTGAGTGAAAGAAAGGAAGTCCTTATTTTGCAGTTGGACCTCTCCAGTGCCTTTGATATAGTGGACCTTACTTTCTCCGAGGACAAGCAGGCTGCTTGTTCTCACATGTGGGTCGGCGTCCACAGCGGCCCCAGGAATGGAGATTTTTTCTAGTAAAATCTAAAGAGCTTTGTGACAGCCAGCAAAGCGTAGGACAGACGCACTGCACATGCGTGGCCATCTTCCCGCCCGCATGCGTCCGTTCCCACCTCAGTTTTTTCTTTTCCACAGTGGAGAGTGGCTGCTTGTCGGTCGCTCTCCCTTAGGTCCCAGGAAAAACTTAGGCGCCTTTTCGCATGCTGTTAGCTCACTAAGCTACGTTTTAGCTCACGGTAAAAATCAGCTGGTGGTAAATGCTTAATTTAATTAGACTATTACTTTTTTTTTTTTAATCTTTAAACTGGGTTTATTTTTGTGCTGCATTTGGCTGAGGAGGTGGGTTTGAGACTATGAGAGGCTTTTGTTTTGGAACTGAGTACTGTTGTGATGTCAAGCTCCATGTGTTCAAAAGAAGAATATACCAACCAATATTCAGCCAGGGTGGTCAGCATTGTTTTAAAGCACTGGCTTTCATGGCTGAATTAAATCAGGATATTCAGCACCGGTATCCAGATAGCACTATCCAGATGTTGGTAGTATTCCACCCAATGTCCTGATAGCTAACCAAAGTTAGGACAGCCTTTATCTGGATAGTTATTCAGTTAGAGCTAAATTCTGTAAATGGTGCCTGAAAAATTGACACCAAAAAACCACGCATTTAGCACTATTCTATAAACTATGCCTAAAGTTAAGTGTACTTTATAGAATATGCGCATGTGACATTTAGGCGCACCCATTTAGGCCACCTAAAACCAGGCCTAAATACCTGTGCCTAACTTAGACACAGATTGGGTTTATTCCATAACAGTGCACATAGTTTTTTTTTGGAATGCCTAGAACCCGCCCATGGCCACGCCCCCTTTAAGTCTGTGCATATTAGAAGTTAGGCGCATCGTGTTATAGAATACACCTAGACAGTTGTGTTCATAAATTCTAAGTATAGCCAATTAGTGCCGCTAATTGGTTAAGGACCAATTATCTGCGCTGATTGGCTTGTTAATTAAGTTGTGCGCACAGTGTGTCCACATGGCCAAATTAGTACACACAACTTAAGGCACCATATATAGAATTTGGGGGTTAGTAGATTGGATATCACTACTAAACAGATAATTGACAGGACCACCCATGCTACACATATGGACTGGCACGGGTGGAAGTGGTCTGCAATGCTTTTCAGTGGCGTTATCCAGAAAATACCACTGATAATCCAAGAATAGCCATGGTCAGCACTGGTTATAGGTAGCTTCTAATATTGACCTGATAGTATTTTTTAAAAAGCTTGGCAAAGCATGAAGTATTTTTTTATAATATGTTTATTGCCACCAGAAAAACACTCATAATAGGACGAGCCATTTTACTAAAAAAAGCTTTAAAAAAAAGTGTCATCACTTGGGGGAGGGGTATATGTATAAGTATCACTATATGCTAATATAAGTGCCTGTTCTTGGCAAATTTTCAAAATTTGCACATCTGCAGGGAACGGATTAGGGAGCCATCCTCCAGAGCTCTAACTTATCAACTAGAATTGGTCTTGAATGCCACAGAGGCACGATTCCCCCCTCAAGCTCTGCTCTAAATGAGCAGTTTACTGAGAGTTCTGTGTGACTGTAAGCGGGTGTAACTGCCAATGTAGAAATTTTCCAGGCTATATGTATGCTACTGTTTTAAAGTACAGACTACACAGGCACTTTGAAAGACTTCTTACTTTAAATCTATGTACTGCCGTATATGCATAGAAGTGGTGCCTGGTCTAAAATCACTGCTCATACATACATGCCTTTGTGTGTAAATGGCATTTTACTCTTTTAATATTGCCTCCCTAATTAATGTACAGTACAGTCTCAATTATCCGACCTTTGCTGATCCGAACATCCAGCATATCCGACAGACCCGTGGTGAAGTCACGCGGCTTCCTTTTCCATTTTCCGAACCTGGGACCCTACTTTTACCACCATTGCGAGCCAGGACCCTGCTTTTACTGCCTTTGTTTATGTATTGTTTGAGGGTTAACCATTGTTTTCCATATTATCTGACTTTTCATTTACCCAACAATGGGGTCGGTCCCATTTAAGTCAGATAATAAAGATTTTACTGTATGTATGGCTACAGAAGGTTGTAGGTTGAGAACCAGGTAGTAATGTAGATTTAGGGGTTGTGAGTGATAATTGTGGATATAATTGTAAATTGTGAAATGTATTTAATAACTCTGTTATAATTGTTTTGTTGGTGTAAAAAATCACATTGGGTTTTAACTGAGAAAATTAAGTTAAATTAATAAATATCATTGCAGTATATAAACATTATTACATCCCCATAGTACTGGAGTGCATAGAAGACACCCTTCATCCTGTGGAGCCTGCCATCTGATCATGACACACATGAACTGACATTGGTTTGTTTGTTTTTTTTCTCATTCAGGACCAGCCACTTTATTTGTTTCAGTGCAGTTGCATTGTTGGCAGAGACAAACTAGATTTGTTTTGTCTCAGTTTGCTTGTATAAATTTTTTGTAAAGAGGGGTGATAGGGGGGGAGTCAGGTTAGGAATTGACAGAGTTTCAAATGGATGATTTTTTAAGGAAAATTTTGGATATGTCCAGGGAGGGAGCCAAACACACCACTTCCGGAATGTTCTAGGCATTTAATGAAGCAAGTAGAAGAGTGAAAGCCAAGAGCTGGTGAGGAAGGAGAAGAGCACAGATTGTGACAGCTTACCCGAGGAACAGAATACAGGAGGTGGAGATTAGGGCATGATAAGAAAGGATAAAGAAACTTGTTTCTGAGTACAAGAAGTTTAAACTGAACGCTGAAGTGGAAGGGGAGCTAGAGATACGTTCACTACTGCTTTTACATATGCTAACACTGTTGATGTGTATTATTAGTAACAAAGGGGTCCTTTTATTAAGCCGAAGTAGAAAGTGGCCATCGCTGCGATTAGCTGCACACTTTCTACTATGGCTGAAAAATGGCCACGTTCATTTTATTTTTAAAAGGCCATGTGCTAATTTCCCCATTAGCACGTAGCCATTATTTCCACGAGCAATTACCACCTATTTAGGAGGTGATAAGGGCTCCTACAATACTCCTGTGCTAGAAAATAATTTCTACCACAGGGATCGGCACAAACTGATCACACCAATACTGTGGGACACCTCAGCGTATCCCACAGTGGAGCTGTTTTGGCACACGCTACCCATGCGGTAGCCCTACCACCCTTGGGCCTCTAAGTCCCAATGAATGACGAGGGACCTGAAGTAAAATTAAGTGCATTAACAGTGGTTGTACACATTAGTAATTACAGGTGGTAGTGATTAAGAAGAGAGGTTGCATATTTGTTTTTGTTTTATTTATTTCACAAAGTTATATCCTGCAGTATCTAAAGTAGTCTAAGCGGGTTACAAACAACATACATAATATATTCACAGACCAATAAACACCACACAAAATCAATTTAATAGCCAACATTAAAAAAAAAACTCACCTCAAATAACCCACAGTTACGACCCGTCCATCTTTAAGCCCTATTCAGAAAAGGCCTACATAATTAAATAAGCCTTTAATCATTTATGAAAAGCCATCAGTGATGGAATTAATCTTCGTTCCTGAGGAATAAAAAAAAAACAAGGAACGGGAATCTTTAAAATTGACTTAAAGTAATTAGAACATCTAACAACAGTTTGCTGATCTCAATTGATGTCATTTGATACAATCTCAGTGAAGAAGCAGTATTCAACATTACTTCATCATTCAGTGTTTTGTGAATGAACCACAAAATCTTAAAATGAATGTGCCATACAATGGGGTGCCAAAGCAGTCTCTTCAGAATTGCTGTGACCTCCTCAAAACTTGGTATTCCAAGCAGCAGTGATGCAATGAAAATGGAAGATAAACCACATGGCTTACTTTTGGTTCAGTAGAGGTTGCAGTAGTCTAGTGGGAGATGTTCAATTCTGGTCACCAAATCTCCAAAAAGATATAGCGGAATTAGAAAAGGTACAGAGAAGGGTGACGAAAATAATAGAGCGAATAGGATGACTTCCTTGTGAGGGCTCCTCAATTCAGAGAAGAGACAGCCAAGGGGAGGTATGATAGAGATTTGTAAAATACTGAGTGGAGTGGAATGGGTAAACGTAAATCACTTGTTTATCCTTTCCAAAAATACAAGGACTAGGGGACATGCAATGAAGCTATTAAGTAGTACATTTAAAACAAATCAGAGAACATATTTCTTCACTCAATGTGTAATTAAACTCCGGAATTCATTGCCAGAGAATGTGGTAAAAGCAGTTAACTTAGTAGGGTTTAAAAAAGGTTTGGATAATTTCCTAAAAGAAAAGTCCATAAGCCATTAAGGTGGACTTGGGAAAATCCACTGCTTATTTCTAGGATACTGTCAAAATTAATATGGCGGTAATCTACCAGTAAAAACTAAATACATCCCAAACCAACAGATGGTAGTATATTCTACCATCTGTTGGTTTTGGATGTATTTCTAGGATAAGCAGCATAAAATTTGTATTACTGTTCTCTGGGATCTTGCCAGGTACTTGTGACTTGAATTGGCCACTCTAGAAAAAAGGATACTGGGCTTGATGGACCTTTGATCTATCCCAGTATAACAGCACTTATGTTCTTTATGTTGTGGTGTGTTTGGTGAGGAAGGGACTGGTTTAGGAAATGTTACCAAAAAGGAAGTGATTTTGCAATGCTTTGAATATGTGTAGAGAAAGAGATAGCAACGATGGATCGTAGCATTATCCAGAATGATGCAGATTGATGAGGGGCATTGGTTTTGGGGGGAAAGATGAGATGGTCCATCTTGGTGAGATTAAATTTCAGATGTTGGCTGGACATCAGTGCAGCTGTGGATGTGGGCTGAGTGTTAAGGTGCAAAGAGGTTAATCGGGAGTATTCTGCTTTAAAGTTGTACTGGAAATCATTGCAGGAGATAAAATTGCGAAGGGGCCAACTATAGAGAGAGAGAAAAGAAGATTTATTTATTTTATTGCACTTGTATCCCACATTTTCCCACCTATTTGCGGGCTCAGTGTGGCTTACAATACATAGTGAATGATGGAAATACATTTTGTTACAATTCAATTATGGGTTACATTGTGAGGGTTATAGGAAGACAAAGTCAAAATATCATTAGGGAAATAGAACAATGGAGTGTAACAATGGGAAAATGATAAGGCGATAGAACAATAGTAAGAAACATTTGGGTATAACAATTTTAACTATAGGTAGAGTTTTAAGTGTGGTGAAAATATGGGGGAAGAGAATTCAGAAGAGAGTGTATTAATGCATTTCTATTAGTGTATATGGACTTCATGTGTTTTGATCCCTTAGGGGCATTGTTTGGAAGTGGGTTAGATGTTGAGACAGTTTCTCAAGGGGTATCACTGAAAGAGTACCCATAGAAGTAAAAAGAAATCCAGAATAGAGTGGAACCATGGAAATTAAGTGACAGTAGTGTCTGAGATAAGGATTGAATAGTGACCTTATTTATTTTTGTTACATTTGTACCCCGCGCTTTCCCACTCATGGCAGGCTCAATGCGGCTTACATGGGGCAATGGAGGGTTAAGTGACTTGCCCAGAGTCACAAGGAGCTGCCTGTGCTGTAAATCGAACTCAGTTCCTGAGTTCCCCAGAACCAAAGTCCACCACCCTAACCACTAGGCCACCCCTCCATATCAATGGCCATGAAGAGGTCATTAGAAACTTTGTCAAGGAATGTCTTAGTGAAATCAAAAGAAAGAAAGCCAGATTAGAGTGGATCAAGTTTAACCTGAGATGTCATCTAATCCAGTCAGTATACATATACGCAATGAAACTGGATAGGATGGGAAAGAGGGTGATTGAGTGGTAGTTTAGAGAGCCTGTAGGATCCAGTGACATTTTTTTTAATGAGGAATAGTGTGATCACAGTATGCTTAAAGGCTTTGGACATGGTTTCAGTAGAAAGTGATATATTAAAGTTGTTACACGTGAAGAGGTTAAAGACAGAGAAGATAGAATTTTGGAGTTTGTTGAGAATGGGGCAGGAGAACAAGTAGTGTGTTTGCAGAAGGCAAGAAGATGAGCAGTTTCCTCTTAAAAGAAGGAGAAGAAAATGCGGGAGATAGTGGTGGTCTAGTGGAGAGCATGAGATTGATCTGGTGAACCTTGTAGAAGAAGTTAGTCAATGTTTGGGCGGAAATTGATGGGAGTAAGAGGGAGAGCAAGTTTAAGGAGTGAGTTAAGTGTGGTAAAGAAATGGCAGCCACGCAAGGCAGGTCATCAGATGGGCAATTTAGCGTTACTTGCCTTGTATAATTGTAGTCTGGACGGAATTGTGAATAAATCAATATGCATGAAGTCAGAATTAGAACAGGATATTTGCCATTGAAGTTAGGCAGCGTGGGTACAGGAACATAAGAAATGAATTGTGGGGGTTAGCAAGTGTTTCGAATTGATGCATTTTACAGTAGTGTTGGGTAGGGCAAGCCTGTCCAGAGGAAAGAAGAGTACAGTGTTTTATGAAGAAACTGCCTTATCAACAGTTTACCAAATACAAACCTCTTTCCAACCCTGCTCGCAAGAGCACTTCCACTCCATTCTGGCCAGGTAAACCTACATGTGAACATGCTGTGTACACACACAGTTTCACTTGCATGTTAGGCAGTTTTCTAAAAGCCCGTTTCTGTAAGTAAAGCACTGTTTTACTTGCAGCTATGCATATGAAATTACTACCTGTAGTCATTCAAAGCCCCTGTGCGTGTTTTCCACAAAAATCAAATCAAATCTATTCAGTTTTGAATATTGCCAACGCAGAAGTACCGACAAATTTGTATCTGCAATTTGAACAGGTACTTTAAGGAAAAATCACATGTTTAGGCTAGACTATTGGAAACTATACAGGCAATTCTATAACTGCTCACATGCAGTTACACATTAGTGCACTATACATTGTTCTATAATGGCATGAGTATAAGTGCTGTAGCATGTAACTGCAAAGGGCATACATATGGGCGGGGCATTTTCATTATGACATCTAAATCTGAATTTAGATGTTTTGCCAAAAACGTCAATCCAACGTCTAGCACACATCTATATGTGAACAAGAAAAACATCTAAATTTATGGTTCAATTATGGCTTGGAGCTAGACATTTTCAGGCTGAACACATTCGATAATGGAAAAAAGAAGGGCGTCCCTGACGAGCATTTGGCCAACTTTACTTGGTCCCTTTTTTTTCACGACCAAGGCTCGAAAAAGGTGCCCGAACTGACCAGATGACCACCGGAGGGAATCAGGGATGACCTCCCCTTACTCCCCCCAGTGGTCACCAACCCCCTCCCACCCAAAAAAAAAAATTAAAAAACATTTTTTGCCAGCCTCAAATGTCATACCCAGCTCCATCACGGAGTATGCAGGTCCCTGGGGCAGATTTTAGGGGATGCAGTGCACTTCAGACAGGCGGACCCAGGCCCCCCCCCCCATTACACTTGTGGTGGTAAATGTGAGCCCTCCAAAACCCACTTTACCCACATGTAGGTGCCCCCCTTCATCCCTACGGGAAGTGGTAGTGGTGTACAGTTGTGGAGAGTGGGTTTTGGGGGGGCTCAGCACCCAAGGTAAGGGAGCTATGCACCTGGGAGCAATTTCTGAAGTCCACTGCAGTGCCCCCTAGGGTGCTCGGTTGATGGCCTGGCATGTGAGGGGGACCAGTGCACTACGAATGCTGGCTCCTTCCACGACCAAATGCCTTGGATTTGGTCATTTTTGATATGGGCGTCCTTGGTTTCCATTATCGGTGAAAACCGAGGACGGCCATCTCTAAGAACGACCATCTCTAAGGTCGACCTAAATGTTGAGATTTGGGCGTCCCCGACCATATTATCGAAACGAAAGATGGACGCCCATCTTGTTTCGATAATACGGGATGCCCCGCCCATTCGCCAGGACGTCCTAAGAGATGGGTGTCCTTAGAGATGGTCGTCCCCTTCGATTATGCCCCTCTTAATCATGACTGAAGCAGGTCTAGATAAAAACATACTTCTTTTCTGCCCTGGTCCTTGTTTTCTGTTCCATTAAGCATAACACGCTCCCTTGAAATTTGGATGAACTTAATGAAAAATGTCCCAGTTCTGCCTTTTCGAGAATCGTGATTTAGATGTTTTGGCAAGAAAACCGTCCATCTGGTGCTCTGTGCTTTTTTTGAGATGTTTTTCTCTTTTGAAAATGAGCACTATAGTTTACAGAATACTGTAAGTTATGCATACCTATTTAAATATTTTTTTTGTTACATTTGTACCCCGCGCTTTCCCACTCATGGCAGGCTCAATGCGGCTTACATGGGGCAATGGAGGGTTAAGTGATTTGCCCAGAGTGACAAGGAGCTGCCTATGCCGGAAATCAAACTCAGTTCCTCAGTTCCCCAGGACCAAAGTCCACCACCCTAACCACTAGACCACTCCTCTAGTCTACTCTATCTGCTATTGACATGGTATAAGTGGACGTACCTACTACTACTGATCATTTCTATAGTGCTACTAGACGTATGCAGCACTGTACACATTATATGCAGGTACTTTCACTGTCCCTAGAGGGCTCACAATGAGTTTTGTACCTGAGGCAATGGAGGGTTCAGTGACTTGCCCAAGGTCACAAGGAGCTGCAGAGGGAATCGAACCCAGGTTGCCAGGATCAAAGCCCACTACACTAACCATTAGGCCACTCCTCCCTCTAGCTTTTGACATGCCAGTGCAGGTTTATGCCAATACTCTATGATGGCATCTGGGCACTTTTGTGACATGGTAGAATAGGTGCTCCCCGCATAGCAGTTCCAGTTATAGAATTGCCTCCCCTGACTTACCATCACCTCAAGAAATGTCTCCAAGCCCCATGGGTTAAAATATGCACATAGTTGACATACATCAATGAATGTATAGGGTGGACAGTAATCAGAAAGCCCATTTCTGCAGAAAGGCTTTTGTTATTGCCCTCTTATGGATTGCAACTCCTTCATGTTCATGGCAAGGGAGGATTCAGTTTCCTCGCACACAGCCGTTTTCATTTTCTGTGGTGATGCAGAACACCATTGGGACACCTTAACTCCTTTTAATGCTGCAAAAGCCGCTTCTATCTTGCCCAGTTTGTCATCTCTTATAAATACTTATCAGAAAGAAGAATTTATTTATTTAGATTTTGCTCACACCTTTTTCAGTAGTTGCTTAAGGTGAGTTATGGCTATGGACAGTGACAATTTTACTGATACAAGTAAATAAGCTGTCTATCCCCCCCCCCCCCCCCCCCCCCCCCATCTCCATGGCTACAGCATATAATACAGTTTTCTGTAATGTTTTTATTTCTTGGTTCAAATTATTATTTTCTCATTCAGGACCAGGCATTTTATTTGTTCCAGTACAGTTTCATCGCTAGCAAAGACAAGCTCAATTTGCTTTTACAGATTTAGTTTTAAAGCAGTTGTGATGTTACATCAGTGGATTGGCCAACAGAGAGACAAACACAACACCATATATTTCCATTATAATTACTAAAATGCAGCACTATTCTGACAGTAGTTTAGGAAGAAACTGCACAGGGCTTTATGTAAGTGACTGCAGTAATTAATCTCCATTGGGATCTTTGCCGTAACCCCGGAAATTAAAATTTAGGACACGAGAAGCATGTTTGCAGGCATATCAGTACTCGAGGGTTAGATCATTTCTGAATTTTCTGAACTTTGGCTGAAATTTTCCACCTGCCATGTTCATTACTCACTCTGAATTTTGCAGAGTATGCAGTGGCATGAATTCTTATTGCAGGCATAAGACTTTACCAGAGTGTAGTCATGTGATGTGGCTGGCTTAGAAGGGCAGCTTTCTAGCTGTGTGCATAAGCAGCCTTCCGTTGCAATGCAAGCAGAGAAAAATGGTTATAGACCATTCTCTTTCTTGAGCCAGGTTTGTCTCTGCATGCTATTTATAAAATTATTTGTTTTATTGTTATCTGTACTACATTCCAGTAGCACGTTTCAAGCAAATTAGATCTGACTCAGCAGAAATCAGGAGAACTTTTACTGTATTAGGGAGGACTGTTTAGAAGTTGTGCAATGCCATTATTTGTTCAAGACAAGGAATGTATAAAATGAAATTGTGTTTACTACAGACATTAAAATTCAACAAAATGCAGAGCATCGTTTTACAGGGTAATAAAAAAAAGATCTATTTGGAAATTTTATGGCACTGCTGAACCTGCTGAGGACAGTGGATCCATATGTGTGAATTATTTGTTGAAGAGCCGTATAACTGAACTTGTTGCTAGAAATATTTTAAAATTCATATAGTTTAAATGATTGAAATATTGTCAGTCACTTGAGTTAAATCTCCATGCAAATAAGCTAATCGCCGATATGTATGAAGCTTTCTGTACTGGCATAAGTAATTTATTTAGTTCTTTAAAACATAATATTTAAAACAGTGATGCTACCCATCTTAAAGTATCAGCTGTTAACTCCTCTGCTCTGCTCATCCCTCTTCTAGTTCTCTTTATTATTGTTTTGCTTACTTTTGTCTCAAACTGGATTACTTCCTGGAGTAAAAGGAGTGCATGTTTTATTAAGGCTATAATCCCTGGTTTAAATGAAATCTCCATAAAGTCACTGTTTAGCAGTTCATGCTGCATTCCTGCTCTGTGTGCCTAGTATTCCCACTCAAACTGTCCAGATACACCAACGCACATATAGTGATAATGTTAAGTAATGGCAGAAAAAGACCAAATTGAGTCATACTGTCTGATCTCTATTTTGAGTAGACAATATAAATTCCCATACTCAACCCAACACTATGTCCCCTACCCCACCCTCTTGTCTTTTACCTGAACTTTCAAGCCCTCCATATTTGTCTTAAGCATGCCCACAATGTGTTAAAATACTGGGCCCAGCCACCTCCTCGGGCAGGCCATTTCAGGCTTTGTCATTTTTCCCTGTGAGTTTTTTTCAGGATTAGCACTGAATTCAACTCCCAGATCTCTCTCTCTCTCACCACTTATATTCAGGCTAGCTACATATGCTGGGGAAGGAGGAGGTGCTTCTCATTTTTAATCATAGATGCTTAGTGACATTTCTAGACAGAAATATTTAGGGTGTCAAAGGAGTAAAAATTAAGTTTGGGTCCAAGTCTCGCAGTAGAGACATGAGTGCAGATGTGATTGTCTTTTATGTTTCTTTTACTTGTTATCTATAAACCACCATGATAGTATGGGTGAGCATTCAAGCACTGGTCCTCTGAAGCAGCTTAACAAATTAGAAACCTCTTTATTGTAGACATTATCAAAAAGCAGGGGGCCTGCCCCACCTTACATATAAGCCACAGCAAAAGGGTTCCTCACACACACGGTTGAGTCATACTGTAGAAGGATGCTTCTCCCTGTTCTGGGCCTCCCTGTCATTCTCCAACTCTGGGTTTTTATCTTCTTTGGCTGGACCAAACCTTCCTGCCTGAGTTCCCCAGCTTTAGCTCTGTTAAAGGGGCCCGGTGGGGAAATGTGTTTAAGAAGGACCAGTGTTCTCTTATAATTTCCTTCACAGCTATGTAGACATTTATTGATTGGCAGCACACAAATATTTTTAAATAAATAAAATAAATCATGCAGCACTTTTCTTGAGACTTGGACCCAGCAGTAGAAGATACTTCACTTGAGCCCTTCTCAGGCTACCGGACAGGAATGAGAAATTATTAAAGAAGGATGTTGGGAGGTGATGCATCAACACCGTTAAAGGTAAAAGCTTGGGAGGTAGAGGACAAGAGAAAGGAGTCTAACCCCCACCCCCCACCCCCAGTCTTTGGGGAAGGACTCCACATTAGAACTTATATCACTGAATAGAGGATAAGAAATCCAATATGCAGCAGCTGTAAGAAGAATTTCAGTGTGAACTTGTCTGATGATCTGAAGGTTGCAAAACAGTGCAACAAGGTAGTGACAAAAAGAATGTTAGGATGTACGAGGAGAAGTATAATCAGCAGAAAAAAGAAGCAATAAGGCAGAAGCGAGAGAGAAAGGAGTGGAGCCTGGGGCTTATTATCATCTCCAAAAATTCAGTGCCTGAGACAAGTGCAGGTATCCATGCAGTATCACATCTGCATATCGGGGGTTTTTTGGGGACGGTGCAGCAGAGAGTATCAGAAAACTTAGGTCAGGGCCCAGGTGGTTCACCCCATTCTGGCGCCTACAGTAGGTCATGACAGAGACAAGATAGGATTGTCAAGGCATTTGTTCCATGTGCTTTTAGTTTAAAAGTCAAGTCTCTGAGGGGAAAGACAACTATTAAGAAAGGTGAAAAAGTCTTCCTGTGTTTAGTTAGTAACCTTGTCTCTCTTTTAAAGGACAACTTGATGCTTTTAGCTTGATAAAATTATCCAAAGAGTTTTCTCTATTTTGCCTACTGAAGTGTCCAATAAAGATATTAGGTATCTTATATCTAAGATGGATGCCTCAGTTAATAGTTATTTTGTCTCAGATGTGTTCTTTTACGGGTGTTACAGTCCATAAGTTTAAGAAAGTTAAGACAGAGATTGGTAATTTAAAATGTCAGTTGAATTCTTATGAGCAGCAGTTAGATACAGTGAAGTGTCTGTACGCATCTCTTATAAAGGGAAATATGACATTAGAGTATAGATTGCAAATGATGGAAGATAATGCAAGGTGTAATAACTTGCAAGTTTTAAATGTGCCCTTTTCTAGATTAATATCACCACATGAGATGCTTATGAAAGATTTTAAAGAGGTCCTGTGTTTGCAGGAATCTTCTTGAAGAATTGGAATTATCTACATGTTTACAATCATCTATTGAGGAGTCATTCACTGATTGCTACCTTTTTGTAGCTGTGGATAGATGTGGAGGGGCATTTTCAAAAGGACATTCAAATCAGAATAGAGATGTCCAGCTCATAATGTCCAAAATAGACATGGGACATCCATGTGCTGAGGATGTCCAACATAAACAGACACTTTACAATACAAACTGAAACATCCAAAATATGAACTGCAAAAAAGCAGGTACAAGGAAGGCTGTCAGCGTTCTTAGAAGAATGGCCACACAGACATCCCTGCAGGGCAGATGGGGCAGTCTAGTGGTTAATGCAGTGGACTTTAAACCAAGCGACCCGGGTTCAAATCCCACTTTAACTCCTTTATTTTGTAATTGTGAGTCCTCCAGGAACAGAAGACTACCTGCTGTACTTTCTGGCAACTTACTCTTCTGGTCCAACCACAGAAAAAATATGCTTCCTTGTCTGTTCCAAACAAAACAATGGAAAGTCCGGAACAGTTAAAAAAACAAGTATTGTCTGAACGAAGCACCCCCGCTGTAGGCGATATAGATGAACACAATCTGATAAATACTGAGATGAATCATGATGCACACAATAACGAACCAGCATCAACAACTTGTACTTAATTCTATCATGCATAGTCAACCAGTTTAATTTCTGAAACCAAGAGGTAATGTGTTCATAGTTCGACAGCCAATATAACAAGCTGACTGTCGAATTCATCACCACCTGGAGCGCCTGTATACATGCAGCAGATAGTTCCACATAACAATGATTAAACACTGGCATCACAAACAGGCCAGTTGACAGTTCACAATGCCAGTCACAGAAGGCAGTTATATATGATGCAGTCTCGGAAGAGTGGCTTTGTAATTTGCCCGCAGCATAGTCACATTGCTTTTCAATTCATGATTAAACCAACAATCCAACAGTGTTGCCAACTATCAACATTTTATTTGCTAATTTTAACTTGATATTTTTATACTATTTAAGTATAAATAGTGAAAGTGAAATGAGCTTATACATAGAGATGTGTGCGGAACATTGGTTTTAATGGGTATTAATCTGATGTTGAGCTCTCTGCCTCCTGACAGATGCTCTCTGCAGCTGACAGTACTTTTTCTGTTAGTGCTGGAAGCTGTAGCAG
Source organism: Microcaecilia unicolor (assembly GCF_901765095.1). Taxonomy (NCBI): domain Eukaryota; kingdom Metazoa; phylum Chordata; class Amphibia; order Gymnophiona; family Siphonopidae; genus Microcaecilia; species Microcaecilia unicolor. Next base: position 59,908,764 of record NC_044034.1, read on the forward strand.
CACCAGACTTCAAAGATTTCCCATTTAAATTCTGAAAAACCTTGGTTTCCAACTGCGTAGACAATTGTCTGTTTTTGAGCCAGAATGTTCCATTTTAGTTCCTTCTGTACAGTATTTGGTCTCAGCAGTAAGCAACCAATATAAATTTCTAACCAGTGATTCAGCTAAGATTTCCTGGCAATAAATTGTGTGCACATCTGGCCACTGGCCATGTATAAGAATCTCAGGAGTCTCTCATTTGTAAGCCAGTGCCACGCTACTCACAGGATACATTCAAGCAGGTTCAGCATGCACAGTGTGGACATGGCTGAAAGTGAATCATGTGTTCCTGAGGAGGCTGACAAAGAAGATAGAGTGACACAAAAAGCAAATATGAGTCACTTGGCTTAGGTCAGGCCTCCTCCTGATTTCTGGACTTAACTCTACAGTTGTGTGTGCCAGCTGGCAGCACCAGGCCCAGATGCAGACATAGGCAACGGCTTCAGGTGCCAGATTTTGTTAGGCATAGGAGCACTGCTCCCATGCCTTGTTTCTTGCTTGATGCAACTGATCTGAAGGGCAGAGAGCCCCGCAGAAGAAACTCTTTCTCTAGCAAGTAACTTTAGCATGGAGCTTGCCAGCACTCCTGCACTGACAAGCCCTACAACACTCCACCTTGCATGGGATTTTATGTCGATGTCCATGTGAAAGGAATTGGCAGGGTGCCTCAGGGCCTATCAGTATACCAGGGCTGGCAGGCTATGTACTGAAGTTACTCCCTAGAGATGGAATTTCTGCTTTGGGCCAATAGCAGAGGAAGAGATGATGGTAAGGGGATGGTTTGGCTGATGATTAAGAGAAACTGCCCTCTGGTGATTTCTCGAGGAGGAAATCCCTCCCCCCCCCCCCCCCCCCCCCCCCCCCCCGATGCCTGTTGGGCACCCATCAATTCAGTGCAACCCTGGATACCACAAATCATTTTTAAAATTTGTGAGCCAGTGCTTAGTGACAATCTATGAATTTTAAATGTACCTTTTTGGAAGAAATGGGGAGTCTTGCAGAAATCTTCTGTTCCTTCGCTCAATCGAAAAAGTGGTAAGCTGGGGAGGGCCGGGTTCATCAAATAGGTGCAGTGCGAGGCATTGGAGCAGCTTTGCCACCTGCATACCGGACACAAGGCGTTCCTCTCCTGATCACTGAGCTGTAAGGAAAGAGGGGGAAGGAAGGAGCCTGTGTGGAGATGACTGATAAGATGGAGAAATAGAAAAGAGCCCAGGATTAAATGATAGAAGAGATAGAGAGGAGCCTGGAATGAGATAATGAGTTTGCTGAGTAGAAAGAAGCCTGGGAAGATGTGGCATGAAGAAAAGAAAGAGGAAATATTAAACCCGCAGTCATCAGTGTTTTTGTGGCCAACGCAGGGGTTTTCTGTACTCTGATATTTAGCAGCAGGTTGTTACCGGATCTAGGCACTAAATATTCGGTGGCCACCGGAAGCTTTCCACTACCACTAATATTCAATACCTGTACCTCTACAGCTGTCTAGGTAAGTTAGGACAGCTATTGTGATGGCCTGATGTCCAGATAGTTATCCAGGGTACTGACTCTGAATATTGGCGGTACCCACATAACATCCCGTATTACCTGGGCAGTGCCAAGGTGGTTAGGCTGGATTTTTAGCAGCACTATTCAAGTAACTGCCACTGAAAATCTAGTGATGAGCTGGTGAGCGGGATTTATCCAGGCAGAAGAGGCCCCTACCACTGAATATCAGGCCTGAAGTATGAAGAAAACAAATCAAAAGTTTGTGCACCTTGTGGTGTTTAATCGTTTGTGTTCACATTTTTAATATTCTAGGCTTCTTTAAGCTGGAGCTGAAATACAAGCAGGGTGATAATGGGAATCTGTGTGTATTTGGTGAAGGAACCTATTTATGTTCTATATTTTACAAATTTTAAAAATAAAGTGGCATTGATATATTCCACCTTCTCCTCCAGTTTCATTAATATGGAAATCAGTTTTTCCAGAACTTAACCAGAAATCCTTGTGCTTCTACAGCTACAGGCAACAGCAGTAAGTTGACAGAGACAACAAACCCTTATCAATATAGAGAATCAAAATAAATCAGTAGCAAACCTCTAATGCTTGCTTATTAAAGAGATTGCAGTTTATGTTCAGGGAAGGCAAAAGTAGAGACTAATAGACGATTCACCACTGGAGACGTGAGTCCAACAGTCTTTATTATATCAGAGATAACGACCCGACACAGGCCGTGTTTCGACGCTAAAAGGCGTCTGCATCAGGGGTCAATAAATACACTATAAATCAAAACATATAACATATAAATAATGCCATGTTATATGTTTTGATTTGTAGTGTATTTATTGACCCCTGATGCAGAGGCCTTTTAGCGTCGAAACACGGCCTGTTTCGGGTCTTTATCTCTGATATAATAAAGACTGTTGGACTCACGTCTCCAGTGGTGAATCGTCTATTATATAGTCTCTACTTTTGCCTTCTGTGATTCGTCATCGTAGAGAACTTTTCCTGTTCTATATTTTAGTTTATGTTCAGGCCCATTTACTAAACTGCGCTGGCACTTTAATGCCGGTTAAAGTATATTAGTATTTGACAAGACACATTAAAATCACGAACATGTTACAATCCATGTTAAAACTGCTAACAGAGAATTTTATGCAAGTTCATGTGGGCGTGCAAGGAGTGTACAAAATAGTAGTAGCAAGGAATATAATGCACCAAAAGTTTTACATAGATAATACTACACAAGAGCAAGTTTGTATAACAAAGTTTTATTGAAAATTTAAAGTAACAGTTAATCATTCTTTAAACTTGTTTATTCTTCTCTTCGTTCCTTTTCTCTTTGTAGTTTTTCCTGTCTCTCTCGCCTTCATAACACGTTCTCACTCATCTTCTACAAACATTACCTTTGCTCCATTCCTCATCTTGTTTTATCTTTAAAACCAGTCTTCTTTTTGTTCATTTTTCCTCTATTATCCCTTCGTACTGCTATTGCCGTCTGTCATTTTTCTTTCTATTTTCTTCTCAGCTTCTTTTCATTCTACCACACTCTCGTTCCCTTCTTGGGGTTTCAGTGCAGATATCCTCAGGCCACAGTATCGCCCTTTTCCTTCACAACTGAGATCCTTAGCTCTATGCTGTCTTTCTCTTTCTTCAGCTGGAAAACTGGAATCCCTGAGCCCCATACTACTCTCTCTTCCTTTCTTTCTCTCCCCCCCAGTGAAAATGATTGCAATCCCTGGAGCAACTCAGCCTCCTCCCTCTGTTTCCGGCCAGCTCACTCTGTTCCCATTCTGTCACTTTGGCCATGAGGTTCCTGGTATTAGATTTCAAACAGCAAGTTATGTCTTATTCTTGCAATGTGAAACAGTAAAGTCTCAATTATCGGACCTAATGGGACCAACCCATTGTCAGATAATTGAAGTGTTGGATAATACCGAAAACAATGGTATCCCCTCAAGCAATGTAGAAACAAAGGCAGTAAAAGCAGGGTCCCGGCTCACAACGGTTGTAAAAGTAGGATCCCGGGTTTGGAAAACTGAAAGAGAAGCCGCATGACATCACCGAGATCTGCAGATATGCCGGATGGTCGGATCAGTGAAGGTCGGATAATCACAACTGTACTGTACTAGGAGATGTGCACATGGTCAACTTTTGTACAAACTGAAAACATTTTTTTCAACACAACTAGAGTTTGGAATCTGAGAAGTCTAATGCTGGTGCCAGCACCTGACTGTGGGCTGAATACAGAGGGAAGAAAATGTATTCACTTATTTATTAAACACTAAGAGAGATTTTCAACAGGGGCTAGTCAGCAAATTAAGCTAGTTCTCTATGGAGGACAATCCCTGTGCCTCCTACTATATAAAGTGTTTAAATCTAGATGTAACAACTCTACAAATAGATATTAATTTTCAGCTCAAAACTAGTCAAGTAGATTTGGATAAAAATATTCTAAACCTAGCTAGTCAGAATCTGGCTGTTTCTCAAGCACTGCTGTTTGTGTAGAAAATGTACCCATGATAGTTTAGTAGAGCTCTTGTATCCTGTAAAGGCAACTTTTAAGAGAGTTCTAGAACAGAATCCCATGAAGCGAAAAGGGTTTCCAAATCTTCACTTTTTAGAGCTCCACTGAGCACCAGAACGGAAAGTGCCAGTTGGTTAACATTTCCCATGTTCTAATACATTTGTATTTACTGACTTTTCTGCAGATACTTTAGTCACTAGTACTACTTCCTACCTAACTCTAGTCTGTCCTCACAGAGACCTCAGAAAGATTACTAACTCCCTCTACAAAATACAACTGAAGCTGCATGACCGTGTTTTGCCTACTCTTTTATCGATTGCATTGGCTACCTGTTGTAGGAAGAATTGATTTCAAATGTCCTACTCTGATTTCAAGACCCTGTTTAAATTGGATCCAAAATATTCTCTGTAGGCAAGCTTGAATTATACGTTCCTTTCTGAACAATGTTCTCTGCGGCATGTTCTTCCCTTCCTCTTGTCAGGGGCACTGTCAGCGTTTTAAATGGAGATCATTTAAGGGGACACTGTCGTATTCTGGATGAAGGGCAGTCCATGCTTTCTTGGAGCAGGATGCACTTGTTTATTTTTATGGTGTTTATCCTATTTTTTTTTGTGTGTTTAATCTTTGTTCACTATTTCAGATGAATACTCTCTGCAGAAGTGGTTTATAATATACAAATTAAATATTAGAAAGAAGCTACCAGAAGGGTCTTTTTGTTTTGCCCTCAGTGCTCGCAGGTGACATATTAAAAGAGCCAACATCCATCAGTAAGAGCAGTAGCCAGAGCACACCCACCATGCTAAAAGCCCCTCTTAGGCCACCTCCCCCCCCCCAAAAAAAAAAAATCAAGCCTCTCCCCAAAGGCACTCCAACCAAGACCCTACCTGAAAAGTCACCCATAGTGGCCACCTCCCCCCCCCCCCCACCCCCGAATGTTGCTTTTCCCTAAATGAGGACCTGGTTTCGGGCAGCAGTGTTCCCAAGTTGCTTCTGCCTTCACAGACATCTTCAGAATGGCACTGGCAACCCCTAGTTGAAGTTTCATGACACTACTGCCATATTTCCACATAAGGCTAGTAGATGAGCAAGGAGGTCCTGGGGGGGTGGTCTTTGGGTGGGGAAGGGGTAGTCCACTCTTCAAGTTGGAGAAGGGGTCTGGTTGGAGAGTTACGGGGGGGGCTTGATTTGAGGAGTTAGTTTGTGGGAGGGGGTGGCCAATAGGGGTGACTCTTCGTGTTGGGGAAGGGGTCTGGTTTGAGAGTTATGGGGGGGCTTGATTTGGGGGGGTGCGAAGAGGGGTTTTCATCATGGGTGAACGCACTCTGGCCATCACTCTTATTAATGGGTGCTAGTCCCTTTAACATGCAGCCTGGGAGCCACAGCTTGGGGACCCAGTGCCCTTAGCTTTTAGCTGAATTTATTTTACTAGCTGTAATGCATTTGCCATATGCACCAAGTTCACACAGCAAACTGCCTGATATTTACATGCATCTGCATCTCATTACTGTGTAGCACTGGTGACCAAAATATCACTGCATTAGAGTATCACAGCCAGGGTTAGAGCCCATTAACACACATTAAATGGTAAATAACATAGGTTAGTGCCCTGGCCCAGCTTGATAATTATCCCTGAAGTAATGTTAATTTTAATGTTTATACCAGATAAAAGTCCTGAGAGTATTGAATATCAACATTGATTACTGATTATTAAATATTGAAACCAGTTTTGATTTCCTAACATATATACATCCATAAATTAGGCAATATAACAGCTGTGTGAGCCCAATTGTAATTTAGCTGATTAAACTTCATTTTCATCACCTTACCTACCAAATGGTAATTTTGTGAGCATCTTGTTAACTGCACATTAATTCACTGAAATTGATTATTTGATTCATTATAATATGCCTGATTACCACAGTTGATTAAAAAGGAATGACCTTGATGTCTTTTTCCCCTCCCCAACAGTAAACTTGAAGAGAAAACTGTAGGAAGGAAGAGAACCTACAGCTCTGAAGAAACAGGAGGAATAAGGGAAATGACTCCAGAAGGCAAAAAGAAAAAAGCCAAGAACAACCAAGAGGAATCCTTTGTTCCATTAGATACAGGTCTTTCTCTACTAGAAGATGAAGAGCTGGTACTACATCTGCTCAGCAGTCAAACCCAATAGGATTTTTCTAGCTCATCTTGCCTATCAGGTCAACATTCTGTGCAAAATCACTATGGAATTGAGGTAGAATGGTGTCTTGAACCAGGTATATTTGAGTTTGAGAGTGGAAACGAACAAAGCAGATCAGTCAGTAGTACAAATAAAACTTTATTATAAGATAAGTGCCCAACACAGGCTGTGTTTCACCCAAAAGGGCTGCGTCAGGGGCTCTAAAATTAGGTCTTCATACACAATAATTGCCCTAGTCACCGCCAAGTGTGATAAATGGATGAAGAACTAAGGCAAAATAGCAGGTACAAAAACCAGCATAAAGGCTTCCTCAGAGACAGAGTCACACTCCAGAGAGTAACAGCGTGCAGCCACACTCTTCAATCTCGCTAGAAACTCGCTATGGAACTGAGGCAGAATGGTGTCTTGAACAAGGTATATTTGAGTTTGATGCAGAATGGACTTGCCACAGGACAGCCACTAGATAATATGAAAGCAATGTTATGGTTTTTCTTTATATACATTCTGTACAGTGGCCTGGGATTATAACGATTTAAAAGACAAGAACTGTGATGAAAACGCCCTGAAGAAAATGTATTACTGCTATGACAATATATGATTGGAAATTTCTTTCACTTTCCATTGCAGCTTTGAAAGAAAATTTGTATCTTTATTGTAAATTGGTACCTGGAAGATTATGTTTATTGTTAATATACTCTTACAGGACATAAGTTAACCAGCCTGCTATTTAATACCCACCAAAAATAAAACTATACTATCTGTATAAACCGTTGAGTTTTACTTTTTGTAACTTGAATATTTTTGTGAGCACTGACTCCATGCAATAAAAATCATTTTTAGTAAATAAAATTCCAGCTTTTTTTTTTTTTTTACTGTTTATAATCTCTTTAATGGACACTTTTATCAGGGAAAGATTTTGAGATGCCAATGGCATATCTAATTTCTTTTTTTCTGCATACTAGAGGCTACTCAATGTTGGATCATTTTTCTTCAAAATGCTGTCTGTATTCCAGTGCTTATCATTTCCTTTTCATTTGATAGTTTCAGCTGCAGAGCACCAGTGGCTAAAAATGGCCAGTTCTGGTTAAATGGACACACAGAGGCCCTTTTATTAAGCTGTGATATCAGGAGCAGTGGTACATTTATTATTTAGGTACGGTCAGTCCGACCGGTTTAAATGCAGAATTAGAGTGGGGCTCTTTAATTTAATTTTCTAATTTAAGAGTTTTCAGTCCTGCCCAATAGGAGCCGGGGGTTCCGGATACGTCATGAGGATAACTGAATAAAGGGTTTAGGTGTAGAAGCCGCTGCCGCCACCATCTTGACGGGAGTAATTCCTGTGATAAATCGGTCGAGCTGGCGCTGGAACGGCGTATGGGTAACTATGAACTTTTGAATAAGAAATGACCATTGGGTGTGGGTGGTTAAAGTACTACTCTTACGCAATGTGGCTCAGACGGTATTTTTGAAAATGTTTTTCAGGGGAGGTCCTTGATAAAGCCTAATGGCGAAACATGCGTGTGGGAGAAAATCTGGGACTGATAAAGTGGATGTGAGTTTGATGTGTGGTCCCCAGCAAGAGATGTTTATAATACTTCCTGTAAAAGAACTGCATTCCATAATACCAACATGTTTAACTGCTTTGCAGCTTTGTGGCCCAATACTCCCGGGCCACTGGAATAAGGCTGCTTGTGAGGGACTGAGATTTCAAATGCTATGATATATCAGGGTGCAGTAAAAGGCAATCTTTTACCACACGTTTAAAGACTTCCTGTAGAAATCTATACAAAAGATCTCTTGGAGTAGCAGTAAGCAGTAAATTTAGGAAAGTTCTGTGTTCTCAAATGTTAATTATTAATAGCCAGAAAAGCATCTTATCTTGAGCTTTAGTACCTTATAATTATTGAGACTGCTGAACTTAAGTTTCAAGATTTTGGATTTTAACAGCTTGGGCAGCCAAACCTTCCTCGATTTTCTCTACTCTAGCTGTGTTCTTTTGGTTTGAAGGTACAGATCCAGAGTACACCATATATAGTGATTCTAATGCAATCCATATGGATTCCAAAGTAACTTCTGATGGTTTAGTCAGGGGCAGAATCATTGTATCTAGCTGCTCAACCTGGCTTCTTTCCATCTCTGAAGTTGGCAACATTTGCATTATTATTGACTCTGCTCCCAAGGAACCATGTGATTGCAACCTACCCATAGCTTCCCCGGGCAACGCAGCTTCCGTAGATCAGAGTGGCTCCAATCTTGCAGGGTTTGAGGAGTAACTGGGCCTAAGTGGCTAAGCCAAACTTCTGAGACGTTGGGTCTCATTTTCAAAGCACTTAGCCTTTGTAAGGCTAAGTGCTTTGAAAATACGCCTCCATGGCTCTTCCTCATTCCTGAGTCAGCCTAAACACCCTGATCTGATGTCCACATGAAGCTAGTGATCTCCGCCAGCCTCAGTGGAGGAGTCTGTAGCATACAGGTAGGAGCCAGTGACTTTCTTTCCTATTCAGTATAGGGTAAAGGTAATCTGAGCAGAATGGTAGGGAATAAAGGAGATTGTAGAGATCCTCACAGCATTCTCACTGTGACACCATCTTGATTCCCCCAATAATGGTGAGAGATGACTGTGGTAATGATTTTATGTATTTGATTTAGTTTGGTGGGGGGGGGGGGGATGGAATATTTGTTAATTGCAATAGCATTTAGAAACAGTTACAGCCCAGAGTGATCACCTGGAGATAGATGGGATACAAATAGTTTTAATAAAATGAGATATAGAGGATAGCTATGTAGATTTCTAGGAAATAAAACAGATTCCTCTAGTATTTTTTAAAAAGCTCGCCAAACATCACAAAGAAGCAAGAAACACATCAGAAAAAAACATTTTACAAAGAAAATGTTCAGAAAAAGCAGCATCCCATAGAGCTTTACATGTGTAAGCAGCAATTTTGCTACTTATGCATGTTAAATGTATTTTGTAAAACTTCTTGTTCATGGGGAGCTGATTGAGGAGCCAAGAATCAAAACTCAAACATTTGGCATGTTGATGTGGTTTTGAACACCGGGGGGGGGGGGGGTGTTACTGAATTCTCCCCTCAAGCTCTCCTCCAAAAATCTATACCCAAAGAAGTTAGCAAACAGTTATATGTGACAAAGCAGGTGTAAATGCTCATGGGAAATTTTTCTGGGCTATATATGTGTATTGCCATTCTAAAATTTAGAATACATGTCTGCTTTCAAGGACTGCCCCCAAACCATGCCCAGAAAATGCCTTCTTGAAATTGGTGTGCCGTGCATAGACATGTATTGTTTTTGCTAAAATCGGTGGGGTCAATTTTCAGTGCAGGCAGTCAGTGTAGTTTTCTTTAAATGACAGTCCAAACATATGTGTTGGATAAACTTCTGTTCTCTGTGCCTTTCTCCTCCTCCACTACATTTTGACTCTGCATTTTCTACATCATTGCAACAATGCCAGAAATAGCCTCCCTGAGTGCATAGGTCATATTCCCTTCTTACCAGATTCAAATTCAGCCTAAAATCTCAACTCTTTGAGGCTGCTTCTAAAACTTGATTCTAATTCTCCCTGAATATGGCTTCATGAGTTTAACAATTTTCTCACTGGCAAGGCTTGTTTGCCTTGCTACTTGATTAGATTATAAGCCCCATGGAGCAGGCACTGTCTCTTATATGTCTGTACAACACTGTTGCACAGGAAGAAAAAGAGAGCATGCTAATCATATTTACATGTATAATTGTTTGTAGATATTGACCTCTATACTTTCTCTTATACTTTTACTAGAGGTCACAGCTTTAATGTACCCACAGAGTCAAAGGCAAAGAAAACGTCAGATTTCAACAGTCAGGTTGCTGAATTTCATGGTCATAGTTACTGGAAGCATTCAGTGGAAGTCACAATACATCCAGAGACCAAACTGCAAACCATAACCTCTGAAAATCTTGTAGTTCGCTCCCACATTTAAACAAAAAGAAGTTTCCAGAGCTGCAATGCTTTTTTTTTTTTTCTCAGTGTAGATTCTCTAGCCCCAAAATCATCCATAGGTCATGAAATAATTTCTTAGCCACAAATTCTGCCTCATTGTCACAAGCTGCTTGTTCTGGGTAAGGCAGTCATACACATTTTATTTTGCAAAATTAATTGCTAATATGGACTAGCATCATTGGGTAAGATATGAAAAGTACATGGCACTCTTGCCTTTTCAACCTTGTCAGCTTGATTTCAACTAAATGAGAAACATGACTCCTTCAGAGGTGGCCTGAGGTATATTGTCTGGATGAAGTGAAAGGTGGACACAGAAACTGAGCTGTGGAAATGTTACTTTGGCATTATTTTGAGTATGGATGAATTTTTGTTGATGCTGGGTTGAAATCTGCTTTCAGCAGGAATGCTATTCATAAGATTCAGTCATGTAAAATGATCACATAAATTACACCAGGCTATCTGATTGCAGGTTTGCCCAGAAGTGGAAGACTTTGGAGATCTGCCAGCTCAGAGGCTTTGCAGCAGCACTGTGAATTTTTGTTGTTGTCTATAGAATATGGATATGTTTAATTAAACTGAATTAGTTTTGCAGAGCAACATTGAAAACCCTCTCAAATCTAGAGGTCACTTGGCCGCGTTTCAGACTGGGAATGAAACAAGCAAATGAACAGCATTTCTCTAATGAATTATCAAGCAACTAAATGCCCTATCGTTCTGGGCTGTTCCAAAATGTTACTAATAAATGAGGTAATTAACTGCATATAGATCTATTCCATGTTTTGGAGTTATGTAACTCTTAGTTTTAGAATGTCTGAAGAAAGTCATTATCTTCAGAATCAGGGTTACTCTCCAATTGTGGTTTGAGTCCACATTAAGGCAGAAATGTGCACTGTAGTCCAGATAGCAAACTGTCTTTAAATTATTTTGTGGTGGATCTTGGTGCTCGTCACGGACTTGAATTAAACCACATGCATTACATCAGGGCTTCTGATTTTAGGCTTTAACCAATAACCACCAATCTCTCCCAATGCAAAGATTAAAATAGGTGTTAGGCTGGATGTTATCAAGCTGTGTTAGGGCCTTAAGTCATATTATTAGCCCTATAACCTGACTTAAAGAGCACTAATGGTAGCTTGTCTTGCTCTACCGCAGTGTATTTAGGTCACCGTGAGTTACAGAGTAATGAGATGCAAATGCATGTAAAGCATTACTGTATGAACTTGCAGTATGTACCGGGCATACACCACAAGTTGCATTATGAACATAAAACATAATCCCAACCAAAAGCTAGAATTATTGTATTGTACTGTCCCCCCCCCCCCCCCCCCCCCCCCAATCAATTCCCTCACTCCTCAATCAAGCCCCTCATCCCACAAAAGGGTCTACCATTAGTTTCCCTGGTAGTCTAGTGGTCTTCAGGCAGAAGCGCTCCTGTCCTGGCCGGCGCCATCCGCAAAATGGTGCCCCTAGCGCTAGTCTCATGTTGCTACCGATAGGTGTCATGTTATACTGCAGGTTGCTATCTCTCATGGTAAATCAAAGTGCAGTAGAAGCTCTTGATAACTTTCACCCTTACTGGATAACTATCAGAAAAACGCCGCTTGCCATCTAAGTACTCTGTCATCCCTTGCCTTGTACCCTTCTCTCAGACGTGGAAGATGTTGAGATGCTGCTGCTCTTTTTGTGCGCATGTACATTGTAAAATAGCGTTTGTAAAATATTTCTGTAACTGAGCACCTCCTGACCTGGACATCTCTGTTCCCTTGTCAACGTTCAATGTAAAATTGAGATTTTTGTGTCTTCTCTAGGAATAGAAGCCCTACATATAGTTTAAAGTTTATTCAATGTTGATACATCCTCAATCATGAATAAATCTAGACAATTTGCAATATTAATACATTCATCATAAATAGGTATTCTGGTAATCCATGCAAAAAGAAACAAATTACATAATTCAATGCAGTAGAGAGAAAAAAAGTAAAATCTGAGCATGTGCTAACTGCGTTTCAGATGCTACCACCACTATCAGAGCTTAAGTGCCAGCCTAAAGGGCAAACATCATGAGTCAAATGCCCAAGTAATTAAATATTTCTTTAGTCCAGTCTTAAATTTTAAGATGTATTTGTAGCAGTGGTGTCCCGAGGGCAGCTGACACCCGGGGCGGGTCGCCGCTGCGCACCCCCCCCCCCCCCGGGTGCAGCGCGACGCACCCTCCCCCCTCCGTAGCGCAACACCCCCACCCACCCACCCACGAGAACATACCTGGAAGGCGGTAGAGGGGTGGGTGGGCGGGCCAACCCGCCGACAGCACGCCGCTGGGAGGGTGTCGGTGCCTCGCTGGTTCCTTGCTCTCTCTGCCCCGGAACAGGAAGTAACCTGTTCTGGGGCAGAGAGAGCAAGGAACCAGCGAGGCGCCGACACCCTCCAGCGGCGTGCACCCGGGGCGGACCGCCCCACCGCCCTCCCCCTTCCTACGCCACAGATTTGTAGTGACAATTGGCTCCAGAAAGTCAGGACTGTAACACATTTAGGGCCCTCTTTACTAAACCATGTTATAGGCACGTTAGCGATATTAACGTGCATTAACCATATATACGCGTTAACCATGTATATGTCTACAGTATCACTATAGGTGCCTATATGGTTAGTGCATGCGCTAATTGTAGGTGCGTTAAAAATGCTAATGCTCCTTAGTAAACAGGGCCCTAAATGTGAAATGGACCTCATTTACAGAGGTACCTGTTGTCATTCATCCTGTTTAAGTATTTTTAAACACTATAAGGCTCATTTTCGGAAGAGAAGGACGCCTATCTTTCGACACAAATCGGAAGATGAGCGTCCTGACAGGGTCGCCCAAATTGGCATAATCGAAAGCCGATTTTGGACGTCCCCAATTGCTTTCCGTGGTGGGGAAATATATACTTTGGAAGAGGTGATATATGATAAGGATATATGCATACTTTGGAATGCGGGGGAAGGGAGATATAGAGACATTTAACTATCTCCATGGCATAAATGCACAGGAAGCAAGTCTATTCCAACTGAAAGGAAGCTCTGTAATGAAAGAGCATAAGATGAAGTCATCTAAGAAAATACTTCTTTATGGAAACAATTATGGATGTGTGCAATGGCTTCCCAGAAGAGGTGGTGGAGATGAGGACTGTATTTTTATTTTTTTGTTACATTTGTACCCCACGCTTTCCCACTCATGGCAGGCTCAATTTGATACATTTGATATATTTGACTTCAGGACAGCGTGTGACAAGCACATAGGACCTCTAAGGGAGAGGAGAGGAAAGGATAGTTGATTGTATGGATGGGCAAACCAGTTAGGCCGTATGGTCTTGATCTGCTTGCATTTTCTTTGTTTATATGTATCAGGGCAGAAAAGTGGTAGGCCTGAATAAAAAATGTGATGTACATCAGAACTTTAAATGGTATACATAAAGATATAGGTAACCAGTGCTCCTCATTCAAAAGTCATTGTTGAACCTGACACATACACTGATCTTGCTGTCTATGCAGCTTAGTCCAGATCTGCAAACATTCATTTAATTTGTGGGCCTAGATGACATAGAAACTAGTTACCATGACGGATTGCATTCACCCTTGCAATGCTGACAAAAGAGCCCCAAGCAATTGTCTTGAGTCCATAAAATTTACTTTGCCACCATTTTAGGTTTTGGTATTATTGATGGAATATGCAGATTGACTGATGATTTATTTGTTGTGATAAATTTGATATATTCTAGAACAGGTTGGACAACTCCATTATTCAAGAACCATAGATCACAGTATCACTACAGTGAATATTCATCAGATAATTTGCATATTTTGTTTATGTGCAAAATCAGAGCCCTTTGTCTCTCATGATAATCAGATTTGCCTACCCCATACTACAGGATCTTGGTATCATAATCTCTCTCCTGAAAAAGTATTCTTGATCTCATCTCTTAGTGTTTTCTTATGAAATTGTGTTCTGTATGGTAATTTTATATTGTAAACCATCTTGCAGCTTCTTAGGAAAGACAGTATATAAATTAATTACTTACCCCCCCCCCCCCCCCCCACGTTTACAAAGCCGCACAACAATGGCGACACAGCCCATTCAAAAGGGCTCTTTTACAAAGTTGCACTAGCATTTTTAGCTCATGGTAAAAATCAGCTGGCGGTAAATACTGAGATGCCCATACGAAGATAATGGGTGTCTCAGTGTTTACTGCAAGCTAAAAATGCTAGTGTGGCTTTGTAAAAGACCTCCACAGTGAATGGGCTGTGTCGGCATTACCGAACCAGCAGCTGCTAGTGCAGCTTTGTAAATGGGGGTTTCATAGCTGGTTAGATATAAAGAACAGTAGAGGTCTGTTTAACACAACCTTCTTCTAATTGCCTAACTGTTCTTTCTATATTTATTTATTTGTTGCATTTGTATCCCACATTTTCCAACCTATTTGCAGGCTCAATGTGGCTTACAATGTTCCATCATGGTATTCATCATTCCAGATTAAAAGATACAATTGGTATTACATAAAGAACATGGATAACATAATAGAATTAACGACAATCCAAGAAGACAAAAATAACACTGAACCTCTGTAGCTCATTCAGTGTGAAATAAATTGCATTCCTTACTGTAGATAGTCATTTCAGATTGGAACTTTTCCCTAGAATGATAAAGGAAACACAACTTATTGACACTTTGGGCCATGAATTAGCTGCCTGGAGACTTGTTTCCCTCCCCCAACCTGGACCAGTTCCCAGTGTGGTTCTTGGGGAACTGTTCCAGGTTGGGGAGGGAAACAGACCCCGAGATATATAGAGGAACAATATTCTGTAGCCAGAAGATCCCCATTCCACCAGCTACTTGAACGTACTTCAACTTGTCTGCCTTCCTTCAGGTACCATAAACACAGTTCTATACAGATGCTGAAGTGTCCACCACTAAAGCTAATAGAATGACTTATAATTTCTAAAGAAGGAAAGTCAGACACAGAAGGCTTTAGTAATATGAGAATAAACAGTTTATTAAACTTACCAATTAAGGGTACACTGGTATACGATTATTTCAGATTAGGTAATACAGCAAATCAGAATAAATCAATCAAAATAATTCATAAGCGATTCTCATATGAGGGTATAACCAGGCCGCAAAGAGCGTTTCCATAGTTATTACTTCTCTAACTATTAATGATTAATGCTGTCAGTTTTATACCCTTTTAATCACATGCTTTTGCGTCAGAGATACAGATTTCTTGTAAGTCTTGTGCAATTAGTAATTTTCCACAATATCAGCATTAGTGAATTTCCATAGTATCAGCACTTATTTACCGAAACTTAATCATACATTTACAGTAATTTGACCTATCACAATTACCATAAAGGTAATTCTGACTTACAACATAAAGTTTTCCAGTAACCTAGTTCTGCTTTATTCCTTACCACCTGCTCTGCAACCCAAAAATTCCCCTTAAATCAGCAAAGCTATAAACCAATTTTCAGTAAAATCATATTTCTGTTGCGTAGCATTCTGCATGCACTTCCTTAGCTTGTGTTGCAAGCTTTTAGGAGAACAGCTATCACGCTTATTAGCTAGCTTCTTAGTGACTGTACTTTTGACCTTTTATTGAGGCCTAGCTCAACACACAACTGTGCAGGCTACTGCTCAGCCTGCTCTATGGTTCATGTCCAGCATGCCCCATATAAAAATCCATGGATGCTATCCTCTGTCCAGTATATCATAGGAAATTAGCCAAAAATGAACTAATTCCCCATTATTTGGACGGGACAGTGGTATGTCTCCTTCCTCGAGTCTAATCTGGGCAAGCCCATAAATGTCAAATACCTCTAAAGTATGAGTATCTGGACCGGTAGTCCAGCTGTCAAGTAAAGGTTCACAAAGGCTATAGTATCTGAAAAAAGGTTCCACATATCATTATCGTCTGGACCAGGGTCCCAATCCAATCAGGGGTTCCGTAAGATTCAGGGGAATCCGGGGACCTATTCATATTGTAAAATTATGAGCAACAGGTATGGCTCCTACAGTGGGGGAAATAAGTATTTGATCCCTTGCTGATTTTGTAAGTTTGCCCACTGACAAAGACATGAGCAGCCCATAATTGAAGGGTAGGTTATTGGTAACAGTGAGAGATAGCACATCACAAATTAAATCCGGAAAATCACATTGTGGAAAGTATATGAATTTATTTGCATTCTGCAGAGGGAAATAAGTATTTAATCCCTCTGGCAAACAAGACCTAATACTTGGTGGCAAAACCCTTGTTGGCAAGCACAGCGGTCAGACGTCTTCTGTAGTTGATGATGAGGTTTGCACACATGTCAGGAGGAATTTGGTCCACTCCTCTTTGCAGATCATCTCTAAATCATTAAGAGTTCTGGGCTGTCGCTTGGCAACTCGCAGCTTCAGCTCCCTCCATAAGTTTTCAATGGGATTAAGGTCTGGTGACTGGCTAGGCCACTCCATGACCCTAATGTGCTTCTTCCTGAGCCACTCCTTTGTTGCCTTGGCTGTATGTTTTGGGTGATTGTCGTGCTGGAAGACCCAGCCACGACCCATTTTTAAGGCCCTGGCGGAGGGAAGGAGGTTGTCACTCAGAATTGTACGGTACATGGCCCCATCCATTCTCCCATTGATGCGGTGAAGTAGTCCTGTGCCCTTAGCAGAGAAACACCCCCAAAACATAACATTTCCACCTCCATGCTTGACAGTGGGGACGGTGTTCTTTGGGTCATAGGCAGCATTTCTCTTCCTCCAAACACGGCGAGTTGAGTTCATGCCAAAGAGCTCAATTTTTGTCTCATCTGACCACAGCACCTTCTCCCAATCACTCTCGGCATCATCCAGGTGTTCACTGGCAAACTTCAGACGGGCCGTCACATGTGCCTTCCGGAGCAGGGGGACCTTGCGGGCACTGCAGGATTGCAATCCGTTATGTCGTAATGTGTTACCAATGGTTTTCGTGGTGACAGTGGTCCCAGCTGCCTTGAGATCATTGACAAGTTCCCCCCTTGTAGTTGTAGGCTGATTTCTAACCTTCCTCATGATCAAGGATACCCCACGAGGTGAGATTTTGCGTGGAGCCCCAGATCTTTGTCGATTGACAGTCATTTTGTACTTCTTCCATTTTCTTACTATGGCACCAACAGTTGTCTCCTTCTCGCCCAGCGTCTTACTGATGGTTTTGTAGCCCATTCCAGCCTTGTGCAGGTGTATGATCTTGTCCCTGACATCCTTAGACAGCTCCTTGCTCTTGGCCATTTTGTAGAGGTTAGAGTCTGACTGATTCACTGAGTCTGTGGACAGGTGTCTTTCATACAGGTGACCATTGCCGACAGCTGTCTGTCATGCAGGTAACGAGTTGATTTGGAGCATCTACCTGGTCTGTAGGGGCCAGATCTGTTACTGGTTGGTGGGGGATCAAATACTTATTTCCCTCTGCAGAATGCAAATAATTCATATACTTTCCACAATGTGATTTTCCGGATTTAATTTGTGATGTGCTATCTCTCACTGTTACCAATAACCTACCCTTCAATTATGGGCTGCTCATGTTTTTGTCAGTGGGCAAACTTACAAAATCAGCAAGGGATCAAATACTTATTTCCCCCACTGTATGTTAGAAAAAGGAGATCTTTCTGGCAATCAAATAAGTTCAAAAAGTTCAATTGGCTGTGTTCCCTGTTTCCTAAGGAAATATCAGGGTTCCCATGGTCCAGTAAGGAGCCGAAAGGACATCAACCTGTATATGACTAACTCATCAAGATGGCGTCTGGGCAAAAGAAGTGTTGGCTGTTCAATCTTATATCTCGCATACCCATGAAATAGATCTTCTTCTGCTGTTATAAAAGTGCCAGTGCCAATTTCATTAGAAAATCAACTTGGAGGCAGCCACTACATCCGACCTGAAGATAAAATCTCTTAGAGAATTTATGCTGATGAAAGAACTACATAGAGTGGGCCAAAGAGGAGAGCTAAGAGATGGCAGAAAGTAAGCATAGGTGCTAATGTAACTGAAACTCTCTGACAGGCTATGCCAGTGGTTTCCCCAAATCTGTCCTGGAGGCTCCCCAGCCAGTCAGGTTTTCAGGATATCTGCCATCAGTATTTATGAAATTGATTTGCATACAAATTTCTCTCATGCATATTCATTGTGGGAAACCTGTCTGGTTTGGGAGCCTCCAGGACAGGATTGGGAGCCCCACTGGGTTATGCGTTCCTCATCTTGACTGCATCAGAATGACAGATTTATGGTGGTAGAGCACTATCCCAAAAGACCATGGAGACCCAGGAGGCTAGATAACTAGGTAACGACTGCATTGGTGTTGATGGCTGTTGAATTATTTTAAATTCCAACAACAGATACTCTGCTACTGTGCTAGATAATCTAATTACATATATAGCAGAGATTTTATTGCAAATGAGGGAAAAGTCTCAACTACTACGGCTATATTCACACATAGGTGTTCATTGTATAGCTCGTAGAAAAAGTCATCACTGACTCAAAAACCCTCAATTATTATATTTTTTCTCTTTTTTATTTTCAATATATAAATGTCTATTTCAGACTTAAAAACTGTTAACCATATCAAAAAAATCAGAACTGGTTCACTTATCTTGCCCAGTGTTGCCGAATGTGTTTTTTTCAATGCTGTGCCAATTTTTTCTTAAAGAGGCGCTAGATCCAATTAAACATGGGTAATGCACTGGTTGAATTATTTTGCCATTTTGTGTTTGAGCATGGGTAAGGAGTGATGGTGATTGTGAACTGAAATGGGGATCTTGCATGTTCAGCTACCCAAGAGCATGGAATACAATGGAGAAAAATAACAAAAATTGTCTTGGATAAGGAGCGGATATTCTGTAGGCTGACAGATGGAATAACTTTATCAGTATAGACAGGAGTAAGTGATTAGGTCTTTATTTTATTTTAGTTTTTTTCCTGTTCTGTACAACAGTAGTTCTTGACTGAGTCCTTGTGATAAACCCAGCTGGTTGGGTTTTCAAGATATCCACAATAAATATGCATGAATAGATTTGCATGCTCTGCCTTCTCAGTATGCAAATATATCTCATTCATAGTCATTGTGGATATTCTGAAAACTCAACTGGCTGGATGTGCCCCAAGGACTAGGTTGAGAGCTACTGGTCCTATATTGTTCCCACAGGAAACTGGATAGACATCTCATGAAGGGTTCTAGGTGTTCTCAGATTCTCATGTACTTTGTCATTGTTAGGTAATTCCTCTGTTGGTACAATAACTTATCCCAATAAGCAAAGAATCTACTAACAATAACATGCAATCATGTCTCAAATAAGTTCTCAGTGGCTTCCTATGTCATTTACAAATTTGAGGGTAGCATTAGTTCTTATTTTGTTGAATTTGCTGACTGGCTATTTGAGCAAAATGATTTGCAAGCTATAACAAGCAGGTTGGTTTAACAGTCCTTGCATGTATTCTACTGTCTGCTAATTCAAGGTGATTGTGTTTCCTCCTGAGCCCAGAGTACAAAACATCGGTAAATATCATTAAGCTTTGTGAGCATCATGGGATCCTAAAGCATCACCTCATCATTTTACATATGGAACACATTGAGAGACGTTTGCAGCCAGATGTAACCAAGCAGAAAACCTCACACGCTCTCAGACTCTGACAGCCAGACCTGTCTTTCTTTTACTTGCTCTTCCTTATCTCCAAAGGGAAATTATTTTCTGGTCTGTTTAGCTTTGCGTTAAAACAGTGTAAACTTTAATTAAAGTAACTATGTAGAGCCCATGGGAAACTGTAAACATCCTGCAAGTGAATAAAAATGTTATACTTAGCTAAGAAAAGAAATCAAAGGAGAAAATGCATTTGATGCCCAAAACAGGACTGTTTATTTTCATATACTGTATCTACAACCTATGAACCAACTTCTACCAAGTGAACCAGTTTAATAAAAAAAAAAACCTCACTTAGCCATTTCGAGTTTCTATGAGAATCATATGTAGAAATGTATAATGCTGTATGTAGTGATGGTTTGGCCCTATTGTAATTTGCCTTGGTAAAGACTAAATTCCTTCCCTATTATTGAGAAAGTTCCAGTTTTCCTAGCTGCACTTTAGGATCACCATAATTGGATACTTCAAGTAGATTTGAGTTCTAGGCTAACCACTGAAAAGCAAGTTCTTTCCCCAGGAGAGCAGAAAATGTGGTTAAGAGCTGAGAGAAAGCTATCACCTTGGCCTCAGCACTGTGAGTGAGAATAAGGAAGAAGTTTCTGAAACATTAGCTAGCTAGGTAGCTAGCTAGCTTGCTTGCTTGCTTTCTTTCTTTCTTTCTTTCTTTCTTTCTTTCTTTCTTTCTTTCTTCAAAAACAGTATTCTCCAGTTTGGAATCTCTTTCATCTGGAGGAGGAACTTTTGGATCACCATTCTGAGGTGGACCATATGAGTACAAAATTCTATTCAGGAGGCTCATTTCAAAATGTTGCAGCTGGTAAGGATGCAGTTTATATATTTGGGGAATGGGGACTTTTAGCAGACATGCCAAGTCACATGCAAAGTTAATTGGGCTCTGGCTAATATTCAACTCAGTGCTCGGAGGATAACATAGGCCAGCCTTTATCTCCATATTTAGGGGCCCTTTTACAAAGGTGCGCTGAAAAATGGCCTGCAGTAGTGTAGACATGTGTTTTGGGCGTGCGCAGAATTATTTTTCAGTGCACCTGTAAAAAATGCCTTTTAAAAAATTTTTGCTGAAAATGGACGTGCGGCAAATGAAAATTGCCATGTGTTCATTTTGGGTTTGAGACCTTACCAACAGCCATTGACCTAACAGTAAGGTCTCATGCGGTAATGGTTTACGTACATAGAATGTCAATTACCACCCGATTACCACCCACGCTCCAGAAAATAAAAATATTTTCCAGCGTGCCTACCAGACGCACGTCAAAAATAAAATTACCACAAGGGCCAGACGGTAGCCGGACGGTAACTCAAAATTGATGCGTACAGGGCCTATGTGGCATAGTAAAAGGACCCCTTGGCCAGTTAGTGGACTGAAGATCACCACTGGTTAAGTTCTAGATCAGCCCAGATTCCATCCTGGCAATAACCGGACAGCGCCTGGGTGGTCACAGGTAATATTCAGCAGCATTATCTGCTTAACTGCCACTGAATATTACCAGATGGCTAGCTCAGCGGGGTTCAACTGGGTAGAAACCTGTCTGGCCTGGTTAACCCCTTTTGAATATTAGGTCCTATTCCTCTCCCTAAGGTTTTTCACTTTGTTTCCTGTGGTTTTAAAGCTTGCTGTCGGGCATAGCAGACATACACATCCTTACACAAGCTCTTACTGTTACTGAGAGCAGTGTAAGAGGAGAGGTTGTTCTAAGCAGAGTGCCTTTAAGTGCTTTTCTTCACTGTGGAATAACTCCCGTAATTTTATGCTGCCTGTGTGCAAAAGATTAATGGTCTTTAGAGAATGGCAAGTAGATACTGGTGATAAATACGCCAGTGGAGATGCTGATGAAAGGGATTTGTACTACTTACTTATAATTTACTTATAATTCAGATTTTTCACCTGCTGGCAAGGTGTAACAGTCAAAGAACATCACATGTGATTATATACATAGTGTCTCTCTCCAGTAAATAAGAATATTCACCCCCAAGGGAGGGGGGGACAAAGGCAAAAGAAATACTTAATTTAACTCCTGGCTCATTAGCACAGCTAAAAGGGGATCCTCATTTATTATTTTAGATTTTGCTGACACGGTTTTCAGTGGTAACACAAGGTAAGTTACATTCAGGCACACTAGATATTTCCCTGTCCCTGGAGGACTCGCAGTCTAATTTTGAATCTGAGGCGACGGAGGTTTAAAGGGCCCTTTTACTAATCCGCGTAAGCGTCTATGTGCGCCCAAAGCATGCAACAATTGAGTTACTGCTCTGCTACCACGTGGCTCTTGTGTTAATTTCATTTTTGGCATGCGTCCGATACGCGCGTCTGAAAAATAATTTCGGACGCACATATTGGGAGCGCGCCAAGTGGCATTTGACTCACATAGGTCATTACCACCCGGTTACCACGTGAGACTTTATCGCTAGGTCAATGGCTGGCTGAAGGTCTTAGACTCAAAATGGACACGCGCCAATTTTGATTTTGTTGCACATCCATTTTTGACAAAAATTTTAAAAAGGCCATTTTTACAGGCATGCCGAAAAATTGTCTTGCTTGGGCCCAAAACCTGCGCCTAAACTACCGCAGGCCATTCTTCAGCACACCTTAGCAAAAGGAACCCTAAGTGATTTGCCTAGGATCACAGGAATCAGGGGTGGGACTTGAACTGGGTACCCCTGGATATCAAGTCTGGTGTTCTAATCACTAGGCTACTCCTCTCTGCTCTGTTTGCTTGCAAGGGGGGTCAGACAGTGTCCAAAGGTCCAGCAACTTTATTTATGGTTATTAACAGAAGTCTCTGCAGAAAGAGGAACAGAGCATAGGAACATAGAACAACCTTAAGCCCTGTAGTGGCTCAGAGGACCTGTGCTTATTGTTTTATGGTATTTCCTTGCTGTAGGCTGGGCTGCAGGGATACTTCTGCCTGTTGATGTCAGTGAGGGGAAGGGAGAGAAAGAGATGGGGTGGTATAAAATAAGATGAACATCTAGATTTATAAAAATGTGCAACAATCTAACCTTAACCTTTGCAACTCCTTACAATATCAATGGAAAATAGAACTTGGTCTTCCTAGGGACCTTATTGACTGGCAGATATTCTGTTTGGAAGCTATATGTCCCAGCTTGTCAGCCTGTATAATACAATCCTCATATTTCTCACAAGGCCTACTGGACTCCCTCTAAATTAACAAAACTTTCTTCCAATGATAACATCTCTTCTATCGGCTGGTCCTGCACAGAGCATGGAAACTTAACAGTATTTTCTATTTCACTGCTCTGTTTGACTTTTCTGCAGTATGGGCCAGAATAATATCTGTTATTCCAGTGGAGAAGCCCACCCTTCTATCCTATAGTATTGTTCTATGTTTATCTTGCCCAAACCTCAATGTTTTTTAAAATTGTTCAATATCATGCTTACAATACCTTCTCTCTAATAATCTTACAGTGGAAGGACAACTCCAACTAAATTTTGCTGAATGGTGGTCTTATCTTTATTCTGTTAAGAAATATGAAACATCGCGCTCAATAATGTTTTGATATTTTCTCCAATCTATGGCAGGTGTGGCTAGCTTTTGTTAATTAACATCTCCCTCATTATCCTATTTTATGTAATTATAATTTTATATCCACTGGTCTGGCGATCGCCTTATCGGTACATTGTAAGCCACTTTGAGTCTGCATGCACGTGGAAAAAAGTGGGGTATAAATGTGCATAAATAAATAAATAAATATCAACAAGCACAAAAAAAGGAAGGGAAACCAAAATCTTCTACAAAAAGTCAAAGGACAAACAAAACAAAAGTGGAAGTCATCAAAGTGTAAATGTTCAAGACTGTAAATGAACACAAACAGTACAATAAAAAGAATGTTTATAAAGTTTATTCATCCACAGCTGGTACAACCTCAATCCAATACACAGAAAAAGACCCAACACAAGCCGTGGTTCGGCATGGAAGCCTTGTTCAGGGGTCTTTCTAAAATAGGAGTATAACAACACCCAAAATAATTAGCAGACACTGTAAAATTAACAAATTTTAATATGAATGCTTATAAACATAAACCACAAAAACAAAGATGTGCATAAAGATATAAATAAGTGTAAATGTATGGAATCTAAATACAACAATGATATAAAGAGTGTCAGATACCACAGCATGTGATCAAAGGGAGTCCAAAACCACAACATGTGATCAAAAATAATAAAACACATACCTATAAACCTTGCACAGAAGGATAAAAAGAGGTTAGTACCAAAAATGAAGACAACTTTGTCACTTACAATAAAATATAATAGATAAATCAATGGGACACTAAAAGCCTTAAAAGATGAAACTAGAATATGGAAGAGTGAAAGACCAATCTCATAAAAATGCTGAGAATACTCCAGGCAAGTAAAACAAATGGATACCATGGCTATGTCTACATTAGAAAACATCTCATGCCTATCCCCTGGGCCAGCACCTTGGTACAATCTGTCCCTGGATTATTCTGTACAGAAGATAGTTATAGCAGTGCTTGACTTGGCCTGTGAATGTGCAGGACTGCCTCATATTACTCTGGATGTTATAGAAGATGGGCATATCTCAGCATATTTGATACAAACTCAGACCTGAAATATCTACTAATACTATACCTGAGGTATGACTGAAAAAGGTGTGAGCCAAATTCAAAATCCCATCCCTTCCCTTCTCAAAGAAGTCTTCTTCAGCTCCCTGCTTTAAATGTAATCAAGCTTTCTAAAACAAGAAATGTGGGACCCTCACTTTGGAATACTTTATCTGATGAGATTTGTATTTCTTCTTATTTTATTTAACTTTTGTATATTGTTGAGAACTTGCCTTTTAACAAAATGTTTTTACTAAATTTTGTTGATGCTTTGAAGAAGAATTTATTTTATATTCTGTTTTATTTTTAAATAATGGGGACTATGTATTTGATTTTGTACACATTCATTTATATTTGTACTTATTATTTTTATTGTAAACCACTTTAACACTATTGTATGAGGCGGTATATAAAATCAGTAAATCTAATCCAATCCAAACTTCTCATTCCCTCTGAGGTATCTACTCTGTTGTTAATCTTTGTATCATCTGCAAACTTTGCCTTCTAACTCTTTGACAATATCATTCATGAAATACTGAACAGAATCGGATCCAGGATTGATCCTTGAAACACTCCCACCATTCAACTTTCTTTCTTCTGAGCAAATTCAACACTTAATCTGATTCCCTAAATCCAAGCAACCTTCAAGAGCTGCTTCTACTATTTGCGACAGCTAAGCTGCCTCTCTCCTTACATCGAGAAGGTAAATCTTATCCCAGTTGTGCATGCCGTGGTATCATCAAGACTGGATTACTGCAATGCACTATATAATGGTCTGACTACAAAGTGCCTGCACCAGCTCCAGTTGATTCAGAATGCAGCAGCAAGACTCATAGAAGGTTGCAAGCGATGTGACCACATCACACTATTTTTGCAAAAACTTCATTGGCTACCAATACAATACAGGGCTAAATTTAAAATTCTATGTCTGATCTTCAAGGCCCTGAAAGGAAATGGCCCCGAGTATCTGAAGAGTAGGATGATCCTCCACACACCGCCAAGGACACTAGGGTCCTCCCAAGGACTTTCACTAACTACACCCTCTCCAAAAGACATTACACGATGTGATACCCGCAAGCGAGTCTTCTCCAGAGTAGCCCCCACACTCTGGAATACATTGCCTGAAAGAATCCACTTAACACAAGACTACCTCTACTTCAGGAAGCAGGTGAAAGCTTGGCTCTTCAACCAAGCCTTTAACGGAAGAAGTAACTAACTTGTTTAGTCTCATACACACAAGGATTGGCATACTGCAGTGGGACATGTTTATCCACTCCTACCCTAGCTGAGATAATATTTAACCATCTCTCTGACCTCACGTGCAACTTTCTTCAAATCAATCACCTTACTTTCTAATTCTTCCTATTTTTTTTACTCATCTATATGCTACAACTTTGCCTTACCCTTCACTACCAATTATAATGTTCTAGTACATATTGAGGCATATTTTCAAAGCACTTTGGGAGGCTAAGTTCCATAGGTTTCCATGGAACTTTGGGAGGCTAAGTGCTTTGAAAATGAGCCTCAATGTGTTGTCATTGCAAGTAGTATACCATGCCATACTTTGTATTGTTGTTCGCATATTTTTACTGCTCTAATTGCCTCCTGTTCATGTTTGATCTATTCTTACTGTACACCGCCTTGAGTGAATTCCTTCAAAAAGGAGGTAAATAAATCTTAATAAATAATAATTTGCTGCTGCTCTCTATTGCCTGCCAGTTAACCACTTATAATCCCATCCTCAAACTGCTCAGTTTAATCATGAGCCTTCTGTGAGGAACAGAATCAAAGGCTTTGCTGAAACCCAAGTTGACCACATCTAACTCATGTTCTAGATTCCAGTTCTTTTGTCACCCAGTCAAAAAAATCAATGAGTCATTTAGTATGATCTACCACTGGTGAAGCCATGAGACTTTGGATCTTGTGTCCCATTGGATTGTAGAAAGTTAACTATCTTTTCCTTCACCAGTGTCTCTGTTATCTTTCCCACCACTGAGGTAAGAATTACTGGCCTGTAGTTTCCCATCTCTTCTTTGTTCCTGCTTTTGTGAAAAGAGACATCATAAGCCTTTCCCAATTCTTTGGAACTGCTTTTATTTCTAAGGATCTATTAAACACATCATTTAGAGTACTCACTGATCCATCTGAGCTCCCTCAGTATCCTAGAATATATCTCATTATGTCCTGTGTCTTTGCCCACTTTCAGTTTTGCAAGCTGTTCATAAACACTATCTTCTTTGAGTGGTGTGGTATCTACAAGTTCCCCATTTGTATCTTTTTGAATCATCTGCAAATCTGCTTCTACCACCACTACCATGCCACTTACCCTGGGCTCATAGCAACAGCAATTTGGTAAATTCAGTGTTGGGGCCTCATGGGCCCCACCATGGTAACAGGAAGCCTGTAAAGGTGGTTGGGAGGGGGGAGGGCAGAGTGCTATAGGGCCTGTAAAGATAGAAAGGCTGGCAGGAGGCCCTACGCTTTATTCACTTTCCCAACTTGCTGCTGTTGCAGGGACAAGGATGCTATACAAAATAAATGAGGTAGCCACTCAGAGGTGTGGAGAGATATCTGGAGAGGAGGATCTAAGCAGAAGCAAACAGGGGCCATACTCGGAAGAAGGATTCTCTCCCTTGCTGCAGTTTAAATCCCAGACACTGAAACCTGAAAATATAAACAGAAAGACAAAAATGGAACCAAGATGGAGATCTTGTAAAACTGAGGTGACTACATGATAGTACAATTGATCCTGTCAATATGCATACCTCCTCCAAACCTCTCTTTAATTCAGGTACCTCCTGAATTAAGAGGTCTTCCCACACTAAGGACATATACAGTGGTGGAAATAAGTATTTGATCCCTTGCTGATTTTGTAAGTTTGCCCACTGACAAAGACATGAGCAGCCCATAATTGAAGGGTAGGTTATTGGTAACAGTGAGAGATAGCACATCACAAATTAAATCCGGAAAATCACATTGTGGAAAGTATATGAATTTATTTGCATTCTGCAGAGGGAAATAAGTATTTGATCCCCCACCAACCAGTAACAGATCTGGCCCCTACAGACCAGGTAGATGCTCCAAATCAACTCGTTACCTGCATGACAGACAGCTGTCGGCAATGGTCACCTGTATGAAAGACACCTGTCCACAGACTCAGTGAATCAGTCAGACTCTAACCTCTACAAAATGGCCAAGAGCAAGGAGCTGTCTAAGGATGTCAGGGACAAGATCATACACCTGCACAAGGCTGGAATGGGCTACAAAACCATCAGTAAGACGCTGGGCGAGAAGGAGACAACTGTTGGTGCCATAGTAAGAAAATGGAAGAAGTACAAAATGACTGTCAATCGACAAAGATCTGGGGCTCCATGCAAAATCTCACCTCGTGGGGTATCCTTGATCATGAGGAAGGTTAGAAATCAGCCTACAACTACAAGGGGGGAACTTGTCAATGATCTCAAGGCAGCTGGGACCACTGTCACCACGAAAACCATTGGTAACACATTACGACATAACGGATTGCAATCCTGCAGTGCCCGCAAGGTCCCCCTGCTCCGGAAGGCACATGTGACGGCCCGTCTGAAGTTTGCCAGTGAACACCTGGATGATGCCGAGAGTGATTGGGAGAAGGTGCTGTGGTCAGATGAGACAAAAATTGAGCTCTTTGGCATGAACTCAACTCGCCGTGCTTGGAGGAAGAGAAATGCTGCCTATGACCCAAAGAACACCGTCCCCACTGTCAAGCATGGAGGTGGAAATGTTATGTTTTGGGGGTGTTTCTCTGCTAAGGGCACAGGACTACTTCACCGCATCAATGGGAGAATGGATGGGGCCATGTACCGTACAATTCTGAGTGACAACCTCCTTCCCTCCGCCAGGGCCTTAAAAATGGGTCGTGGCTGGGTCTTCCAGCACGACAATGACCCAAAACATACAGCCAAGGCAACAAAGGAGTGGCTCAGGAAGAAGCACATTAGGGTCATGGAGTGGCCTAGCCAGTCACCAGACCTTAATCCCATTGAAAACTTATGGAGGGAGCTGAAGCTGCGAGTTGCCAAGCGACAGCCCAGAACTCTTAATGATTTAGAGATGATCTGCAAAGAGGAGTGGACCAAAATTCCTCCTGACATGTGTGCAAACCTCATCATCAACTACAGAAGACGTCTGACCGCTGTGCTTGCCAACAAGGGTTTTGCCACCAAGTATTAGGTCTTGTTTGCCAGAGGGATTAAATACTTATTTCCCTCTGCAGAATGCAAATAAATTCATATACTTTCCACAATGTGATTTTCCGGATTTAATTTGTGATGTGCTATCTCTCACTGTTACCAATAACCTACCCTTCAATTATGGGCTGCTCATGTCTTTGTCAGTGGGCAAACTTACAAAATCAGCAAGGGATCAAATACTTATTTCCACCACTGTATAGCAGTGGCTGTATCCTCTAAAACAATTTCTGCACAGCCAGAGCCTGTCTACCATACTTCCATGAAGCTAACAATAGCAAGAGAGAAGACAATCCTGGTTTATTGATGGGGTTTTGAAGTTATCAAGCTGTGTGTTTATTTATTCAAAACTTTTATAGCCCGCTCAATCTACCATTCTCAGCAAGGTAATATAAACACACATAATAAAAATATAAACAAATACAATGATAATCAATGAACAAACCTACTTTGCAGCCATCTTTATGATGACAAACTTAAAGGGCTGTAACCTAGGTTGTCCATTAGGTAGCCTTACCTTGAGTATTGTTTTCAATTCTGGTCTCTGTAGCTCAAAAACGATAAAGCAGAATTAGAAAAGGTTCAAAGAAGAGTGACCAAAATGATAAAGGGGATGGAACTCCTCTCATATGCTGAAAGGCTAAAGAGGTTAGGGCTTTTCAGCTTGGAAAAGAGATGGCTTAGGGGAGATATGATTGAGGTCTACAAAATCCTGAGTGGTGTAAAATAGGTAAAAGAATCGATTTTTTTACTCTTTCAAAATGTACAAAGACTAGGATACACTCAATGAAGTTGCATGGAAATACTTTTAAAACAAATAGGAGGAAATATTTTTTTCACTCAATGAATAGTTAAGCTGTGAAACACGTTGCTTGAGGATGTGGTATCAGCGGTTAGTGTATCTGGGTTTTAAAAAGGTTTGGACCAGTTCCTGGAGGAAAAATCCATAGTCTGCTATTGAGATAGACATGGGAAAGCCACACCTAGCTCTGGGATCAGTAACATGGAATGTTGCTACTATTTGGGTTTCTGCCAGGTACTTCTGACCTGGATTGGCCACTGTTGGAAGCAGGATACTGGGCTAGATAGACCATTGGTCTGACCCAATATGGCTATTCTTATGTTCTTAAATCTCATTGGTTATTCAATCCTTTCAGAAGAAATAGTGTCATTCCACTTGCACATTTAAACCCTGCAATTCCACAGTGCCAAGTTTGAATTGTTTTTTGAGAAAAGACCATTGATGCTACTTGAAGATGCTCTAGGAAGGGTTTTTTTTTTTTTTGCCAAAGATTGATAGCAAAGAGCAGGTATAAGTGTTTAGCTCTATGAGGCTTTTTCCTCCCTAAAGAGTCATTCACTGAGTTGAACAGAGGTTACAATTGAGAGTCTGGAATATAAATAAGATTATGACAAGAATCTAGTGAAGTAATTTTTGATATTTATAGTTGGGACTTTCCCTTACTCCATCTCCCAGATTGTTTTGTATATTGAACATGCCAGCTTACTGACATTTTATGGTCTGTGGGTCTCCAAAATAAAAGCTGTTTGATTGCTAGCTAATAGTCATCTCTTTCAGGTCTCTGAAGTTCGTCAGATGCAGTATTTGACCTGTTTCCATTCAAGATGAGCTGGGATATGAATTAGCAGCAGCAGCAGCAGAAGTGATAGAAAAGTGTAAGACTTGTCATGGAAAAGAAGCATTATCTTTGGTTTTTGCACATTCATGTGCTTTTTCTATGATTGTTGTTCACCATTGTCATACTACTACTGTGACCTTCTGACATAACTTATAGAACATGCTTTTAGTGAACTGAATGATGAGATGTTACTATATGGACAGAAATGGGGCTAGAGGGAAGAAAAGGGGAGTGATGTAGTGGGACATTTTCAATATGACGTCTAAGTCCAATTTTGGACATTTTGCACAAAACGTGCAAAATCTGAATAGGAAAGGTAATTTTCAAAAAAGAAAAATGTCTATCTTTTTGGTTTTTTTTTTGTTTTAAAGTCTCTAGGAACTTTGTATTACATTTATATTGATGAAATTCTTTTGATATTTTCTTGGAAGCTGTGGTAGTGTCAAGCAATGGAAAGGCATGGAATACTCATAAAATACAGATAGAGGGCAGTGCAGTGTCAAAAGGAAAGCTTTATTACTGTACAAAAGGGAAATAAACAGGTTTGTTTCCTCACAGATTTTGCACTCTCCATAAAGTCTGTCAAACACAGTCCTTGAACCTAGTCCCTGACAGGTTCCATACTCAATATATACTACTTTTCCAGAAAATAAACGGCCGCTTTACTAAGGTGCACCGAAAAATGGGCTGCGCTAGTGTAGGCACGTGTTTTGGGCGCACGCAGATCCATTTTTCAGTGTGCCTGTAAAAAAGGCCTTTTTAAAATTTTTGCCGAAAATGGACGTGCGGCAAAATAAAAATTGGCACACATCCATTTTGGGTCTGAGACCTTACCACCACCCATTGACTTAGCAGTAAGGTCTCATGCATTAATGGGGTGGTAATGACCTACATGTGTAGAAGCTGACTTGCATCAGAAAATTAAGAATATTTTTTGGATGCGTGTAGCAGATGCGCGTCAAAAATGAAATTACCACCCAGGCCACGCGGTAGCTGGGCAGTAACTCCAAATTGGCGCACATTGGGCATGCATAGATGCTTACGTGGCTTAGTAAAAGGGCCCCTCAAATTGGAGTTGGCTTATTGCTCTTATGACCTTCGGTAAAGCTGTGTTTTTAAAGTCAATTATCAAACATATAAAAGACAAGTGACCGACTCACCCACAAATGCGCAGTAGAGACTTCCCTCTCTGTCCCGCCCTCATGTCAAGACGTGATGATGTCAGAGGGCGGAACAGAGAGGGAAACAGATGCTGCCAGCCTGCCGCTGCCGCTGGAGAGCCTGGAAACGAAGGAAAGGAACATCGCCGGCGCACCAACCTCCACCCTCCCCCCCATCCCTGACATCGTCACCGCCACTCCCTCTCCCCTCCGTATCGGGCCCCTGCACTGACATAACAGCGTCTCTCACCTCTGTGTGGAAGCGCTGCAGGCAGCAGCAGAGCGATCTGCTGCTGCCTGCAGCGCTTTCACACAGAGGTGAGAGGCGCTCTCATGTCAGTGCAGGGGGCCTGGCACGGAGGGGGGAGGGAGCGGCGGCGAGGAGGGTAGCTGGACATGGGGGGAGGGCAGGGGGGAGAGGAGGGTTGCTGGACATGGGGGGAGGGCAGGGGAGAGAACAGGGTGGGGGGGAGGCCAAGGGTAAGAGGAGGGTTGCTGGATATGGGGGAGGGCAGGGGAGAGAGGAGGGTCAGTGGACGGGGTGAGGCCAGGGGAGACAGGAGGGCTGCTGGACATGGGGGGGAGGGCAGGGGAGAGAGCAGGGTTGCTGGACATGGATTGATGGAGGGGAGGGGAGAGAGGAGGGTTGCTGGACATGGGGGGAGGGCAGGGGAGAGAGGAGGGCTGCTGGACATGGGGGGAGGGCATGGGAGAGAGCAGGGTTGGTGGACAGGGTGGGGAGGCCAAGGGAAAGAGGAGGGTTGCTGGATATGGGGGGAGGGCAGGAGAGAGAGGATGGTTGGTGGACGGGGGAGGCCAGGGGATACAGGAGTGCTGCTGGACATGGGGGGGAGCAGGGGAGAGAGCAAGGTTGCTGGATCGGGGGGGGGAGGGCAGGGGAGATAGGAGGTTTGCTGGACATGGAGGTGAGAATTACAAATCTCGCCCGTTTTAACAGGCTTAACGGCTAGTAAGTTAGAAATGATTACTGCTAATGAGTTTTGTAAAACTGTATAGTTAAAATTGAATGTAACCTACTTGAAGTTGTCAAGGTGTGGGCAGAACAGAAATACTCAAATTAAATGCAAACTAAATTAAATTAACTCTCTTTATGGTGTATTTCATTTATTTTAGTTATATCCATTTTTAAATAAAAATTGTACATCTTTGACTGCAGGCACATGACTGTTTTAAAAACTAGCCTCTTTCCCTGTGGTTCCAGTTAAGGTGTCCATTTGCTATTTCGATTTTACAGGTGTCAGTTTCCTACATAGAGAGAGCATGGCTAAGCCGGAGAAGTGCCAAACCGTGAAATACTAACATCTCCTTGGGAATGAAATAGAATCAGAACAAAAGAAGGTTGTTATTGATTTTCTCTGTTTTGCCCACCAACTGAATGAAGTCTTTTGTTATTGTTTTTTTTTTTTTCAGTTGGCACTTCTGCTTTAAGACATTTCAAGACATAATCACTCTTCAGACAGATTAAAGGGATGTGTTTGCATTCTGTAATGTAATTTTACCCTTACAGCTACACTTTAAATGTCAGAGCGGGTGGAGTGACCAAAGCTAAACAGAGAATTACTTGTAATGTGAAAGGCATTTAGTTGAATTTTAAAGATGCGTAAGAGCTGATAAAATCTGCTTGATGATCCGTGCCACAAAAGCTGCTATATTGATCACTGTGTCAAGAAAATAAATTGGTCAGGTCTTGGATTCAAACAACCCTATTGACTCTATGAAACCTAATAGACTGAGAGCTTGCACTATTGGACAGCATGTTAACCCCTTAATTGATGGGTATTTCATATTCTGATTGTAAGACAGTAGGACATTTGGGATAGCATTCAATGTGGCTTCCCAGATTTGTCCTAGGGGTCCCACAATCAGCTGGGCTTTCAGGGGTCCTTTTATAAAGGTGCACTAGAGAGGTCACGTGATGGTCTGAGGAAGGAAGTCGCGTCTTTCTTCTCTCCGGGGCTCCCCTTCCTTTATCCCCAGAAAAACGAGTGAAACCCGAACGGAACCACTCTAAAATTGAAGGTTTAACTACTGACCATCGATGGATTCCTTTGTTACAAAAGAAACTCGGGCATCTGCGCTGAAATCTGGGAAAAAAAGCGCCGAGAAGCAGCGTGGAATAGGGGAAGCCAAAATGGCGCCTGACCCGACTGCGGACTCCCCTCCGAGATTCCACCCGCTGCAGGTGCAGCAAATTACAGAGGCCGTGAAAGCGGCACTACAGCCTGAGCTAACAAAACTTTCGGCACAGATGGCGGGTGTGGAGTCGCTGCTAGGAGAAACAACCAGGAGAACGGGGGAACTCGAAGTGCGGGTATCAGAGTTGGAGGACTCGTGCAGGGACAGAGAATCTGTGGTACAAGACCTGCAGACAATGCTGCGAGCGCAAACAAAACACCTGGATGACTTGGAAAATAGATCTCGGAGGTCTAATCTCCGCTTGATCGGGATTCCGGAGTCGGTGTCTGATCGGGCCTTACCTACCCAGCTGGAGAACTGGCTGAAATCAGAGTTTGCGCTCTCGGACAGCGTTGGCCCGCTGTGCCTGGAGAGAGCGCATCGCCTGGGAAGGAAAATAGCAGGAAGCAACCGGCCAAGAGTGGTTATAATTAAAATACATAACTTTCTACATAAGGAGGAAATTCTGAGAGGGGCCCGTACTAAATGGGATACATTGACATTCGACGGAACAGCTGTAAAAATTTTCCAAGATTATTCTGCGGCCCTGCAAGAGCGCAGGAAGGCGTTTGGACCAGTGTGCCGACATCTGGCATCGAAAAATCAAAGATTCATGTTACTATATCCGGCCCAGCTTAAAGTGCTAGAAGTAGGAGGATGGAAAATGTACCAATCGCCAGAAGAGGCTCAAGGCCTACTAAGGGAGAACCCTCCCTCTCCTCCGGGACAAAATGGCTGATGGAAATCACAGAAGAAGGGCCGAGGTGGAGCCCGAGGATAGGTAACAGTTGCACATTGACAGTTGGAAATGGTGCACTCAGTTGACATATGTTATGTTATATTGCCATTTAAACCAGTTTATTTGGGGACTGTTATGAAGTATGCACAAATTGTATTTGAATGTAAGGGTAAAAAAGGAATGGCTGATACAGATGTGAATGAAGGGGAGGGGAAGGGGACCCCTACCATCAATAGACCAGCACTCTTCTAGTAGATGTTGCGAAAGAAGAGGGCATGGGTAGATGAGAGGGGGGGAATTATGGGAGGACGGGGGGAGGGCAAGGGTGGGAGGCAGAAGGGGGCGGGAGGGTTTAAAGAATATCAGTGGGTTAAGAGTCAAGGAGTGGGCATAGGATTACAGGCTAAGATAGAGGGAGACTCAGGTGGAGCTGGGCGCCTGGGTTACCCGTACGTTATTAGATATTTTACTTTTGGAATGTACTATATTGATGACCAAAGGGTGCCCGGACTAGATTTATAACCTGGAATGTAGGGGGCATAACATCCCCAATTAAGAGGTCAAAGATCCTGCAAGCTTTGAAGAGGCATAGGGCTGATGTGGCCTGCATACAGGAAACGAGACTATCACAGGAGGAACTGAAGAAATTGAAACGTGCTTGGGTAGGAGAGGTATATGGGGCAGAGGCTGAAGGTAGGAGAAGTGGGGTGGCAATTCTAATTCGAAGGGGGGCGGTGGCCAAGGCGCATTTGGTGGGCAGTGACTCTGCGGGGAGATATGTGGTGGTACGTCTTTGGCTCCATCATGTTGAATATTTGGTAGTAGCGCTATATGCCCCCAATCAGCATGGTAGACCTTTTTATGACCACTTGCTCCAGTTGTGTCTTCCATACAGATCATTACCTCTACTTGTGCTGGGTGATTTCAATCTAGTAGCTGATCCCACTTTAGATAGCTCCTCCTCTGGGAGGGCGACCCGGAGGGGCCCAGAATCACGAACTTTAGCTCAATTCATGCAGGCTCTTGAAGTGGTGGACTCTTGGCGGGTTTTACACCCAGGGGAGCGGGATTATACCCACCTTTCGAGGGCTCATGGGACTTTCTCCCGATTGGATTATATTTTGGTAGATCGAAGGGTATTCCCGCATGTGAGTGCAGTAGAGATTGGCCCGGAAGAAATATCAGATCATTCTATGGTCTGGCTAGACTTAGAAGATCGAGATCCAGGGGAGGGGGGAAGAGGGTGGAGGTTTCCCACGCACCTGGCTACGGACCTTGCGTTTAAACAGTATCTGTTAAAGAGCTGGGGGGACTACGTACGATTTAATGGGAGACATAAGGTTGATCCTACACTGTTCTGGCAGGCAGCGAAAGCGGTTATACGGGGCGCAGTGATTGCGTTTACGGTGAAGCGGGAACGTAGAATCACAGGGGCGATCTTTAATTTGGAACGTAACTTGGGGAAAGCCAAGCGTAGATTCGCTGCGGCCCCAACAAATTACAATCGGGAACAGATGAAAATAGCCCAAATAGCCTTAAACTCCCTATTACACGAAAGAGCCTCCAGGGCCTTAGTGACCAAAAAATTTCGTCTCCAGAGATACGGGAATAAGGCCGGAGCAATGTTAGCAAGGGTGGTTAAATCCTGGGATGGCCCTAGAGTGGTAGTGGCGGTAGAGGATCAAGCAGGCCGCGTCCAAAATGGGAGGGAAGGAGTGCAACAGGTGTTCTATAAATTCTACAGGGACCTATATAAAAAGCTCCCCTCTCCACCCTTAGTAACTATTACAGATTATCTGAGAGAAGCCGGCATGCCAGAGCTGACGGCGTTGGAAGTGGAGGAGCTAAACGGCCCTATAACAGGGAAGGAGCTGCAGGGAGTTATTCGGACTCTCCCTTCAAATTCAGCCCCAGGCCCGGACGGGTTTACTAGCGAATTCTATAAGATTTTAAGTCCGCACCTGGTGGGGCCCTTACATTCATACTTTGAAGAGGTGGTAGCTCAGGGGCAATTCCCAGCTTATGCTAACGAAGCCCTAATAACATTATTGCTTAAGCCAGGGAAACCCGAAAATCAAGCAGGCTCATACAGACCGATCTCATTAATTAATGTAGATGTAAAAATTCTCGCAAAGCTGCTGGCTAATAGATTGCAGGAGTGCCTACCTAGGCTCATTGGCCAAGAACAAGTGGGGTTTGTCCGTGATAGACATGCAGGAACCAATGTGCGGCGATTGTTACTGGCCCTGGCTCAGACTCAGCATACGGGCTGTGAAACAATGTTGGTCAGCCTGGACGCTGAAAAAGCGTTCGATAAGGTGGGATGGGATTATATGTTTGAGGTACTAAAGTTCGTGGGCATGAGAGGCTGGGCCTTGGGGGCTATTAGATCATTGTATTCTAACCCCAAGGCAGCTGTGCTGATTAATGGAGGGAGAACTAAACAAATAACTATAGAGAGAGGGACTAGACAAGGATGTCCCCTGTCCCCACTACTTTTTGTACTTGCTATAGAGCCATTGATTAGAAGTATACAGCGGGGGGAAGGGGTAGCAGGGGTGTCAGTGGGAGGAGCTCGGGTAAAGACATTTGCCTTCGCAGACGACTTGCTGATCATTTCTACAGATCCAAGGGTAGCCCTACCAGCCCTCTTGAAGGAGATAGGAAGTTTTAGCGGCATATCAGGATTCCAAATTAATCGGGAAAAGTCTCAAATGATGAGGCTAAATGATCATGGAGATGGCCCTTCCCCCAGGGATTTTTCATTGCAGAAGGCGGGGTCAGAGATGAGGTATTTGGGAATACTAATTCCTCGGACATTAAGCTGTCTATATGAGGTGAACATCCGAAAGCTAATGAGGGACACAGCTAGAAAACTGGAGCAGTGGAGGGGTCTGCCTATTTCCCTTTTGGGGCGAGTCGCGCTATATAATATGATGGTTATCCCATGCTGGTCATATATGTTTCAAACGCTACCACTACACTTTACTAATGAGGATGAAAGGCGATTGAATGGTCTGTTAAGAAAATTTTTGTGGCGGGGGAAGAAACCTAGATTCCCATTAGACAAAATGTATGTTCCCAAAGAGTATGGAGGGCTGGGCCTGCAAAGTGTGCGACATCTGGCGGTTGCAAGTGCTATGAGACATATAACGGACTGGTTCCGTAACACTACAGACTTTTCAGCAACAGCCATGGAATTGAATCTATTTGAACCAATTCACTTTAGCAGCTGCCTACATGGGAGTGGGGGGGCCTCCCCACTTTTGACCATTTCCAACATCTTGCCTCAGGCGCAGAAGGCATGGCACTGGATATGCAGATTGCACCACTTTTCACCAAAGGTTACTCCATTGCTACCACTGTGCGGGAACCCGGAATTTCCCCCAGGAATGATGTATAACATCTTTAAACAATGGAAACAGCGAGATATTACTTACTTGCAACAGATTTTAACCAAAGAGGGGAAACTACAATCATTCCAGGAATTACAAGAAAGAGACCTACTACACTCTAAAGACTATTTCCATTACTGGCAGTTACAACATTATACAAGGAGCTTACCATGGGAGTTGCTGGCGGAAGACGTACAAGAGGAATTGCCAGGGGCATTTACCTTAGGATCACAACAAAAAGTCCCATTGAGATTTCATCTTAGACATATCAGAGACACAATTACAGAACCGGATTTCGGCAAGTATGCAGAGGCTTGGAGCAGAGATTTACAGGTAGAGGTGTCGCCAGGCTTACTTAAAGAACATGTGTTATCACTGCATGGAGGGTCTTCCCTGGCGGACCATTGGGAGCTACAGTATCGATTTGCTTTCCGGATGCACATGCCACCCAGACGAGCATTCTATGTAGGGGCCTCTCCAGATGGGAGGTGCCCCAAGTGCTATGCTGAAGGGGCAACACTAGGCCATATGTTTTGGGCCTGTCCAAAATTCAAAACTTCTGGACGACTCTGCTTGCAGGGGTCTCTGCTTTGTGGAGAACTCGGTGGTCTGGCTCGCCGCTCTTGTTGTTTGGGAAGCCTTGTTTAAGTAACCCAAGGCCGAAAGGCCTCACTAGCTTTGTTGGACGAGCTATTTTGATCGCCAAGAGGTCCATTCTTGCAGTGTGGTTATCAGCAGAAGGCCCATCTCTTCAAAGTTGGCGAATACGGATGGTACAATGTATGCGAACTGAACGTATGATGATAAAAGAAGGTGACATGAAAGAGTTTGGAAAATTTTGCTTGCACTGGGGCCCGTTTTTGGACTCTTTGCCCCCTAGAGCGAAAAGCTCTCTTTTGAACATTTGACTGATAGA
Organism: Microcaecilia unicolor; assembly: GCF_901765095.1. Lineage (NCBI taxonomy): Eukaryota > Metazoa > Chordata > Amphibia > Gymnophiona > Siphonopidae > Microcaecilia > Microcaecilia unicolor. The sequence continues at coordinate 59,947,538 of NC_044034.1, forward strand.
ATAACTCTGGCTGTTGTCCTAGTGACTTACTCCTAGTGTTTGGCGGGGAGGGGGAGGGTGGGGGGGTGGAATAAAGGATAAAGAGTAGACCTTGGGAGGGATCTCGGGGGGCCATCAGAGTACAGGCTCTTCGGGCTACACTCTCTTGGTAGATGTTGAATGTTATAACAGAAGAAAGGGGCGGGGAGATAATGAAGGGGGAAAACATTTGATGACAATGACTTTAAGAACTAATGTGGTATAACTTGTATGCCTATTGTGACTAGTATTCAAATGTTCTTATTTTATTACAAGTGAATCCTTTACTGTGGAAGTTCATCAATAAAAATTATTGAAATATAAAGGTGCACTAGCGTTTTTAGCGTGCACTAAAAATAAATAAGAGCTAAATGTTATAGTTGCCAATAATAAAGATTAATTGAAAGTAAAATTAAACTCTCTTTTCATTGGGGCACATGGAATCGTATCTGCACCTCATCTCTTATGTACAAATGGATTATTCTGTTTTGAGCATGTTTTAGGGACAAGTGGTTTTCGTAAGTCAAAATAATAAAAATAAATGTTTCCTTTCATGTAGATCTCTCATTTGTTTAAACATAACTAAATGGGCTATAAGCCCCTAATGCAGTCCATTGATTTTTTTTATATTTTGTCCATGTGATAAGTGTCTTATACTGTGCCAAAACCTGCCCCACCCCACTGCCGCAGTTGCCTCCATCCCCCTTCCGCATACTACAACCCCCTTCTCCCACCCACTACAGTCCTACTTTGAAGGGCCTGCCTGTCCTGGTGGTGTAGTGGCCTCTGCGGCTGTGGGGGCAGGAAAGAATCCCACTCTTTCCTGCCTGCTGCTGCTACTACTACTCCATCTCTGATTTGCTCTTCTGTGCCGCAGGCAGTGCCACCGTGTTTTCAGTTTGACAGCTTAAATTTAATGCTAAATAATGCAGGGTCAAGCATTTGGGCTGCAAAAACCCAAGGGAATGATACAGCTTAGGGGGTGAAGAACGTTTGTGCATGAAAAGGAACGGGACTTGGGTGTGATATTCTTAAGGTAACATAGTAACATAGTAGATGACGGCAGAAAAAGACCTGCAAGGTCCATCCAGTCTGCCCAACAAGATAACTCATATTTGCTACTTTTTGTGTATACCCTACTTTGATTTGTACCTGTGCTCTTCAGGGCACAGACCGTATAAGTCTGCCCAGCACTATCCTCGCCTCCCAACCACCAGCCCTGCCTCCCAACCACCGGCTCTGGCACAGACCGTACAAGTCTGCCCAGCACTATCCCCGCCTCCCAACCACCAGTCTCACTTCCCACCACCGGCTCTGGCACAGACCGTATAAGTCTGCCCAGCACTATCCCTGCCTCCCAACCCCAGCCCCGCCTCCCGATCTTGACTAAGCTCCTGAGGATCCATTCCTTCGGCACAGGATTCCTTTATGCTTATCCCACGCATGTTTGAATTCCGTTACCGTTTTCATTTCCACCACCTCCCGCGGGAGGGCATTCCAAGCATCCACTACTCTCTCCGTGAAAAAATACTTCCTGACATTTTTCTTGAGTCTGCCCCCCTTCAATCTCATTTCATGTCCTCTCGTTCTACCATCTTCCCATCTCCGGAAAAGGTTCGTTTGCGGATTAATACCTTTAAAATAGTTGAACGTCTGTATCATATCACCCCTGTTTCTCCTTTCCTCCAGAGTATACATGTTTAGTTCAGCAAGTCTCTCCTCATACGTCTTGTAATGCAAATCCCATACCATTCTCGTAGCTTTTCTTTGCACCGCTTCAATTCTTTTTACATCCTTAACAAGATACGGCCTCCAAAACTGAACACAATACTCCAGGTGGGGCCTCACCAACGACTTATACAGGGGCATCAACACCCCCTTTCTTCTGCTGGTCACACCTCTCTCTATACAGCCTAACAACCTTCTAGCTACGGCCACCGCCTTGTCACACTGTTTCGTCGCCTTCAAATCCTCAGATACTATCACCCCAAGATCCCTCTCTCCGCCCGTACCTATCAGACTCTCCCTGCCTAACACATACGTCTCCCGTGGATTTCTATTCCCTAAGTGCATCACTTTGCATTTCTTCGCATTGAATTTTAATTGCCAAACCTTAGACCATTCTTCTAGCTTCCTCAGATCCTTTTTCATGTTTTCCACTCCCTCCCGGGTGTCCACTCTGTTACAGATCTTAGTATCATCCGCAAATAGGCAAACTTTACCTTCTAACCCTTCGGCAATGTCACTCACAAATATATTGAACAGAATCAGCCCCAGCACCGATCCCTGAGGCACTCCACTACTCACCTTTCCCTCCTCCGAGCGAATTCCATTCACCACCACCCTCTGGCGTCTGTCCGTCAACCAGTTCCTAATCCAGTTCACCACTTCAGGTCCTATCTTCAGCCCGTCAAGTTTATTTAAGAGCCTCCTGTGGGGAACCGTGTCAAAAGCTTTGCTGAAATCTAAGTAGATTACGTCCATAGCTCGTCCCTGATTCAATTCTCCTGTCACCCAATCAAAGAACTCAATGAGATTCATTTGGCACGATTTCCCTTTGGTAAAACCATGTTGTCTCGGATCTTGCAACTTATTGGCTTCCAGGAAATTCACTATCCTTTCCTTCAGCATCGCTTCCATTACTTTTCCAATAACCGAAGTGAGGCTTACTGGCCTGTAGTTTCCAGCTTCTTCCCTATCACCACTTTTGTGAAGAGGGACCACCTCTGCCGTTCTCCAATCCCTCGGAACCTTTCCCGTCTGCAAGGATATATTAAACAAATCTTTAAGAGGACCCGCCAAAACCTCTCTGAGCTCCCTCAATATCCTGGGGTGGATCCCGTCCAGTCCCATGGCTTTGTCCACCTTTAGCTTTTCAAGTTGTAGATACAACGAAAGCTAGAAGGATGCTAGGGTGCATTTGGAGAGGAATGGCCAGTAGGAAAAAGGAGGTGATGATGCCCCTGTATAAGACTGGGGTGTGACCTTATTTAGAATATAGTGTATAATTCTGGAGACCACACCATCAAAAAGATATAAACAGGATGGAGTTGGTCCAGGGAGCAGCTACTAAAGTGGTCAGTGGTCTTTGTCATAAAGGGTAAAGCTTTCAATATATATACTTTGTAAGAAAGGCAGGGGAGGGGAGATATGATAGAGACATTAAAAAACATACATGGCAGAAATGTACAGGAGGTGACTCTTTTTCAATTGAAAGGAAGCTCTGGAACGAGGGGGTACAGGATGAAGGTGAAAGGGGATAGATTCAGAAGTAACCCAAGGAAATACTTCTTCATGGAAAGGGTGGTGAATTCATGGAACAGCCTCCCGGTGGAAGTGGTGGAGATGAAAACAGTATTTCAATTCAAGAGAGCTTGGGACAAGTACATTGGATCTCTAAAGGAGTGATAGGGAGAGTAGATGGCATGGATGGGCAGACTGGATAGGCCATATATACTTTATCTGCCTACATTTTTCTTTGTTTCTATGTTTCAAGTGTATATACTGTATTGTGAGGCCCTTTTCTACAGAATTCCGTAAGTCAGTAAATTTATTTTTGTTATAAGCCAACTCCCTATAACTAAAATATAAAGAAACAAAATCAAAAGCTGTTCCAAACCAGAGCAGCCAGTAAAAAAAATGTCAGTCATCCAAAAGCATCTCCACAAATTTTCATGAAAAACCACACTAAGGGGCTCTTGTACTAAAATGCACTTGGTCGGGGCTTAACATCTGGTAATGTGGGGTTTTACCACACACTAAGCCTAAGTTTAATGCAGCACATTGGGGGGGGGGGGGGGATTTTAAAAATATGTTTGTATTGCAGGTCATGCCCTAATGCTGCTTGTGCACGGTATCTGCATAGAGTTAATACTGGAGCACTTACTGCTTCCTATTTAGGAGGTGTTAGCCATTTAGTGAGCAATAATTATAATACACTAGCTCAGTGGTTTCCAAACCTGGTCCTGGAGGTAGCCCAACCAGTCAGGTTTTCAGGATATCCACAATGAATATTCATGAGAGAGATTTGCATGCAGTTCTGGATTGGTGCACGGTAAACCCATGGTGGGCTTACCGCTGCTTAGTAAAGGGGTCTCTAAATGCACAAACAGTGCTTAAATGGAGGTGACCTGCTACAGAATGAATGAATAAATATTGTTTGCTTGCATTGGCTGGCAGTAGAAACATTAGTGAGGGAAAAATGATTAAGGGGTCTCTAGACTGTACTCTGTTTTTTAAAATAGTTTATTGTGTTAGAACTTCATTTGTCTTGCATATGGTTATTGTTTTGTGTCAGGAAGGGGTAGAAATTCTGTCACTCCCTTTCACTCTGCTGTCCAAAATTGGTGACTGAACCTTTGTGTTGTAGAAACTGATTCTCAATTTAACCTCGTTCAGCCTTAAATAGTTCACTATTGACGTTCTAACCAACCGCCTCTGATGACAGGAGTCAATATCTTGGGCTCAGATCTAACAGCACCAAAGATTGCACAAGGGGAGCAGCGTCAGACAATATTGGATAACAGGAACAGAAACCATTCAACTGAAAAATAATTTGAACAAGTTGTTTTTGAACATTTCTAAATGGGTCTCTACAGAATGAGAGGCATCCATTAGCTAATACAGTTCATCATTTTTAAATGTATACCATGTGCTTTGATGTGCCACATACAATAACACAAACAGCCTGGAGAAAAATGTAGCAACGTAATTGATGGCTCCCAATGCACCTATGTTTTCTTCACCAAAGCATCATAACAGAATATCAAATCTCTAGTTTAGACATACAGAATATTCCTTCACAAGTGCTATTGGCAAGTTCTGTCATCAGAGGTGTAATTTTTTTAAGCAGTTTACTTCTACAGTTCCACTTAAACCTGTTCCTTATCCTGCTGACATTTTGTGGGTTAATGTATGTTCATATGGCTGGATTTTCAAGCGTATGTGTACCCCATCCCCTGGAACACCTCCACTCGGGGGGGGGGGGGGGGCAGTTATTAAGGTGCACTATGGTCCTAACAATCATTATTGGCCACTTAATGCATGTTAAAGGGCAATAACGCATGACATAATGGAACAAAACCAAAATGTCCAGGACTAAAACTAAGATGTTTTGAGATACACCTGGTTTAATAACAACTAAGCCCTAAATGACCAGGTGACCACTGGAGGAATAAAGGAATGATCCGCTTACTCTCCCAGTGGTCACAGACCCCCTCCCACCTCTCAAAGATATGAAAGAAACAGTACATACAAGCCTCTATGACAGCCTCAGATGTTATGGCCACTCCTATTAGGGCAGCAAGCAGGTCCCTGGAGTAGCCTAGTGGTCGGTGCAGTGCACTGTGGAGAAGGGGACCCAGGCTCATATTGCACTCTGTTACACTTGTGATGGAACGTGACAGCCCCCCCCCCAAAAAAAAAAAAAACCACATCAAAAACATACTGTACCCACATATAGGTGATGCCTACAGACATAAGGGGTATTGTCGTTGTGTATAGTTGGTACAGTAGGTTTTTGATGGGGTTTGGAGGGATTACCATACAATATAAGGAGATAATGTTGAGATGTGTACCTGGGAGCTTTTATGTGAAGTCCATTGCAGTGCCCCCTAGGGTGCCCCACTGCTCTGCTGGGATGTCTATTGTGGCCAGTCTACTAAGAATGCTGGCTCCTTCTACATCCCAATGGTTTGATTTTGTGCATTTTTCACTTGGATGTTTTTTCAAAAATGGACCAAAAAGATAAATGCACAGAGCACAAAAACATCTATCTATCTATCTATCTATCTATCTATCTATCTATCTATCTATCTATCTATCTATCTATCTATCTATCTATCTATCTATCTATCTATCTATCTATCTATCTATATACAGTGCAATCCACTTAAGTGCAAGGGTCTGGGACCAAAGAAATACATGCAGTTAACCGGAGCGTGCACTTAACCATTGTGACCCAAAGAAGCTTGACATCTGATAAACATATGTACAGTACTGTTTATTATATGTACATTATACAGTCTCCATTAACTGATGTTATACAGTCTCCGTTAACTGACGTTAGGCTTACTTGAAGTAATCAGTCATAGTCCCTGTACACTCTTGTGTCTGTGAGTTCCATAGACTACGTCTGCCAGACGGTAAAAACTGTCATAGCACTGACATCCAGTGGCCTCCAGATAGGCCTGCACGATGTTGAGACTCTCCAACGCTCTTGCAAAAGTGACAGGAGGTTATTGAATTTCGTCAGCATGTGCCTCGCTGCTCATTTCATCACCTGTTCCATCATCATCCATTGCCTGCGTGTAGGTGCATATCTCGACATCAGTGCTGTCGTCAGCTGTTTGTAGATCATAATCAACAGCTATGTAGTGATGAAACTCCTCTTCAGTAACACCGGCTGGGATGTCAATAGCCTGTTCATCTGACATGTTTGCAACAGCTGCATCTGTTTCATCCCTCTCCATATCCTTAACGAAGCTTGCCCGCTTTTTAGCAGTTCACAATGGTTGCCTGTGTAACATGATTCCAGGTTTCTTTCTGCATATGTAGGGAATCCAACAGTGATAGATTATGAGCCAGTTCAACAGCACGTTTATCCTTGCCAGTCTGGTCATCCAAAACACTCATCAGACGACGTAGCACAAGAGCCTGATAATGCTGTTTGAAGTTGGCTATTATGCCCTGATCCATAGGTTGGATCAGAGAGGTAGTGTTTGGTAGCAGGAAGACCACCTTGACGTTAGCCTGACATCATCACTGTATGCACCACAATTATCACAAAGTAACAAAATCTGACGCCTTTGTGCCCGCATTCTAGTGTCTAACTTCTTTAGCTACTGCTTCCAAATTTCCCCCGTCAACCATGAATTTGCGTTAGCCTCGTATGACACAGGAAGTCGCTTAACATTCTTGAAGCAACGGGGCTGCTTGCTCTTTCCAATGATGAGTGGTTCCAACTTCTCACTCCCATCCATATTGCAGCAGAGGAGGATTGTCAGTCGGTCCTTCAACGTTTTACTTCCTGTAGTTTTGGCTTGTTTGAATGCAAGTGTTCCATCAGGAATCGCTCACCATCCTTGCTCAAAGCCCACCTCTTCAATGTTGCCTTCGGCACCTAACCTTAGACTGCCCCAATTTGACTGCCACTACTTGATTGTCTGTACATTTGTCCATTAGATTGTAAGCTCTTCGAGCAGGGACTGTCCTGCAACATTGAAAATGTCACGAGGTGCAAACTCGTTCAAGATGGTAGGAAGAACTGAAACAACCCAATTTTCAGCACCAAAGTCATCAGCGTCTTTGTTTTTCACCATGCTGTTTCTTGAATTTTATGCTGTTCCTCTCCTTCCATCTTTCCAACCATCCAACAGTGGCTTTGAATTCAGTTAGTCCAAGACTTTCAGCTAGCTGATTAGCTTTCTCCATAAGCAGTGGACTAAACTGTCTGCTCCTGACTTGAGAAAACCACCGAAGAAGAGCATCTTCCACATCCTCAGCTTTTCCCGCCCGGTTTCGTTTCCTGTGTGGATTTGTATTGTTTTGCCAGTCTTCCAGAAGCTGGTCTTTCTGCTTCAAGATACATGAAATTTGACTGGGATTGACACCATATTCTTTAGCAATAGATGCTTGACTTTGTTTGTTTTCTAATTTTTTAAGAACTTCTATTTGTTCAGCCAGTGTTAAAGTCTTACAGTTTTGCAGCGTCGGCTCCAGTGTACACTCTAACAACATTCTTTCGCTTATTCTGCCTGTGGCAGTTAACCAACAAGATTTCAAATTTACCGCCCCTTTGTCATGTGCCAATCGGCTTCCATATTCCGTGCCTGCGTTTATGCGGAGTGTTTCCTCCAGAGGAGCGGTCTTAAACCATGCATATAAGCGAATCTTGCACTTATCAGTGGTGCGCTAAACCGGTTTGTCCCCATAGAAATTGATGGCGCCAAAAACGGACCAAAGTACGGCATGCAGTTAAACAGAGCATGTGCTTATCAGATGTGCACTTAAATGCTAGATGTTTTTGCTGTTTCAAAAATCGCTATCTAGCTTATTTTCGAAAGGGAAGGACGCCCATCTTCCGACACAAATCGGGAGATGGGTGTCCTTCTCCCAAGGTCGCCCAAATCGGCATAATTGAAAGCCAATTTTTTGTGTCCTCAACTGCTTTCCGTCGCGGGGACGACTAAAGTTCACGGGGGCGTGTTGGCAGTGTACTGAAGGCGGGATGGAGGCGTGGTTAAGAGATGGGCGTCCTTGGTCGATAATGGAAAAAAGAAGGGCATCCCTCAAGAGCATTTGGTCGACTTTACTTGGTCCCTTTTTTTTCACGACCAAACATCGAAAAGGTGCCCGAACTGACCAGATGACCACCGGACGGAATGGGGGATGATCTCCCCTTACTCCCCCAGTGGTCACCAACCCCCTCCCACCCCCCAAAAATTTAAAAAACATTTTTTCCAGCCTCTATGCCAGCCTCAAATGTCATACCCAGCTCCATCACAGCAGTATGCAGGTCCCTGGAGTAGTTTTTATTGGGTGCAGTGCACTTCAGGCAGGCGGACCCAGGCCCATCCCCCCCCCCACCTGTTACACTTGTGGTGGTAAATGTGAGCCCTCCAAAACCCACCCAAAACTCACTGTACCCACATGTAGGTGCCCCCTTCATCCCTAAGGGCTATGGTAGTGGTGTACAGTTGTGGGGAGTGGGTGTTAGGGGGGGGTTGGGGGGCTCAGCACCCAAGGTAAGGGAGCTATGCACCTGGGAGCAATTTGTGAAGTCCACTGCAGTGCCCCCTAGGGTGTCCGGTTGGTGTCCTGGCATGTGAGGAGGACCAGTGCACTACGAATGCTGGCTCCTCCCATGACCAAAGGGCTTGGATTTGGTCATTTCTGAGATGGTCGTCCTCGGTTTCCATTATGGCCGAAAATCGGGGACGACCATCTCTAAGGATGACCTAAGGACAACCATCTCTAAGGTTGACCTAAATGTTGAGATTTGGGCGTCCCCGACCATATTATCGAAACGAAAGATGGACGCCCATCTTGTTTCGATAATATGGGTTTTCCCGCCCCTTCACCGGAACGTCCTTAGAGATGGACGTCCTTAGAGATGGTCATCCCCATTTGATTATGTCCCTCCATGTGTTTTCACTGGCTCTGATACCCAGAAATGCAAGGTGTCGAGCCCACATATGGCCCAGCATTGAATTTCTGGGGATCGTGCTGTCAGTGGTCAGCAAAGTTCTGTGTTTGTCCTGTGGACTTTGTGAGTTGCCCAGCCTCTGTGTGGGGCCAAGACTTTTACAAGGCACTATACCGCAAGCCAGGACAATCACCGAGGCAGACTTTGACCATGCTTGTGATGGATGTGAAGGACAGAAATGAGAAAAGGTTTGCAAATGGCAAGAAAGAAAGACTCAGTGCTCAGTTTCATAATGGATTTTTCTGTGTGCATCTACCCCAATTGAATGAATACCAACTGAGTAGACTGGATGAATCATTTCGGTAATTTTCTTCTATTATTTGTTATACTAGTAAAAAAGACCCATTTCTCAAAAAAAATGGGCGCTAGCAAGGCTGTCTTGTAACGGTGATTAAGTTTTTAAGGACCTCGGCGAAGTGATTTCTCCTCTCTCCCCTGCCCTCCCCTCCATGTCCAGCGATTCTTCTCTCTCCTCCCATTCCCTCTGTGTCCTGCGATTCTGACCTCCCCTCCATGTGCAGCGATTCTCCTCTGCCCTGCCCCTCCCATCCGTGTCCCGCGATGCTCTTGTCTCCATCTATCCCATCCATGTCCATCGATTTTCCTCTGCTCTCACCTCACCTCGATGTCCCGTGATTCTGTCCTCCCCTCCATGTTCTGCGATTGTCCTATGCTCTGCCCTCCCATCCATGCCCCGCGATTCTGTCCTCCCCAGCGATTCTTCTCTGCCCTGTCCTCCCATCCAGCGTTCCCTGCAGGCAGGTTGGGCTTGCATTCCCTCCCCTCCAGCGTTCCATTGCCTTCACTTGCTTGCCTTGCGTTGGTAACATCCTGATGTCAGCTCGCCTCCAGCGTTCCCTTCCCTCTCACTGTTCCGCCCTCCTCTGACGTCATTTTGTCTTTACGAGAGGGTGGGACAGTGAGAGTGAATGGAACGCTGGAGGCTTTCTGACGTCAAGATGTTACGAACCCAGCCAGCCAGCCGTAGAACGTTGACGGTACAAATTATTATAATTAGATTGCTATGAGTTCATGATTTACATATTCCTAAAGTAACCCAGGTCTCACCAACCAGCTCAGTTCTCCAACCGACCTGGGTCACCCCAAAACAGAAACTTTTCCACACACTCTTTCCACACAGTTCATTTCTCACTCAAGCAGGTAAAGATCTGGAAGGCCCTAGGATGTTAAGCTGGGCTTTACCCTGAGTACCCTTGAACAGCTGGAAGTAAACTCTTCATTCTCTCTTCCAAGTAATACGCACCACACCAAGTAGTTAACTTTTATGCAAACAAACTTTACTTAACTTCTGCAACAGGCAGTAAATCCAAACTCCATAAATCCTTATGTACAGTCAGCATTTGGTTTAAGAGGTTTTCTGTCCTTCCAAGACTATTGGTTACAATCTTATTCACTGGTTAAACAGTTTCTTGCAGCAATCCTAAAGTATGTACATATATACAACTACCTTAGTTCATCACCCAAAATCTAACGCCAGTGCTAAAGGCGATTAGTGCTGGACTAGCACTGGCATTAGTGTGCCCCGAATACTCTAATGATTTTAGTACCATTATTGCAGGCCAAATTTAAATGTATCTTTAACTACCATGCTGCAATGTATATATATAAAAAAAAGTTTCCCAGCCGCGTTTAGCATTGGAAACTTTATTCCAGGTCCCGGGCAGCAAAGAAGGGTTGGTAGAGGAGGTTCTCTCCATCCAATCCAACTATCCTACCCTGGATTCCTTCCTGCCTCCTTTGCCTCCCTCCACTTAGTCACAAGCCTGAGCCTAACCAACTTGGCTGAGACTCCCCCCAAGTTAAATAATATTCCCCCTGCCACCTCCCTCCCACTTTGCCACACCCCCCTCCCATAACCAAAAACATCTATGGTAGTCTAGTCCCACCCTTTCAGTTTCAGTCCCAGTCCTATTAAAAGAGACCTCCCTGGTAGTCTAGTGGAAGAAGAGAGACAGAAGCGATGCCTACTCACTCCTGGCTGATCACCATCATCTTCAAAATGGCAGTGCCCTGCCCCACACAGTGCATCCTGGGATGCACCAGGTGGGGCCTGTTTACCATATAAGGGAGAAACCTTGCAAACCATTTTTTGACCTTGAGGCAGATTGCTAAATACAATATGAGCATTTGGGAAGTGTCACTATTTTGAAGATGACGGTTCCCAGAAACAGGAACGAGTGAGTGTGTGTGTGTGTGGGGGGGGGGGGGGGCAGTTGGGAGGGAGGGAGCGGGTAGGGGACCATTAGGCCACCTTGGAACATTTTTTAATATGGGGGGGCAGGTCATTTTGCGGCACGTGTTTTTCTTATCTTGGGTTTTTGTTTTTTTTTAATGTCAAGTTTCCTGTCAGTGCCTGAGTCAATCACTGCTTAGGCACTGACAGGAAACTTGATATTTCACACTAAGCCATGGATTACTGCTGCGATTTTACTGTGGGGGATCAACATATTCCTCCCTCCTCCCCTTTCTCTCCCCTGCACATGCTAAACATACCTTTGCTGACGGGGATGCTGAAACACTGCTAGCCAAAGAAATACATTTCCTCAGCTACTTCCCCCTTCCTGTGTGCTGCTTTAATGCAGAAGTCGGTGACATGCATCCAGCTGCCATCTCCCAGGACTTCCCAAGCATGCATTAAAGAATTACATTCTGCATTAAAGAAGTACAGAAGAAAAAGGGGAGTGGCTGGGAAACTGTATTTATTTGGATAACAGTGTTTCAGCATCCCCACCAGCCATTTAAAGGGGTGCTGCAGTTCTGGAGGGGGCCTGAGCCCAAAGTGGGAAGTCCCAGTTCCTCAAGGCCCCTATGGCTATGCCACTGCCTCAGCAACTCTGAGCTCAAAGGTAGTTTCCTTATTAGGGATCCTGTTAGCTGTACTGGGTCCCCTTAGGACTCCTGCTGAGGTGATAAGGAATGATGTTATCCTTCAACCTTAAGATGTTCGTTATCCATGAGAACTGTGGCCAGGGTGCCTTGATGTAATTCACAATAGTAGCTCATCTTTCCCTTCTGCTATCTGTGATCAGAATAAATGCAGAGGGTGCCCACCTTCATTTACTCTTTAGCTGTAGCGCAGCCAGAGCTCAATTTCTGGATGGGCCTGGAAGTGGACTGGGTGGGCATGGCCCTCCTATTTCCTCTCTGTCTGCTATACCCCCCCCAATAAAACGGTTAAAAAAAAACATTGGCTAGTAGGCCTCCAAAGCCCTGTCAGCTAAAGTCCTCTCTTCCAGCTGCCGACACTGATACCCCCTCGTGCTTGCTAAGTTCGTACGTATGAACTGAGCACGTGCGGAGACTGTCAGTGACAGGAGCTGGAAGAGTGCCACCAAATACCATGAGAAAGTTTGGGGGGGGGGGGGCTCCAGAGAGGAATTTTCAGCTGGTGGGGCTTTGGGATCCCTGCCAGCTGCATTGACCATGTGCACTGCCACTGGGTGGGCCTGAACAGAAACTGGGTGGGCCCCTGCTCACTTTTGGCTATGCCACAGCTCCTTACAGCCCAGCAACTTTATAGGTTCTGGTTCCTGCAGTTTCAAACTCACTCTGTAGGCCTATTTAAGTACTGGTCTAGGTGGCACAATAAAAGACTCAATATTTCTGAGACCTACATTGATAAGGCTTGGCTGGAAGACTGCCCCTAGCTGGTGGAAGGTCAAACGAGTCTCTGGTTTTATTATATTCAGAGGAGGATTTTGTTGAAACCAGAGTCCACCACTAATAATACTGGGCATTCCTTTTGCTCTATTAGGGGGTCTTTTACTAAGGCGCGCTGATATTTTTAGTGTGTGCTAAAAATAGGCACATGCTAAACGCTAAAGACATCAATGTATTCCTATGGGCGTCTTTAGCATTTAGAGTGCACCTATTTTTAATGCACGCTAAAAACATCAGCACGCCTAGGTAAAAGACTCCCTTAGTTTCCTGCAACTTCTAGTCTTGTCTGAAGAGGGTCAGAAGTGCACCAGCCACATGCCAGTCTGCCTGACTACAGATGTGATCAGCCAGAGGATTTTATCCTATTGGTGGTTTGAGAAGCACCGAGAATTCAGGCAAACACCTCTCACTGCTGAATTCCTCCAGCAACTGCATATGATTTCTTTTGTTGAAGTTTCAACACATAGGTTGTAGATCCCAGTGTCTTATGGTAGTTTATTTCTTTGAGCTGCAATTGATTATCTGATGCCTTGCTGTTGTAGAGTTTAGCCACTGTTCACCACATACTATTTCCATTTTCAGATGGTTCTAGCTCAAATGAAAACAAACTTGTGGTGTGTCTTGAGTGTCCCCTGATACATTATTATTATTATCTTTTTTTTGCTAAAGAAGATTCCTGCTTTGTGTACTTTAATTCCAGACTTGCTCAAAGATTTCCAAGCTACATTTATTCCTTGTGCCAATCAAAACACCAGTTTTAAAGATGGAGCTTGAATTATATCACCGTAAAAATGACTAATGGCCATCAAGCTGTGTTCTTTCCTCTCCTGCCATTACCCTGCCTCCCAAATGCTCATATTGTATTTAGCAATCTGCCTCAAGGTCAAAAAATGGTTCATGAGGTTTTGCAAAACAAGATTGGAAGCCTTGAGATCTTTAAGTCTAGGAACAGCAGTGCTCAAAGGACAATGAGAATATAGGAAAGTTCATCCTCAGAAGTAAACTTTATTAAAGCAGCAGTAGCAGCAAAAATTATTTTAAATGTTTTATTTAAACAAAGCAAATAATTAAGAGGCTGGAAAGGAGATGGTGGCAAATAGCTATTCAGAGAAGGTTGGGAAAATTCAAATTTATCCCAAAACAGGTGGTATCCTTATTATACACTTTTTACCCTATATTCAAGATCGGCTTGAATACCGTGGACTCTTGGGCAAATGCATTTCAACTAAAACTCAACAAAGAAAAAACACACTGTCTCATCCTTTCATCCCAACACACCACGGACAATCCCACAACTATCAACACCCCCAGACCACACTCTCCCTGTCTCAGACAGCCTGAAAATCCTCGGTGTTATACTGGACCGCAACATAACACTAGAGAACCAAGTAAAATCCACAACAAAGAAAATGTTCTTCTCAATGTGGAAACTCAAACGCGTGAAATATTTCTTCCAGAGGGAAACATTTCGTAACCTGATACAATCAATGGTACTAAGCCATGTAGACTATTGCAATGGAATTTATGCCGATAATTGCTTGCTATCCCCCAATTATCAGTGCTGATTGGCTTGTTAATTAGTTAAGTTGCATGCGCAATTTGGCTGCACTGCCAAATTTGTGCTCACATCTTTAGTTGCCATATATAGAATTTCCCCCATAAAGACCCCTTATGTGGTGGAATACATACAAAGGTGCAATTTTACTAAAGTGCATGAAATAATGATTCCCTCATTCTATAAATAGTGCCTAAAGACAGGCATGCAATTGAGTGCATGGTTATAGAATAGAGTCATTTAAGCATGTAAACTAATTGGCTTAACTGGCGCTTAATTGGCAATAACGTTCAACAATTAGCCTTAACAAGGGCTAATTGGCACTAAATAATTTTTATGCACATAAATTTTCTAAGTCCCTATTCTATACACAGTGGCCCCGATACTCAGACCATGGGACATAGCCGGGCTGTCTCCCACGGTTGGCACTAAATCTGTATATTCAATGCCGGTCCGTTTCCAGTGATCGGCATTGAATATCCGGTTTAACTTTGGCCGATCTGATTTTAACCAGCCACACTGATATTCAGTGCTGGCCGCTTAAAATGAGACCAGCCAAAATTATTCCACCTATTGTGGTGGCCAAATATGGCCGCCACACTTGGCTGCTCTCACTTTAAAAATCGGCAGATAGCCAGTTATATCACCCAATAGAACCGGCTGTGATCAAGCCACTAGGCAGCAATATTCGGCGGATAGCTCCTGTAGTGCAGTTTTAGCGGCCATATTTGTTTGAATATCAGGGGGACTGCGCCTGATTTCTATAACGAGTGGCTCTAAAGGGGGTGCGGATTGGTGAGGGGCGTGCCCAGAATTTAGGTGTAGTTTTATAGAATATTTGCATTTACATGCATAGTTAAGTGTGAAAATGTCGACTTAAGCTAATATTCCATAATGGCAATTCCAGACATTACAGAATTCGTTCTTAACACCTTAGTTTAGGTGCCCTTTACTGAGTTTACTCCATTAACACATGAATTAGCATATGTTAACAGCTACCACTCAAGCACAGTGACTGTTGTGATTTAATAGTTAACATACATTAAGTAAATGCTGTGTGAGGGGGCTTGAACTAGGCAGGCATGGATAGAGAATGGGTGTGGATAGCATACTGCAGTTAACACATGATACATACCGTTCATAAGTGCATAAGTTTTGCCTTACTGGGACATACCGTAGGTCAATCAAGTCCAGCAACTTGTTTCCAACAGTGACCAATCCAGGTTACAAGTACCTGGCAAGATCCCAAAACATTTTGTGCTGCTTATCCTAGAAATAAGCAGTGGATTTTCCCCAAATCCATCTTAATAATGGCTTATGGACTTCTTTCTTAGGAAGCTAGCCAAACCTTTTTTAAACCCTGCTAAGCTAACTGCTTTTACTACATTCTCTGGCAATGAATTCCAGAGTTTAATTACTCGTTGAGTGAAGAAATGTTTTCTATGATTTGTTTTACATTTACTACTTTGTAGCTTCATTGCATGCTTCTTAGTCCTAGTATTTTTGGAAAGATTAAACAAGTGATTCACAGTCCACTCATTATTTTATAGACCTCTATCATATCTCCCCTCAGCCGCCTTTTCTCCAAGCTGAAGAGCCCTAGCCGCTTTAGCCTTTCCTCATAGGGAAGTCGTCCCATCCCCTTTATCATTTTCATCGCCCTTCTCCCGCACTTTTGTTTGACAGATCTGAGCTGTCAAAACCCTGGACCTGTCAAATATTTCAAGGGGCTACCCCTGCGCCCCCCCCCTAAGTCAAGGCCTTGGTGGCCTAGTGTCCCCCAAGCCCCCCAACCCCCTTGAACACTGACATGGAGAGCTGGAGGTCTGGTACACCTCCAGCCCCCTCTAACACCCCCCCAACAGAAGAGATGGTTGGAGGTCACTGGACCTCTAGCCCACACCTGATGGTCTAGCAGCAACTGTGACCACCCCAGACCCCTAATACCTTAAATGGAGGAGGGATGATCCTATTCCCTCCTCTTACAAGCACTGCCTCCAAAATGGCGGCATTCAGTGCATCCTGGGATGTGCTGTGCGAGATTTCAATAACATATAAGGGAGAACTGCTTCCCCTCCTGCCTAAGCTGGCATAGGTTTTTAAGCAGTAGAGTTTAAGCGTTGTTCAGTGCACTCTACCTTTGATTACTGGGCACCAGAATGAATGAGCATACCAGCATACATTAGCATGCTACTTTCATTGGTCTGCTGTGTGCTCTTACATTCCGGTGCTCCGGGCAGCTGATCATGAAGTGCAGGTAAATGCGGGCACTAGTCAGGCACTAATGACCTCTAGCACCCACATTTACCTCTGATCATCTGCCCCTGAAACAGCCCAGATAAACAAACATCCACAGCCACACATATGTAAAAGGGATTGAAAGAGTTCTGATCCATGATCTACATGCTTTCCGTACTTTGCAGTGAGGGGAGAAGTAACTGAAACAGTTTTCAGATTGCATAGTTTTTGTTCCTTTTTAAAATTTTATTTGTTGTTTGTTTACTTTTTTTTTTTTTACTGTAAGCAAAGAAAATGAAAACATAAAAAATGTTATGCATACCCCTAGCACATATTTATCCACTGTGAGAAATGTTGCAAAACCTGCAGGTAGGAGTGTATATGGACTTCCATTAGCTTTGAAAAATCTCCCTCATGGTAATGTATGTTTGTACTGATAGATAGATAGATAGATAGATAGATAGATAGATAGATAGATAGATACAGTGGTGGAAATAAGTATTTGATCCCTTGCTGATTTTGTAAGTTTGCCCACTGACAAAGACATGAGCAGCCCATAATTGAAGGGTAGGTTATTGGTAACAGTGAGAGATAGCACATCACAAATTAAATCCGGAAAATCACATTGTGGAAAGTATATGAATTTATTTGCATTCTGCAGAGGGAAATAAGTATTTGATCCCCCACCAACCAGTAAGAGATCTGGCCCCTACAGACCAGGTAGATGCTCCAAATCAACTCGTTACCTGCATGACAGACAGCTGTCGGCAATGGTCACCTGTATGAAAGACACCTGTCCACAGACTCAGTGAATCAGTCAGACTCTAACCTCTACAAAATGGCCAAGAGCAAGGAGCTGTCTAAGGATGTCAGGGACAAGATCATACACCTGCACAAGGCTGGAATGGGCTACAAAACCATCAGTAAGACGCTGGGCGAGAAGGAGACAACTGTTGGTGCCATAGTAAGAAAATGGAAGAAGTACAAAATGACTGTCAATCGACAAAGATCTGGGGCTCCATGCAAAATCTCACCTCGTGGGGTATCCTTGATCATGAGGAAGGTTAGAAATCAGCCTACAACTACAAGGGGGGAACTTGTCAATGATCTCAAGGCAGCTGGGACCACTGTCACCACGAAAACCATTGGTAACACATTACGACATAACGGATTGCAATCCTGCAGTGCCCGCAAGGTCCCCCTGCTCCGGAAGGCACATGTGACGGCCCGTCTGAAGTTTGCCAGTGAACACCTGGATGATGCCGAGAGTGATTGGGAGAAGGTGCTGTGGTCAGATGAGACAAAAATTGAGCTCTTTGGCATGAACTCAACTCGCCGTGTTTGGAGGAAGAGAAATGCTGCCTATGACCCAAAGAACACCGTCCCCACTGTCAAGCATGGAGGTGGAAATGTTATGTTTTGGGGGTGTTTCTCTGCTAAGGGCACAGGACTACTTCACCGCATCAATGGGAGAATGGATGGGGCCATGTACCGTACAATTCTGAGTGACAACCTCCTTCCCTCCGCCAGGGCCTTAAAAATGGGTCGTGGCTGGGTCTTCCAGCACGACAATGACCCAAAACATACAGCCAAGGCAACAAAGGAGTGGCTCAGGAAGAAGCACATTAGGGTCATGGAGTGGCCTAGCCAGTCACCAGACCTTAATCCCATTGAAAACTTATGGAGGGAGCTGAAGCTGCGAGTTGCCAAGCGACAGCCCAGAACTCTTAATGATTTAGAGATGATCTGCAAAGAGGAGTGGACCAAAATTCCTCCTGACATGTGTGCAAACCTCATCATCAACTACAGAAGACGTCTGACCGCTGTGCTTGCCAACAAGGGTTTTGCCACCAAGTATTAGGTCTTGTTTGCCAGAGGGATTAAATACTTATTTCCCTCTGCAGAATGCAAATAAATTCATATACTTTCCACAATGTGATTTTCCGGATTTAATTTGTGATGTGCTATCTCTCACTGTTACCAATAACCTACCCTTCAATTATGGGCTGCTCATGTCTTTGTCAGTGGGCAAACTTACAAAATCAGCAAGGGATCAAATACTTATTTCCACCACTGTAGATAAAGCAATTATTTGATGAGTGTGCCAAATTGTTCAGGTTACATGATTATTACGTCAAAATGATTTATATTGCAGCCTCTGATACCAACCATTAAAATCAACGTGAACCACTTGTACCATTGTTTTGATATTTGTCTGACAGCTTATCAGTAAAATCGCACAATGTATATCTTCAGCATGTCAAATCACTCACAAAAGAAGGCAGTTAGATGTCACTATTCTCATTTATCAGAATACAGTAATTGAAGTGATCAAATTACCTTTATGTTTTCACAGAAAGTCAATTACACTCAATCTCTTTTCACCTGTCATCATGAAATTTGCCAAAGTTGTCACTCATTGGTGAAATGACTTGTAATTAAAGAAAGAAGTTGAAATTGTGAAAAACAGAGATCTTTCATGACTCAGCTAAATGTTATATTGGGCTACTATAATCCTTGCATTTCAGAGATATTTTTAGATGTAGGCGTAATTTGACAAAGTCCTTCATAAGAGACTCCTGAGAAAATTAAAAACCCACGGGAAAGGAAGCAATGTTCTGTTGTGGATTAGGAATTGGATGATGGATAGAAAACAGAGGGTAGGGTTAAATGGCCAATTCTCTGGAGGAGGGGAATAGTGGAATACCCTAGGGATCTTTACTAGGACCAGTGCTATTTAACATATCTATAAATGATCTGGAAATGGGAACGAGTGAGATGATTAAATGTGCACACGACATAAAACTATTCAAAGTTGTTAAAACACATGTGAATTGTAAAAGGTTGCAGGAAAACCATAGGAAGTTGGAAGACTGGGCATAAAAATGGCAGATGAGATTTAACGTGGACAAGTGCAAAGTGATGCACATTGGGAAGAATAATCCAAATCATAGTTATTTGATGCTAGGTTCCACCCTTGGAGTCAGTACCCCAAGATCTAGGTGTTATTGTGGACAATAGGCTGAGATCTTCTGCCCAGTGTGTGGCAGAGGCCAAAAAAGCAAACAGAACACTAAGAATTATTAGGAAAGGGATAGAAAATAAGACAAAGAATATTATAATGCCTCTGTATTGCTCCATGGTATAGAAAAAAATAAAAAGGCAAAAGGCTGCTTACTTATGTCAGGTACACAAACAAGAAAGCAGACTAAAATAAAAACAAAAAAAAATCAAAATAAAGAAAATACCTTAATAAAGATATTTTCTTTATTTTTATTTTTTTATTTTTATTTTAGTCTGCTTTCTTGCTCCATGGTATGACCACACCTTGAGTACTGAATTCAATTCTGGTTGCTGTATCTTAAAAAAGAATTATAAAATGTTCAAAGGGCGACCAAAATGATAAAGGGGATAGAACTCCTCTCATATTAGGAAAGGCTTAAGAGATTAGGACCCTTCAGCTGAAAAAGGGATTGCAGATGGGGGATATAATAGAGGTCTGCAAAATACTGAGGGGGGTAGAATGGGTTTGTAACTGCTACCCAATGATAACGGCTGTCCTCCCTATGCTCTCTCTGGTTCCTTTGCTGCTACAGCCATGAGGTTTACTGCTTCATATTGCATTTCTCCGTCTTCCTAGTTCCTTGCCGCTACAGCCATAAAGTGACGTCACACACCTGCGACTACTTATTTGAACCTGGTGCAAGATGCTTAACTTTTGATTGTACCTGCTACCCGATGATAACTGCTGTCCTCCTTATGCTCTCTCTCTCTCTTGCACTCTGGCCTCCCCTCTCCACTTTCCTCTGCTATCTCTCTGTTATTCCGCCCATGGTTTCCTCCCCCTGAGTGTGTTCACCCCTCCACTCGGTATCTTGTTCCCATTCTGCCTTGTTGTAAATTTTAAAGGCCCTCTTTGCGCCCCAGGAATACCCTTCTCCAGGGACAAAGGGTCTGCGCTTCCACTATGTGTTGGGCCGCCTGCCTAAATCCTTTTGATATTCCATCCCAGTGATATCTCAATTGTGCAGGTATCAGAAGGCGTAAGTCAAAGGTAATGTCCATGACCATGGCCTTCTGTCTATCAGGATCTAAGTGAATCCTTGGTCATCTATGTTCCCACATATATTATGAGTCCTTAAATTAGTGCAAAGAGTGTGTATTATTTGTATGTGGCTTGGTTTGTAGTATAAATGACAGGTGGAGAATACTAGAAAATAGAGACAGAGATAGATTTCAGAAAGAAGGCTTTAATCTTACCAAGTTTTCAATCAAGTACAGACATCAAACAGATTCTGGGTTCAAAAGCACAGAGCTCTGCCGTCCGAGAAGTGTTGGGGAGGACTCCAACTCTATGTCAAAATCTTATCTCTTTTATAGCCCCAGATCCCAATGCAAGCAAATGGCAGGACCCATTTTTTTCTAATATTTCACAATTTCTGAGATCATATTTTCCTATCCGGCCAGGTGCTTCCGTTCTAGCTATTGCCAGTTATTGTGCAATTTCCTCTTTTGTCAACATGTTTTCTCTTCTGCCAGAACATCTTATTTTTAGCATATCAGTTTCACTTCCTCTTTTTTTTTTTATCATCTTATGATCTAAGTTTCATCTTATAGAAAGACAAACTCCATTTTAATAAGTGATACATTCAATTTGTACCTGATTTTGTTAAGACTCATCTATAAGGCCATTAGTAGGTTATCAGGCCTAGTCAGTGCTTTTCAGCTGTACAAAGCTATGTAGCTTGGCCCACCACTATTCCAGTGGATAGATCTTAAACTAGAACGCATATTAACTTGCAGGAAAAGCAAGTCCTTGCTCAGCCAGTCATAGATTTTTAAACCTAGCTGGTATTTTTACAGCCTGAGTCCTAAAATCTGGCCTTCCACCCTTCCGGTGGGCATCCAGTGAGGGCCTCTTGCTGTAGTATAATTATACATTCCCCACTTGTCACCCCCTCTGGAGAGGGGTGACACAAAGCTCGTCAAGCTTGTCATTATCCATTCCAGAAGGTGGCAAGCTATCAAACGAGAGGGGGAGTTTTGGTCTTACAAATTGTTAGAAGGTATGGTGCAAGATAGGAAACTTCATTCTCAGGTGATATATTATTTGGGCATATGGAATTCCCTTTATATTACTTAATCCCTTGGGCTTAATCCTGATGTCATCTCTCTTGAGGTTTTATGAATGGGACAAATCCATGAGTTCATCTACAAAATCCCATGAAGTATAGGTATGCGGGCACTAGAAATTTCAGATGGATCATACCAATAAACACTTTCAGGTCTTTCTATGACGTCTGTTATATCTGTTGCATAGCGCATGGAGAGATAATCTAATGTATCTATCTCAGTGGTCCTCGGAAGGAATAGTGGTTTTGATTAAGCATTGTTATGGTGGCTCAACAACTATATGGTTAGTACTCAGATTGCAAGCTGTTTTAGGTTGTAGGTATTCAGAATCCTTAAACAGGTCGGAATTCCTGGATCTTACTATTACTCATCATTGGCATCCAATCATGAGCACTAAAAAGTGGATAGCAATTATGTGGTTGCCTTATACAGCAAAAATGGTCAATCCTAGGAAAATTTATATTAACAAAGGTCATGCATGTATCTTGACATATGCATAATGACCTGGAAGTATGGGAAGCATTTTATATATCCGCTACCCCACTCCACTGTTACTATTATCTCCTCAAGAAATCCAAATATAAAATTGCCAATAGAAATCCAACTATGAATACAACTAAAAATCACCAACGCCGTAGGTTATCACAACTAACGTGACAATAAACTACAGGTACACGGAGGAAATCCGAAAGGTCACACCACCGTCTCGGTGGGGATACCTTAACGGCACACCCCCACTACTGTGTTACCCTGCGCTGGGTAGACAGATAGATATAAGGCGGGGGACACCGCACCGTGCAAAATCTATGCTAAAGGACTCAAATGTCCGTTCCGTCATTCCCTAACTACTCTAACCATGCTCGCTAAATTCCCTACACTATTTCTGACTAAATCCAGGTTAGTACCTAAGCTATATCCAAGTATTTACATGTCCCTAAAACTATGTTTGTGTTAGTACCCTAGCTGTATCTAAACCCCTAACTAGGCACTGTCACCTACCATAGGGACAACACAAGAATTTGCCCCTCAGCAAGTGGAAGCCCCGCAGAGCATCAGTCCCTGAACTCAATCTAACTGTTTCTACACCCTTTCCCGAAGATTGGCCTCCTCAACATTTACTCTCTCAGGCACAAGTCTTCCCTTGTGGCCATCCTCACCTCCCTTCATGCCTTGGATCTCTATTTGGTCACTGAAACTTGGCTCTGCCCTGGAGAGACTGCAGCCTTGCTAGATACCTATCCTACACACTACTCATCCCTCCATGTGCCTAGTCCCTCATGTCAAGGGGATGAGGTTGCCTGTTTTTTCTGCTCCTCTCTTTAGCTGACTCTCTGCACTATCAAGCTCCTCTTGACATCTGAAGCTGTCATCCTCTGTCTTTCCCTTCCCTCCTCTCAGCTTTATGTTTCCGTTCTCTGTCATACTCCTTCTCTCTCTACAGATGAACTCTTTGCATTTACCTCTGAATGTTCCACCTTTTTTCACTCGCTCCTTCTCCTGGGTGACTTCAACCTTCCCTCCTCTGACCTATATTCCTCCTTCCTATCTGCTGGCACAGTACTTTGCTGATGAGTCTTGCAAAGAGTGCTGACCCTCTTCCAAACCTTCACAGTTGGCTAACGCCAGTACTGTGGATCATCCATCAGAGATCTACTCTTTTGTGGGGGAGATCTTTCACCATGACTAACACCCAAGGTGTGGGAAGGGCCAATACCATCTTTGTCCAAACCATTAGCCATTTCACCTCATTTCTCGTGCGCCCACAGACGTTATTGGAGGAGCCACAGTGCTGTTTTCTTTGCCTGAATGTGCCAACATGTGGGTGCTGTGGATCTCTGCTGTTGTGTTGCCTCAAGTGCAAAGGTGAAGTGGCTAATGGTGCTGTTTGGACAAAGATGGCATTGGCCCTTCTCACACCATGGTTGTTAGGCATGGTGAAAGATCTGCTCCACAAAGGGGGAGATCTCTGATGGATGATCCACACTACTGGTTTGGAAAGTTTGGAAGAGTGTGTCAACACTCCTTACAAGACTCGTCAGCAAACTACTGTGCCAGCGGAGTGACTCCTGAGGAAGGCCTTGTGTCCGAAACACGGTGTGTGTTGAGGTATTGATACCTATTAATAAAATTCTGCACCACACCATTGTTTTGGGATTTTTGTTGTCACCTTTGCTGTTTGTGTGCTGCTTTTGCTTTGTGCAAAGGCTTCCCTCTCATTTTTTTTATTTCCTCCTTCCTACCTATCACCTCCAGTCTTGGTCTTACTCAGCATGTCTCTGTTCCAATCCATAAAGCCAGTAACAGTCTTGGCTTTGTTTTCACCTCTGCTCCACTCACTGTGCCTCCCACGTCTCTCTCTGGTCCTCCCCCCTTTCCTCTTTCCTACCTCCTCCATTCACTCACTCCCTCTGCTAGAGAACCCTTCCCTTTTTATTTCGTCCTCCTCCTTCCTTTACTACCCCGCTATCTCCTCTTTCTCCCTGCCCCTTCTCCACCTGCTCTCTCTCTTTCCCTTGCCTCCCTCAATCCCTCCTCCTCAACAGATTCCTGGCCTGCTTTTTTGGTTAAGCACCTCTCCCATCACTTTATCCCTCATCTTCTCCCCCTCATTTCATCTTCTCTAGTTGATAGGGTTGTCCCTGCGTCTTGGAAACACGCCCTTGTCTGTCCCCTCCTCGAGAAACCTCACCTTGATCTGTCCTTGGCTTCTAGCTTTCTTTCTATTTCATTTCTACCCTTTCTCTTTAAAGCCCTGGAGAAGCTGGTACAACATCAAGTATTCCAGCACATTTAGAATAGCAATATTCTTCACTCTTATCAATCAGGTTTCCGCCCAACCATAGCACCAAGATATTATTACTTGCTTTGTATGACCTCATCCACACCTCTCTCGATCAACACTGTTCCATCATTTTGGTCTCTCTTGACTTGTCCTCTGCCTTAGTCCTTCTAGATCACACACTACTCCTCCGCTGTCTTCATTCTATTGGCATATCTGGCACTGTTCTTGCATGGTTCTCCACTTACCTCACTGGTCATTCTTATCAGCTCTGCTTCAATCTCTCATCCATCTTTAAGCCTCAAATACTGTCCTCCTCTCCACATTCGCTCTGTATGCCCCTTTCTTCCAGCTGCCCTCCTGTGCCCTCTAATTCTCGCTCTCATTATGTCACACCTACTGCAATTCCCTTTATGCTGGCACTCCCTTATATTCCCTCAAGCATTTTCAACTTGTCTAGTCCATTGCAGTCAAACGTCTTCATAATGTGCACCAGTTTGATCATGTCACCCTCTCCTTTATGCTGAGCACTGGATTCCGGTCATCACCCATATACAATTCAAAATTCTTCTGGTGTACAAATCCTGGTCTCCCTCTGCCCCTTCCTACCTTAACAACCTTTTCATCTCTTATACTACCCTCCGCTGCCTCCGTTCTGCTGATAATAATCTCCTTGCTCTGCCGTAACCTTCATTTCTACGCCACAA
This sequence comes from Microcaecilia unicolor, assembly GCF_901765095.1. NCBI lineage: Eukaryota > Metazoa > Chordata > Amphibia > Gymnophiona > Siphonopidae > Microcaecilia > Microcaecilia unicolor. The sequence goes on from NC_044034.1 coordinate 59,972,854, forward strand.
TATCTTCCATGACTCTGCATTTAGGTACCTAGGCCCCAAACTCTGAAATGAACTACCTCTCCATGTCAGGAATCAGCCAACAATCTCTTCCTTTAAACAAGCCTTAAAGACTCACCTGTTCTTCACTTCTTTCTCTGAGACTAACTAGGCCTCGCTCTGTTCCTTTCCTCTATTTTATTTCAAATTTTGTAAACTGCTTTGATGCCTATGTGTAGGACTTTGGTGGTATATCAAATCTGCTGAAATAAATGAATACATTTTTTACGTGTTCAAAAACTACATAGACTAGGAGACACTCAAGGAAGATACATGGTACTATTTTTAAAACAAACAGGCTTTTAAAAGTTAAAATTAGATCAGGGGATGGGCTACCTTAGTCCTTGAGGGCTCCAGTGAATATACATGAGACCCATTTGCATGCAACCCTGACTGGATTGTGGCCCTCAAAGACTGAGGTTGCCTACCTCTGATTTAGCTCATGTTTTTTAGTAGTAGCTCAAAGTGAAACACAGTTTGGTACAGTAAGTATTTCCCTGTACTTAGAAGGCTTACAGTCTAGGTTTGTAACTGAGGTAATAGAAGGTTAAGTGCCTGATTTACTAAATTGATGTGAGATTTTGCAGTTGCCATGCCTTAATTGCCAAAACTAACGTGCATTAACTGTTAGGGATGTCTCCTTCAAAGTCCAATTCAATTGACACAGAGGAAATGTCATTCTCATGAGTGTGTTTAGTGCAGGATAGTAAAACCATGAATGCAGGCTAGATTTTGGAACACACAATGTTGGCTGCTGACTACAGCTCCAAATTATGATGTTGTAGTCAGCGTGCAGCTGAAAAGAAAAACAGCTGGTTGTGATCTTCAGCCTCTCTAAAATTCCCCCTAAAAGGACTTACAACCTGCAAAGAATCACAGGCATGTAGAATTAGCCCTTTTATGCAGGTTTAGAGTGATTTAGACATCCATTCACATCTGTGGTTGAACTGTGAACAAAAGAATCAATTCTATCAATACAGAAATGAATAAATAAAATCAGATCTTGGAGTTGTTCAGTTCTCAAAATTTAGTTCGGCCTGTCCTGATAGTTGCTCATCTTCAGGTATAACTGGCAAATTCGCTTTCAGATGGACCTGGTAGACTGTGATAATATGATTTCTGTTTTGGTTTTATAATATAAACAAATGATTCCATCAGTACAGCAAGAATTCTTTCTGCTTAGGGGATTGGGGCTAAGTCACGCAATTTATTCTATTACTGGAACTGAAAACATGATTTTATAAATATAAAGCTCAGACAAGTCAACTGAAATATCGTTAGGGAAAGATGCATGACATTTCAGCTTTAATTGCCTCTTTATGCATGCCTGCTCATGCCTATTCTATTCTGTTGAAAACACGAAGGAAACAACTGTGACAGTACGATGCACATACAAAATGAAGGTTTATTTGCAGTCTGAATCCTGCTTTGAGTACATTATTTACACCTTAAGCCCCATGCAAGCTGTAGAGGATGATATTACTCTAGCATGGCATAGGTACCAAATATCTTCTACCCTACCTTTCTCTCATTGGGGGGGGGGGGGGGGCAGGTGCACCGTTAACTTTAATATAGAAACACAGGGGTTAATATTCAAAGCGATTTGATCAGCTAGAAATGGCTCTTGCCCGTTAAATTACTTATTCGATGCTATCCGATGATACTCAGTGACTGGTTAGTGCCGCTGAATATCACCACAGACTGCTAAACTGAAAGCCAGCTATTTTGTGGGCGGTCTGTGGGTGGAGTTGGCATTTATGCGGTTAAATGCTGGTATTCAGCACTTAACTGCCTAAATTTAGCAGTCAAATTGAACCACATAAAAGTCAGTTCTTTCTTTATGTGGTGACGCATATGAAGTTAAGTGCTGAATATCGCACTGAACATTTGGATATTCAATGCCGATGCCTAGACAAGGCTCAGCAATGAAAATCCAGGGATAAAGCAGATTAAATAATGCTCACCGCCGTTGGCTAAATATTGACCGCATGGAAAATGATGCTAAACAAAGACCATATGGCCTATCCAGTCTTCCCTTCCATAACCAACTATTAAGTTCTACAATCCCATCCTCTCCCATAGAGATCCTCTGTGCTTTTCCTATGCATTTTGAATTCAGATACTGCTCTTGTCTTCACCACCTCTGTTGGCAGGCCGTTCCATGCTTCCACCACCCTTTCCATGAAGAAAAATATGCTGGCTGTAAGGAGTACCTGTTGAAAAAACTCCAAACAGCTTAAAACACTGCAGCCAGGTTCATATACAAAATCTCTCATTTAGAAAGTGCCTCACCTTTATTAATCAAATTACACTGGCTTCCCATCAAAGCGAGAATCACCTTCAAATTATGTACCTTTATCTTTCAAATCCTAAATGGCACAGCTCCAGACTATATGGTACCATTAATAAACTTACCTAAAAGAAACGCTAAATATGAGGCAAGAAACTGTCAGACTACACCTCCCAAATTGCAAAAAAGTGATCTACAGAATTGTCCGCTCTGCAGACTTCACTTACCTAGGAACCAAATGGTGGAACTCCTTACCACCCAAAATAAGATATATACAGGAATATACTAGATTCCGCAAAATCCTCAAATTGTTCCTATTCAAACAAACCCCGATAAAGAACAACCACATTTCAAACAATTAATTATTACCTGAATTTGTTATTACTCTGTTTACCATTAACTTTCTCTTTGCTTCATTGAGAATTTCTCATTCATAATAGATTTTCTAAATGTTAAACATCCATAGCTATCCCAGTATGTTTATGATACTGTATTGTAATATTGAATTCTTAAAACATATTACTTTCTTATGCATTATTCTTTGTTATGTATCCTATACTGTTTATTGTAAGCCACATTGAACTCAAACTTGTTTGGGATAATGTGGGATATAAATGTCAAACAAACTAACAAACAAACAAACAAACAAATAAATAAATAAAGTTAACTGTACTGGCATCTGAGCTCATTCCCCCAAAGAGACTGAGGCCAGAATCTAGCCCTTTAGACCATCCAGCCACACTCCATTCTTTCCTTTTCCCCTTTGCTTCACTAGACCTTATGGGACACTCCCCATTGTGTTGGAAGGAATGCATTAATACAGTGAACTTTCCCTCCTACAACCTTTATGTTTATGAGACTGTGGGAAGGAAATGAGCTGCTCCAAATGTGCCCTGTTCTTCAGAGTTTAGCAATGCCAGATTACTTTAATTTTCCTATGATTCTCTGTGCAAATGAGAACCATGACAAGGGAAGCACATGCTGTGATAATGGAGTGGTAGCTGAGGAACATGTGTCATGGAAGTTATACTCTATTATAAAGCAAAATTTGGTGTATTGTATGTCTGCTCTTCAGGTTCTTCTATACATCAAGTTATTGTGAGGATGTAGAAGACAGCATAAGATTAATAAACACATGGGCACAATATTAATAAACACGTGAGCGCCTTCACTTTTTATTTTTAAACAGAGTATTATTTTATGGCACAATGCCTTGAATTATTGCTTTGCATGAATAGCTTATACTGCTTTGTTTTCACCATGCCATCATGCCACCATTAAAAAATTCTGATGTACTTGCTCAGTCCTTAATAGTTGCACATAGCCTGATAATTATAACCACTTCTGCCTAAAAGATAGTTTTAGGCTTTACCTGCTGGTGATGAAAATAAGGCACTGTGGGTATGGATCAAGCATATATTTTCTTTCACTGTGTGACAGCAAATTACTCACAAGGGTTGTGAAGCTGTAGCACAGATGCCATTTCTATAGATGGAAATAGGTTAAAACATGTTTCCACTTTCCTTCAATGTGTGTGGGTTGTTTCTCGGGTCTTTTCTTCATCTGTTGGACACTGTTGTATCTTTATTTTCTTTCCTCTGGTGCCTCTGGAAGAACTCATCAGGTTAGCTCTTCCTACAAACATCATAGACTTGCCAAAAACGTTGGCAATGATTTATAGGTAACACTTTTTTCTGCTCTGAATCATTTGTTGAGTAGTGCTGAAGATGGCGTGATAGCTCATATGTGCTATAGGGTGTTATATAAAATACATAAAAAGTGCTGGCATTTCAGAATGAAGGGAGCTTATCAGGGCTGGCTCAAGGGTATTGAACACCCTAGGTGAATCTTCAGCCTTGTGCTTACCCCCAGGGCAGCTAAAAGCCCTACTACTCCCACACCCCCATAGACCAGCATTTCTCACAAGCCCTCTATCTGTTTCCAACAGTAGTCAATCCACGTCACGAGTATTTGGCAAAATCCCCAAAGAGTAAAACAGATTTTATGCAGCTTATCCTAGAAATAAGCAGTGTTGGGGTGAAGTATGGTTGTGTTGAGGTTTTGTTTGTTTGTTTATTTCCAAGTGTTTTAGTTTTTGAAATAAACTATTTTAACCTTCTCTATCCTCGTGGTATCAATTTGGTGTGGTTTCCTTTGTTCTGGCTTTTGCCTCTCTTGGATATCTGCCCTCTCTGAAATTAACCCTTGCATACATGTGACAGCGTTGCAGTTCCTATCTCTCCCTATGCCCCCTAGGTTGCCAACTTCTCCCCTTCTCCTCTCTACCTCCATCTCCCCCTCCTCTCCTCACCCTCCACCCAAAGATTGCCAGAATCTCATCTCCCCATCACTGTCCCAACTCCTCATCCTCTATCTCCCTCCTCTATTGTGAGCTGCTGCCAATGCTCCCTTACCTCCTCCTTTGTCAGCCCAAGCTTAGGAGAGATAGAATGCCGCATGGGCCACACTGAAGCGCTGGCAAGTCTCGCCCCCTCCTACAGGAAATCTACTTCGAAGGGGGTGAGACAAGACAGTGTTTCAGCATGTGCTTACAAGACATGTGCAGCACTTTATGTTCTATGGGCTGGCATGGGAGGAGGTAGGTGGGAGGAGGTGGGTGGGCGGCGACAGAGGCAGGCCTGGCAGGGGGAAGGCTCTCATATGCACCGGAGCTGCGCTACCTCTGCCTCTCAAATTCTGCTGCCCTAGGTATATGCCTAGTCCGAGTGGCAGGGCTGGTCCTGGGGCTTATGAATAAATGACAATAACAAAATGGCTAATGTAAACATTTATAGCAATATACTATTTGATTGGATGTTGTGCCTTTGGGCTGAGTGACAGTGGTTATATATTCTCTAATGTTTTTGTCATAGCTAAAGAAACGTAGCGTGTCACAAACCAGATAATTTTTGTATACCATCAGATAGCAAACAGATGTATTAAATTATGAGCAGGGGGCGTTCTCCCTGCAGCTATGATTAATAACCATGACCTGGAGGAATAGGAAAGGAGCAACATTCAAAACCAATGGCTGGCACAAGAAGAGAAGTAGATGATATATCTATGTGTTGATTAGGATTTATTTACTACCTTCTGAAGAATTTCACCCAAGGCAGTGTATAGCAACAACAAACTAGACAATTACAGCAGTAAAAAAATATTCAAATAACAGTACACATCATGGCATAGTATGCTACTGACAATGCCAACGCAATTCACATTAAAACATCTTAATAGCAGAGGTGCATCATACACACAAGATAGAGAAACAAGAATTAGATACAAATGAGGGTAACTAAGGTCAAATTGAACGGGGAGTCAGACAAGGTGCAGAGTATATGAGGTAAGCAAATCCTGCTACAGTACATGCAGTTGGTGTTAGTTCTTGTGTGTGTGATTAGCTACTTAATTGCTTCTTCCATTAAAGGCTTGGGAGAAAAGCCAGGATTTCATTCGCATCCTGAAATGGAGATAATCTTGCCTTAAGCGAAGCCATTATTCTTGTATCCAACGTTCAGTGGAACTACCTGTTTGTAAGTAGGTGCTAAATTTAAACAGATAACTTATCTATTTAAGTTAGAGCTGCTATTTATATAGTTTCCCATACCCAATAAATATATCTGGATAGCATCTGAACATCACTGCTCTCTCCCGCCCCTGAAAAGCCCCTGGCCCCGACATTGAGTTGTCCAGTCAATATTTATTCATTAGCCAGATTTGTATATCTTGATTTGTCATCAATAAAAACTGTTGAAATATAAAAGTTCTGACCACATAAGAGCTTTAGAATATTGCACTACCTGAGAATCTTTTTGGAGGTGATAAATCCATTCTGGTAAAAAACTAAAATATGTTGGGTCAATATTTAAACACAACAGCTGTGATATTAAAACAGCTTATGTACATTCAATGCCACTTGCCATAGCAGTGGGGGCATTGAATGTATTTATATCTATAGTTTTGCTTTGGCAGCAGGTGCTTTTTGTTGCCTTGAGAAGCTGCTGCTCTTGGTGACTGTTAGCCCTGCCTAATGTTTGGGCCAGTGCTGATTGGGACAAACTGTCCTCATTTTTAATTGATAGATTAATGATTTATTAAAGCCTCTCTCGTGCCTTTGTTACTTGTATAAAGTGCTGGCCACATTTTGCTATATTCTCACTTCCTCTGTTCTCAATCTGGCTGATATTCAGCTGACGACAGTCAACTTTTTTTTAAACACTGACCATTGCTGGCTAAATTCAGCCTGGATATTCAGTACCTGGCCAAGTCTGGCACTGCATATCTTAGCCTAACTGCATTAGGGCTGGCCGCCATAGTTTATGCGGGTTTCAGCCAATATTCAGCCAGGGCCTGCATAAGACAGTTATGCGAACCCAGGCCGAATATTGGTCAGGATCCACATAAAAGAAAAGTACCCTATTCTCATCCCAATTCCCCCTGCACACCGTCCACAAGGCTAGACCCCTTCTTCACCCCATCACTTAGGATAGGCCCCTCCGTCCACCCCCGCAAGGGTAGACCCCCTGTTCACTTCTCCAGGCTCACCAAGAGGGGCAGTGGGGAGCAAGATTCCCTGGGACCAGCCTTCAATGGGGACCCAGCTGACAACTTAGGGGATCTTTCACAAAGGCGCGCTAGTGTTTTTATCTCACGCTAAGTTTTAGCATGAGCTAAACACTAGAGACACCCATGTATTCCGTTTAGCGTGTGCTCATTTTTAGTGTGTGCTATAAATGCTAGCACGCCTTTGTAAAAGGACCCCTAAATGAAGCGCCAACAATACAGTAAACAAAAAAAAATTCAACAACCTTTCTGAAGGCATCAAGTGACAAAACATCTGGATAGTTGATAATATTGTTTCTGAATGATTCTTAGGAAAGTGAGATTCAATGAAAGGTTTTATTGCAGGATTAGCAGCCCTTCACAAGGACAAATGAAGTAATCTTATTGAAATCCAGATATTTCAAGCAGTTTTTTATGAGAGCAGGGGACTTTTTATATGATTTGCACTTTTTTTCCATTCACCTTTAACTTTCTTGGAATTAAGGCCATTGTACTGCATCCATCTTTTAACACATCGGGGTCATTTGTATTTAACTATTTTATTAATTGATCTGTCACCAATGCCTTTGTGGCATGTCAAGTCATTACTTCATTGACCATCGAGGCTCAGTTCATCTTCAGATTTCGGCGTGAAATATTCTGTGCTGTGGTTAGTTTTAAGGAAACAAAATTAGGTACCAATAGGGTCCTGTGAAGACTTTGTAGACTAAATTAAGAAGAGTTCAAGCTATTTTATTTTGGGTCCAGAATATTAAGTTGTGGCAAAAAGGTAGTCCTACAGTACCAGCATGAGCTATCATCATAAATCAGGATCTGAAAAACATCGAGAGAAGAAAAAAATGATGAAGAAGCTAAGGAGGGTCGGCAGTCTTTTCAGACCTTAGGATGTTCATCTGCAATAAAGAAGATTCAAGAAATAGACAAACATATGCTTCAAGTAGATATAATAATTCAAGACGATACTCACATGCCAAGTATATCAACAACGGAACCAGTAAGAGAAGAAATCAAGACTGAAGTGTCATTTTGAAAGTGAGTTACAAAGTCCAGTTGATGAAGTACAAGCTGGAGCTGCCATTTTGCCAAATATAAGCACTGACACGTTTGACGCAGAAGCTCCTACAAAAGAAATTCCCACTAACCAGGAAACAGAAGAAGCAATAGAGAGAAGTCCTTAGCCTCACCCCCATCTTTCTCAGTTCCCTAGAGTTCAGAAAATTGCCAGCTCCCAACATCACTCCTGGAAATCAAGCTACAAAATGGGGAAATTATACCAAGGGACTGGTTAGTGTGGAGTCCAGCAAAGCAGGCATTGTACGTTTTTCTTTGTTGCCTTTTCTCAACTCTCATTCAAAATGTTCACATTGTCAATTTCTGGCTACCATAAAAACCTCAAATGGAAGAAGCTAAGAACATTGGAAAAGTTCAGAACACAAAAAATGCTATGTCATGAGTTACACACTAGAATCTGGTCTAAAAACTAGTCAAAAGAACATAAGTATTATCGTACTGGGACAGACCGAAGGTCCATCAAGCCCAGCATCCTATTTCCAACAGTGGCCAATTCAGGTTACAAGTACCTGGTAAGATCCCAAGTCCATTTTCTTTTTTAACCTTTTTTAAACCGCTCTAAGCTAAGCTAACTACTTTTACTTCATGGTCAAACATCAAGTATCATTTGCTGAAAGGTACAGAGAATGCAGCCTATTTGTGGAAACAAATACTTCAGAGACTTCATGATGTTACATTTTTCTTAACAGAGAGAGGCCTGGCATTTAAAGGAGACAGTTATTTAATTGGAAATCCAAATAATGGAAATTGTCTTGGCGGAGTTAAGTTGCTATGATTCTCTTCTCGAGCATCACCTCAAGAACGTGAAAGAATCACAAGAAACTCATTCTCGGAGGAAAGTTCACTATCCTGCTTATAATCGAACGAGAAAAACGCCCAAGTTCCGACCTAAATCGGGAGATGGGCGTTTATCTCACAAAAACGAATAACGCGGTATAATCAAAAGCCGAATTTGGACGCTTTCAACTGCACTCCGTCGCGGATGCGGACAAAGTTGACGGGGGCGTGTCGAAGGCGTGTCGAAGGCGGAACTGGGGCGTGGTTATCGGGCGAACAGAGATGGGCGCCCTTTCGCCGATAATGGAAGAAAAATATGCGATTTCAGCGAGAATTTAGGGCACTTTTCCTGGACCCTGTTTTTCCACGAATAAGGCCCCAAAAAGTGCCCTAAATGACCAGATGACCACTGGAGGGAATCGGGGATGACCTCCCCTGACTTCCCCAGTGGTCACAAACCCCCTCCCAGCACAAAATATGACGTTTCACAACTTTTTATTTTCACCCTCAAATGTCATACCCACCTCCCTGGCAGCAGTATGCAGGTTACTGGAGCACTTATTAGGGGGTGCAGTGGACTTCAGGCAGGTGGACCCAGGCCCATCCCCCCCTACCTGTTACAATTGTGCTGCTTAATGCGTTAGTCGTCCAACCCCCCCAAACCCACTGTACCCACATGTAGGTGCCCCCCTTCACCCCTTAGGGCTATAGTAATGGTGTAGACTTGTGGGCAGTGGGTTTTGAGGGGGATTTGGGAGGCTCAACACACAAGGGAAGGGTGCTATGCACCTGGGAGCTCTTTTACCTTTTTTTTTTGTTTTGTAAAAGTGCCCCCTAGGGTGCCCGGTTGGTGTTCTGGCATGTGAGGGGGACTAGTGCACTACGAATCATGGCCCCTCCCACGAACAAATGCCTTGGATGTTTTTGAGCTGGGCGCTTTCATTTTCCATTATCACTGAATAACAAAAACGCCCAGCTCACAAATTAGCGAATAACATATGGGCGTCTATTTTTTTCAAAAATACGGTTGGGTCCGCCCCTTCACGGACCCGTTCTCGGAGATAAAAGCCCATGGAGATAGGCGTTTTCGTTCAATTATGCCCCTCTATATATCAGCTGACATACAGAATGGGTTCATAGAGTGCTGTATAGATCATGTTAGGAACAAAATTTTAATGGAAAGAGATTCAACGAAATATTATTCTATCATTGTCGTTGCCACTCCTGATTCCACTCATATAGAACAAACTAGTTGTATCTTAAGATATGTTCTTTTGAAGGAGAAAATTGGAATTGAAGAGAGATTGCTTGAGTCTGTAGACTACAATGAAAAGACTGGTCATAAAATTGCCAATCTACTTATTGAGGTTTTCTGAAAACACAAAATTCCAATTTCTGAGTGTCGAGGGCAAAATGTGCTTTAAGAAGAGATTTAAATCTGATAAAGAAGGTTCAGACCTTATGAATGGAGGTAAATCATTCCACAGCTTGGGTGCTAAAAAGAAAAAAGCAGAATTTCTATCTACCTAATGAACTTGAAGCTTAATTGGCTCAAGTGATCTTTTGATCACAATGTGACTATTTTAGTATAATTTCTCTGAGTCTTTCAAGCAAATTATTAAACAGATTTCAGGTCAATCAAAATACTACAGCCAATGTCTGTCAGAGAGGAAGGGAGTAACACATTGTTTGAAAGAGTTACATTGGCTGCCAATTAGAGCCAGACTTATTTTTAACCTCTTATTTGTTTTTAATTTAATTTAATTTTAATTTGGTTCATGCCTTTTCCAGTTGTAGCTCAAAGTCAGTTACATTCAGGTTCAGAAGGTATTTCCCTGTCCCTGGAGGGCTAATAGTCTAAGGGGCAATTTGATAATTTGACACCAAGAAATAGGCTCCACAATGAATACTAGCGCAAACCCGCTTTGCACGCCAAAAGTTAGGCAAGATCACTTATGCCTGGTCAATGGCCTAGGTCAGGAGTGTCCAACCTCAGCCCTCTCTGGATCGGGTTTTCAGGGTTTCCCTAATGAATATGCATGAGATCTATTTGCATACAATGGAGGCAGTGCATGCAAATAGATCTCATGCATATTCATTGGGGAAATCCTGAAAACCAGACTGGATTGTGGCCTTCAAGGACTGAGGTTGGACCAATCAACATGTGGCAAAATCAGTTACACCAGGTCAGCGACCTAGATGCACCAATCAACATGTACAACTTATATAATTCTATCAGTTACATATGTCGCTAAGCAAAATGCCCATGACATGCTCATACTCTGCCCACATTAACACCCCCATGCAGTTACGTGTTAAGGGACTTAAGCACATATTTTATAGACTAGAGCCTAGTGCTTACATGTTGTCACGGTTGTGCCCCTGTTTCATGCTCTCACTCATCTCGCCACCTGGTGGTCAGACCTGGTGGCTGCGATGGACTGTCTGTTTGCTGTTTCCCATGTTCCAGAAGTCATGCTGGTCCGGTCCGGATCTTCCAGCCTTCCAGACTGTCTTGGGATTTTTGGAACTTAGCAGCACCCTTATCTGGTGAACTCCCTTGTATGTTGCCTTTATTAAGCACCTGGGAACTTTCAGGCTTTGCCTTGCCAACAGAGGTCTTCAGTTGTGTTCTTGTCCTTGTTGGTCTGTTGCGGTTCCTGTCCTGAAAGCTTGCTTTGCCTGTCTTTGACCCTGCTGGTTTCCTGGTTTATTCTACTGCCTGCTGCCTGCCCAAGACTCTGTTTGATTCATGGACTATTTTCCTGCTTCTGCTTAGTGCATCTGTTCCAGTCCAGCTGCTCCAGTCCGGCCTGTGCCCATCTGTCTGTGGTCTGCCTTGCCTCCTGTTTGGGTGATTTGCCTGCCGCTGCCGCTCCTCGGCAGTGGCCCAAGGGCTCACTTTTCCTCACCAGCGTGACACATGTGAGATTCTAATTATTGGCAGAATCACGTGTAGGTGTTATTGGCACCTTATAGCCCTGCCCTTTAAGTTTATACCTGAGGCAATGGAATGTTAAGTGATTTGCCCAAGGTCACAAGGAGCTGCAGTGGGATTTGAACCAGACTTCCTTGGGTCTCAGCCCATTGCTCTAACCATTAGGCTATTCCTGTTATAAAACCTCTCATATGATTGTACATAGGGATCCTTTTACTAAGCAGTGATAAGCACTAACAGATACTTACCACAAGCTAAAAGCACTACCACAGGACATGCTCAGGTGTTCTGTGATAGTTCTGGGATTGTACCAATCCCATGCTAAAAAAGCATTAACTATATTTTAGCACATGGAGGCATGTTTTGGGGAATTCCCTGCGTTAATCAGTTAGTGCAGACAAATTGCCACATGCTGCCGATTAGTGTGGGGTTAGCTCGTGAGCCCTTACTGCCTTCAAAATAGGTGGCGGTAAGGGCTCATGCAGTAATGGCCACACGCTAAATTGTGAAATTAGCAGATAGCCATTAATGGAAAAAGAAATTGTGGCCATTTTACAACTGTGCTAAAAGTAGTCTCAGCTCGCAGGAAACCCACATGCTAAAAATAGAAGAGGCCACTTTTTAGCACAGTTTAATAAATGAAGGCACATAAAGACCTACATATAGTCTGGATTCTCCCTACACATCTTCTCTCATTGAAGGGACCTTTTACAAAGCCGCACTAGTGCTTTTAGCTCACGGTAAAAATCAGCTGGCATGGGCGTCTCAGCGTTTACCAGCAGCTGATTTTTACCGTGAGCTAAAAGCACTAGTGTGGCTTTGTAAAGGCCCCCTGAGTTGGCATCCTCTGTCAGATATAAGTACATAAGTACATAAGTACATAAGTAGTGCCATACTGGGAAAGACCAAAGGTCCATCTAGCCCAGCATCCTGTCACCGACAGTGGCCAATCCAGGTCAAGGGCACCTGGCACGCTCCCCAAACGTAAAAACATTCCAGACAAGTTATACCTAAAAATGCGGAATTTTTCCAAGTCAATTTAATAGCGGTCTATGGACTTGTCCTTTAGGAATCTATCTAACCCCTTTTTAAACTCCGTCAAGCTAACCGCCCGTACCACGTTCTCCGGCAACGAATTCCAGAGTCTAATTACACGTTGGGTGAAGAAAAACTTTCTCCGATTCGTTTTAAATTTACCACACTGTAGCTTCAACTCATGCCCTCTAGTCCTAGTATTTTTGGATAGCGTGAACAGTCGCTTCACATCCACCCGATCCATTCCACTCATTATTTTATACACTTCTATCATATCTCCCCTCAGCCGTCTCTTCTCCAAGCTGAAAAGCCCTAGCCTTCTCAGCCTCTCTTCATAGGAAAGTCGTCCCATCCCCACTATCATTTTCGTCGCCCTTCGCTGTACCTTTTCCAATTCTACTATATCTTTTTTGAGATACGGAGACCAGTACTGAACACAATACTCCAGGTGCGGTCGCACCATGGAGCGATACAACGGCATTATAACATCTGCACACCTGGACTCCATACCCTTCCTAATAACACCCAACATTCTATTCGCTTTCCTAGCCGCAGCAGCACACTGAGCAGAAGGTTTCAGCGTATCATCGACGACGACACCCAGATCCCTTTCTTGATCCGTAACTCCTAACGCGGAACCTTGCAAGACGTAGCTATAATTCGGGTTCCTCTTACCCACATGCATCACTTTGCACTTGTCAACATTGAACTTCATCTGCCACTTGCACGCCCATTCTCCCAGTCTCGCAAGGTCCTCTTGTAATCGTTCACATTCCTCCTGCGACTTGACGACCCTGAATAATTTTGTGTCATCGGCGAATTTAATTACCTCACTAGTTATTCCCATCTCTAGGTCATTTATAAATACATTAAAAAGCAACGGATCCAGCACAGACCCCTGCGGGACCCCACTAACTACCCTCCTCCACTGAGAATACTGGCCACGCAATCCTACTCTCTGCTTCCTATCTTTCAACCAGTTCTTAATCCATAATAATACCCTACCTCCGATTCCATGACTCTGCAATTTCTTCAGGAGTCTTTCGTGCGGCACTTTGTCAAACGCCTTCTGAAAATCCAGATATACAATATCAACCGGCTCCCCATTGTCCACATGTTTGCTTACCCCCTCAAAAAAATGCATTAGATTGGTGAGGCAAGACTTCCCTTCACTAAATCCGTGCTGACTTTGTCTCATCAGTCCATGTTTTTGTATATGCTCTGCAATTTTATTCTTAATAATAGCCTCCACCATCTTGCCCGGCACCGACGTCAGACTCACCGGTCTATAATTTCCCGGATCTCCTCTGGAACCCTTCTTAAAAATCGGAGTAACATTGGCTACCCTCCAGTCTTCCGGTACTACACTCGATTTTAGGGACAGATTGCATATTTCTAACAGTAGCTCCGCAAGTTCATTTTTTAGTTCTATTAATATAATAGAACTAACTGGCACCAGTATGCTACAGTTGCCCTTTCTGAAAGAATTCATGTACAAGGCTTCTTCAATAGAGGGCTTGCCATTAGAATATTCTTCCTCTACAGTTCAGATTAGAGGAGAATGATATGAGCTCCAGGAGTTCTCTAAAAACATGGCTTTTATTTACAGTACTTGGAATGATTGTATTCTTATTGTTTTTCTGAAAGTTATGACTGTGCTTTGCCTTCTCTGTATGTATTATTATGCAGCTTTTAAAATTATTATACTGATTTTATTATGTATTTGCTTTTTGTTTATATATCTCATGCCTGTATCTTCTTATCTTCTGTAATTTGCTTTGAATTGTTATTGGTTAACTTGTCTATAAGCACTGGAATTAAACTAAATTAATCCATGGTATATCATTGCAATTCAGTATAAATTATATATTTATATAATATATTTATATTCTGCTTTCCAAGCTTTAAGTCATCCAAAGCGGTTAACAAATTATGGACTTCTTTTACAAAGCCTCGCTAGCGATTCCTGCACGGCAAATGAGAGGAAGGAATAAGAATCGCTAGCACGGCTTTGTAAAAGAAGCCCTGATACACAAACAATAATACAATATTATAAAACTATAAAAAAATAAAAACATAAACCCTAATCACAGCCTACACCCTCTCCTAAGATAACCCAATCACTGCCTAAACTACTTGCGCACAATCAGCTGGAAAAAGCTAGATCATCAGTTTTTGTTTTGTAAAATATTGCTTAATCTCCTCCATCCACAAATCTCCTGGCACTACATTCCATACTGTAAGGGTTGCATCCAAAAAGACCCTTCTGTGTACTTCTACCTTCTACACTACTCTAGTTGATGGTATATAGGCAATGTGACCTATACCGTCACAGTGACCTCCTGGCAGATTCCAGGAGACACTTTTTTGCAGACAACACAGACCGCACAAGCTAAAATCAAAGATGAGATCTTAAATGGTCCCTGTGCAATAACTAAGCATAAATGCAAAGTTCTCAATAATGGAGAGGCAAGTGACCCTCTAGAGGCCCCCAGTACTACCTGAGCTGCAGCATTTTGTGCAGCTTGCAAATGAGCTAGGTTTCTTTGGGAGATTATGAAGCACTCCCCATGAAGTCTTAATGTTTATACCAGAAATTAGGAAGGCTGTATAACCCACATGGGAGCCAGTTTCCACAGACATGAACAGATAGAATTCTAACTCTCTTGCCAGTCGTTCTAGCTGAATTTCCACTCAGTAAATTCCTGAAAGGCTTCAAGGACTTGAGCCTAGAAAATCCTCTGAAATGTAAAAAAAACCTCATTACCAGCTACTATTACTGCTACTTATCATTTCTATAACATTACTAAACATATGCAGTGCTGTACATCATACTTGTGAAACAGACCCTTCCCCATAGAGCTTACAATCTAATAAGACACATGTGGAAGGTAATTTTATAACTAGGCACATAGGCATGTTGTTCCTGTTTTATTAAGACAACATATGCACCTAAGTGCTTTTAATAAATTGCCCCAGGGCAAATAGCCACACACGTTTGCAGCTGCTCTGAGGTAGGTGTTACTATGTGCCTGTACTGTTTGTGACAGAAAGAACAGATGCGTATAAGCATATTTTATAAACTATCCCCCAAATTCTATATATGGCGCCTTAACTTGTATGCGCTAATTTGGCCGTGAAGGAGAGATAGCAGGAAAATACCCCTACAGATTTTTCCACAATGGTGATATCCATGACTATCTTCCCCCATACATTTTTTAAATTTATTGCTCTTAATATTCCTCATGGCAAAAACCCTAATGGTGGTGTACTTAACAAACTGGTTACAGCAAAACACACCCATCAATATAAACATTATCAGGTTAGATTCAGTAAAGCGCAATACATTATTACTGTATATGAACACTATTAGGGGTCATTCTATAACTGTGCAACTATAGATAAACGTGGCATCTATTCTGTAAAGAAAAATAGGCGCCATTGTTCTCTCAAAGCTGAGTGGGAGTCCTCCAACTACATTCCTGCCAACAGGGGGTGGTACTTCAATTTTGTGTTTCGATTGCCAGAGAGAGGCATGTTCCCTGGAGTCCTGCAGAGCTTGCCTGTCCCTCATTATTGAAAATGTGATAGTGAAACACTACCCTCTACTGGCAGGACTTCAGGTGGACTCCGGAACAGTGGTAGGCGCCTCCTTTCCTTTATAGAATACTAGTGTAGCAGGTGAAATATGCACCAATAATTTAGCCACGAGCACTTAAGCTAGCCATAGAGCTGTTGTAAGGGCTCATGCCTAAATGCCAGAGATAGACATGTAACTAAGTATTCTATCATTTACATGCGTAAGTGTAAGTCTTGCCCATGCTGTGCCCAGACTACACCTATATATATATATATATATATATATATATATATATATATATATATATATATATATATATATGCCTACCCGAATAATATATAACATGGAGGCGTATTTTCAAAGCACTTAGATGTAACATAGGGGGAGATTCTACATATGGCGCCTAAAAAATTGGTGCAGAAATCAATGCTGACTAAGTGTATTCTATAAGCGGTGCCTAGGTTTAGGCACGGTGTATAGAATATGCTTAGCTGATATCTCAGTGCCTACAACTATGCACCTCCATTTCCACCAATGAAAATGTGGTGTAAATCCCAGCACATTGATTTACGTGCACTGGGCCATAGTCTATAACTATAACAGTGCGTAAATTTCAGAATGTTCATAAAATGCCCATTTCCCCATCCATAACCACACCCCTTTTCACCTACACATGTTAGATATTAGGTGCACTGACATAAAGAATACGCTTAGTGAGTTGTGCGCATAAATTCTAATTATTGCCAATTAGTGCTCATTATTGCTTGTTAAGGGCTGTTATCAACACTAATTAGCCTGTTAAGCTAATTAAGTTATGCACGTTGTTATGGAATACAGTTGGATTTTGGCGCAGATATTTAGTTGTGCTATATAGAATCTGGGGGATAGGCCCTTATTTTAGAAGCTCTATTCATGTTTTAGACGTCTGAAAACCAGCATTTTGACATCCATATTGCCTGGACATCCACATCCCGATTTTATAAAGACAGCATTGGGACATCTAAAACTGCAGTGTATCCTTATGGCAAGGGGGTGTGGTCTGGATGTGTTTTGGGCAGGACTGGAGAAGGACCAATATATGGACATCCAAATCTGACATCAGAAGGGGAAGAGATGTTTATGTCCAAAATGATGGATGTTGTTATTTAGACCTGGTACTTGACATATCAAGGTTATAGAAAGGTGTTCCAATTGAGCAGCAGTCCCCTGGGGGAATTAAGGCAAGTCACCTCTTTAATCTCCCAGTGGTTGCTTTCCCATTTCCTCCCCTGAAAGTGAAACTAGCAACATATAGGACCCTCTGTGACGCTCATGGTGTTAAAATCTTTTTAAAATTAACTTCTTAAGAGACCTTCACGAAGGCATGAAGAGTAGCCTAATGGTTAGAGCAGTGGGCTGAGCATCAGGGGATGGAGGTTCAAATCCACTTCAGCATTTTGTGATATATTTGTTTTAATTGTGAGCCTTCCAGGGACAGAAAAATGCCTGCTGTATTCAAAGTGTAAGAAACGTGCAAGCCTGAAGGCTACTGAAGTGGTATAAATTTAGATATAGTAGGCATTCTTCTGTCCCTGGAAGGCTCACAATTTACAATAAACATTGCAAAGTGGGATTTGAACCTTTGCCCTCCCCCACCCCCAAGCTTACTATGCTAATAGTTAGGCTACCCCACTGTGTTACAAGCACATCTATCTAGTCATTTTATAACAGGGATGCTCCTATGCTGCCACAAAGATGTCCATGTCCCTTGTTTTCTCCATTCCTAATTTGGAGTTCTCAGTTTGTAAAATGGATATTCTTGCCCGATGTCACTGGCACATGGACATCCATTTCTCATGTATTTTAGAACAGGCTGTATGTTGATAGATCCTGTTCTAAAATACATGAGAAATTGATGTCCTTAAATGATGAACTGACTTGGATGTCCATATTTTGAGCTGCCAAAAGGGAATTTATGTCTTCCAGACAGACAGTATCACATAATGTATGACTTATGGCAGGAGAAAAAGACCTCAGACATCACAAAAGATTCCAACTGCTCAGAAGAGAAGAGCGAACTAACACTGCTAGTGATCAGGCTGTGGATCCCTAGAAGAAGCTCTGGCGAAACTGGTGCCTGTCGGGATCTAAGCTTTGAGATAAGTGTCACTGAACGTGCAGTGTTTATTCTGCTATTGCTGCTGCGGTTGTATCTATGACTATGAAGTCAATTGTATAAAGGATGTTAAGCATAGTTTGTTTCAATATTGACTTGCACATAAAAATTACTAAAAAATACTGAAAATATAAATTTAGATTTTTGGCAAGGAGATTTTTGACCCGTAATCACATTAATTGCTAAAAGTTATATACTGTCGTCTGCCAATGCCAGGAATCCTTCTTGATGCCATAAGGCATACGTTATGTGATACTGTCTATCTGGAAGATATAAGTTCACTGTTGGGTGCTTTTTGAGTTTGATTGTGAACATTTATAGCCATTTTTATGGATTCATATTTTCAGCTGAATATCTTATTTAGATTTTGTTCACAACTTTTCAGCAGCTCAAGGCGAGTTACATTCAGGTACACTGGGTATTTCTCTGTCCCTGGAGGGCTCACAATCTAAGGGGTCCTTTTACAAAGGCGTGCTAGCATTTTTAAGGCATCTTTTACTAAGGCACGCTCACTTTTTTAGTGCACACTAAAATTGTGGGTGTGCTAAACATTAGAGATGCCAATGCATTCCGATGGGCATCTCTAATGTTTAGCGCACCCACAATTTTAGTGTGCACTAAAAAAGTGAGCGTGCCTTAGTAAAAGACGCCCTTAGTGTGCACTAAAAATAAGTGTGTGCTAAACACTAGAAATGACCATATATTTCTATGCGATACTAGTAGTATCCCAAACACTGTCATAGTAACATAGTAGATGACGGCAGAAAAAGACCTGCACGGTCCATCCAGTCTGCCCAACAAATGTGCCACTTTTTTGTATATACCTTACCTTGATTTGTATCTGTCTTTTCAGGGCACAGACCGTATAAGTCTGCCCAGCACTATCCCCACCTCCCACCATCGGCTCTGGTACAGACCATATAAGTCTGCCCAGCACTATCCCCGCCTCCCAACCACCAGCCCCGCCTCCCACTACCGGCTCTGTTATCCAAGCTCCTGAGGATCCATTTCTTCTGAACAGGATTCCTTTATGTTTATCCCACGCATGTTTGAATTCCATTACCGTTTTCATCTCCACCACCTCCCGCGGGAGGGCATTCCAAGCATATAATATATGTCTAATATATTAAATTCATATATAAGTACATAAGTACATAAGTACATAAGTAGTGCCATACTGGGAAAGACCAAAGGTCCATCTAGCCCAGCATCCTGTCACCGACAGTGGCCAATCCAGGTCAAGGGCACCTGGCACGCTCCCCAAACGTAAAAACATTCCAGACAAGTTATACCTAAAAATGAGGAATTTTTCCAGTCCATTTAATAGCGGTCTATGGACTTGTCCTTTAGGAATCTATCTAACCCCTTTTTAAACTCCGTCAAGCTAACCGCCCGTACCACGTTCTCCGGCAATGAATTCCAGAGTCTAATTACACGTTGGGTGAAGAAAAATTTTCTCCGATTCGTTTTAAATTTACCACACTGTAGCTTCAACTCATGCCCTCTAGTCCTAGTATTTTTGGATAGCGTGAACAGTCGCTTCACATCCACCCGATCCATTCCACTCATTATTTTATACACTTCTATCATATCTCCCCTCAGCCGTCTCTTCTCCAAGCTGAAAAGCCCTAGCCCTACCACAGTTTAACCACAAAATTCATTCATTGACAAACATTATTTATTGAACAAGGATCCTCAGAGTTTTTGACAGCATACACTATCCGGGAACCATGCCTCAATGTAATAATGGTGCTTCTCACATCGTCATTGATCTACCCGTATGACTTCTCTATTGCGACCTTTTTTTTTTCAATTTTTCAATTTTCTATAAATTTCATATGATTCTCCTTAAATAGACTTCTCCTGAAGTCAACATCTTTCAGGTTCATTTCAAACTTTGGTATTCAAGATATATTTGATAGTATCACAACTTTTTTTTTATTTAGAAATTTATATACTTTTACAAGTATTAACTTTTACAAGTATTAAACTTGTTACAAGCAATACAGATATGAGTGAAACACATAATTCAAGATAAGTCACATTCATAATTACAGAAACAATATTAAATCATCATATCTTCCTTAGACCACAATAAGTAGGGAGGAATCTAAATAAGTGGGGAGGAATCGCTGCTTAAAGCCACTTAAAGTTAAGTGATACTATCAAATATATCTTGAATACCAAAGTTTGAAATGAACCTGAAAGATGTTGACTTCAGGAGAAGTCTATTTAAGGAGAAATTTATAGAAAATTGAAAAATTGAAAAAAAAAAAAGGTCTCAATAGAGAAGTCATACGGGTAGATCAATGACGATGTGAGCAGCACCATTATTACATTGGGGCATGGTTCCCGGATGGTGTATGCTGTCAAAAACTCTGAGGATCCCCGTTCAATAAATAATGTTTGTCAATGAATGAATTTTGTGGTTAAACTGTGGTAGTAATTACTATATATGAATTTAATATATTAGACAGTGTTTGGGATACTACTAGAATCGCATACTGAAACAATCTCCACACTAGAATTAAAAGGTCTCTTGAATTAGATCATATATTTCTATGGGCATCTCCAGTATTTAGTGTGTGCTCTCGAACCTTAGTTTGTACCTGAGGCAATGGAAAGTTAAGATCTCAAGGAGCAGCAATGGGATTTCAACCAGCCACCTCTGGATGTCAAAATTGGGGCTTTGACCACTCCTTGTCGTTTCTAAAATGTCATTCCATATAACATAGTAAAAGGTGGCTTCTAAAAACCTGCAGTCCGTCCAGTCTGCCAAACAAGGTGGTTAGAGCCACATCCAACATTCCCTGAAGATTATAGACATTCATGATTAAACACTGGTTGGCAATTTACAATCATGCCAACCACATATAGGCAGTTAAATATGACACAGTCTTGGAACAATATATGATTAAATCAATAATATTGTTAACAGCATTTAATTTGCTAATTTCAATATTAAGATGTTTTGCCCTCTCCCCTTGAGATGCACAGCATCCTCACTCATAGCATATGATATTACATTGTTACCATACCATATAAAATAGGCAGACTTGATCTTCATCTGTCTTTTGCCATTTTCAGGACACAGACCATAAAAGTCTGTCTGGCACTGACCTTAGTTCACAAGTACTGTAGTTGCCAAATAAGCACCACTTTTGCCCTTCTTAACACCTCATCAGCCATTTTTTTGTTCCATTCTCTTTCTATTTAGGGATCCTCTATACTTTTATTCCACACATTTTTGCCTCCACCACCTTTACTGGGAGGGCATTCCAGGCATCCATCACCATCTCCGTGAAAAAGTATTTCACAACATTACCCCTAAGTCTACCACCCTGCAATCTTAATTCATGTCCTCTAGTTCTACCGCTTTCCCGTCTCTGGAAGAGATTTGTTTGTATAGTAATATCTTTCAAGTTCTTAAATGTCTTATCATATCTCCCAAATCTCTCTTTTCCTCTAGGGTATACATATTCAGGTCTTCTATTCTCTTTTCATATGTCTTTTGGCACATGTATATATAGAATTGAAATTTTGCTATTTATATGCAATACTGCCTTTTAGTAAATCTACTCCTTAAGCTTTTATGTAAATGTTTGTTGAAAAAGCCAAATCTTCAACATTTTACGATATCTTCAATATTACAGCTCCAAATGCAATTTGATAAGTAATGTATTCTATAAAATTTGCATGAACACTTGAAACTACAATTTTGTATTGGATGAGATTGAACTACCAATGATGCCTGTTGAGATGATCCCAGTGTTCATTCCAGAACTTAAGTTTCCAGCAAATCTGATAAATAGTTTGATGCCAATGAACAAAGACATTTATGCAACAACCCCATGAACTCTTTGTTGCATAAGGAGCCAGTGAAAGTCTCTAAATAAGGGTGTGACGTGATCTGATCTTTTCTTCCTCTTGATCAACTTTGCTGCAACAAATTGTAAACATTTGTTCTGAACTTCAATGAAACAGGATGTTGCAGTAATCATTGTGTGTTAGAACTTGTGTTTTTTGCCACCTTTGACCCCTTGTGGGACTGAACTTCCCATAAGTGTGGTGATTAGGATCTGGCTGAGAAGATGTTCATTCTCTTTGAACAGCCCTAGTTGCTTTAGCCTTTCATCATAGGGAAGTCGTCCCATCCCCCTGATCATTTTCACCGCCCTTCTCTGTACCTTTTCTGATTCTGCTATATTTTTTTTGAGATGCAGTGACCAGAATGGAGCAATACAAAGGCATTGTAACATTCTCATTGTTGTTTTCTATTCCTTTCCTAATAATTCCTTACATTCTATTTGCTTTCTTAGCCACCGCTGCCCACTGTTCAGATGGTTTCAACGTATCACTAACAATGACACTAGATCCTTTTCCTAATGTGGAACCTTGCATCACGTAGCTATAATTTAGGTTCCTCTTTCCCACATGCATCACTTTGCACTTGCTCACATTAAACACCATCTGCCATTCGGATGTCCAGTCTCTAAGTCTTGTAAGGTCCTTCTGCAATTTTTCACAATCCTCTTGTGATTTAACAACTTTGAATAACTTTTTCTCATTAGCAAATTTAATTACTTCACTAGTTATTCCCATCGCTAGATCATTTATAAATATGTTAAAAAGTAAATGGAATTTGATATACTGCCCTTCTGAGGTTACAATCAACGTGTTTTACATCTGGTACTTATTTTGCAATTGGGGTAATGGAAGGTAAAGTGATTTGGCAAACAAACAAGAGTAGAGGATGGCCAAAAGACACTCCAACACAGAAATTAGTACTTAAAAGATGCTTTATTCACCACTTAGACAAAAGGACCCGGCACAGTCCATGTTTCGACGTAATCAAATGCCTGCCTCAGGGGTTACAATGATGTTCAATGTGAATCCAACAGATAGCCAAAAGATAAATCTGTCCAAAGAACTCTGTTAGGGAAACAGTCCAATCACACAGCGTTACCCGAAGGCCCAGGGTCACAAGGAGCTGCAATCCCATCTCAGCATGTTTTCAGCCCACTGCACTGACAATAGTGCAACTCCTCCACCCCAGCACAGACCGCAGGGGAACCTCACTATCTACACTTGTACATTGAGGATACTGTCCATTTAAACCCACTCTCTGTTTTCTATCTTTTAACCAATTCTTAATCCACAATAGGACATTACCTCCTATCCTATAACTTCCTAATTTCCTCAGGAGTCTTTCATGAGGTACTTTGTCAAATGCCTTTTGAAAATCCAGATAGACAATACAGAGCGGTTCACCTTTATCTACATGTTTATTCACCCCTTCACAGAAATGTAGTAGATTGGTGAGGCAAGATATCCTTTCACTAAGTCCATGTTGGCATTGTCTCATTAATTCTGCTTAAGTATATGCTCTGTAATTTTGTCGTTATGATAGTCTCTACCATTTTGCCCAACACTGACATCAGGCTCACCTGTTTATAATTTTCCATATCACCTCTGGAACCCTTTTTAAAAATTGGTGTTACATTGGCCACCCTCCAATCTTCCGGTACCATGCTTGATTTTAAAGATAAATTATACATTACTAGCAATAGCTCTGCAAGATATTTTTCAATTCTTTTAGTACTCTGGGATGTATACTTTCTGGTCCAGGTGATTTGCTACTCTTCAGGTTTACAGAGATTTGTTTCAATTTCTCAGACTCATCCACATTGAATACCATTTCTGGCACTGGTATCTCTCCCACATATTCCTTGGTGAAGTCCAAAGCAAAGAATTCAAATCCAAAGGCTTTATCCTCACTGAGTGCCCCTTTTACCCTCAGTCATCTAGCAGTCCAATTGATTCTTTCACCTGCTTCTTGATTCTAATTTACCTAAAATTTTTAGTATATGTTTTTGCATCCAACGCAGTGGCGTACCAACGGGGGGGGGCAGTGGGGGCGGTTCGCCCCGGGTGCACGCCGCTGGGGGGTGCCGTGGCACGCGCCTGTCGGCTCCGAGTATGCTAACTTCGCTCATTCGCTGCAGCGAACGAGCGAAGTTAGCGAACTCGGAGCCGACAGGCGCGCGCCGCGGCACCTCCCCAGCGGTGTGCAATGGGGGGGTCATTTTGCCGGGGGGAGGTGTCATTTCGCAGGGGGGGGGGGGCGCATTGGCGATCCACCCCGGGTGTCATCCAGGCTAGGGATGCCACTGCTCCAACGCAATCTTCTTTTCAAAGTCTCTCTTTCTCTTCCTGATCAGCAGTGGCGTACCAAGGGGGGGCGGTCCGCCCCGTGTGCATCCGGGGGGGGTGTCATTTTTCTCCGGGGGGGGGGGGAGTAGCTGTCATTTCACAGGGGGGGTGCGCTGCACCTGGGGGGGGGCATATTGGCGATCCGCCCCGGGTGTCACCCAGGCTAGGAACTTTGCATGTCACTTGCCATTCTTTATTCTGTTTCCTCTTATTTGTAGTTGGATCCTTCTTCCATATTCTGATGGATTTTCTTTTAGCTGTAATAGCTTAATAGTTTCCTCTACCTTTTAACCATGCTGGCTGTCGTTTGGCCTTCTTTTCTCCTTTTTAAATACATGGAATATATCTCCAGAACCTTTTAGTTGCATTCTTTACGAGAGCTTTGATTACCAGGGTTTTCTTTTTGTTCTGAGTTGCCAAGTCTCTTGGTCAGATTGCATGGTTTTTTTTCTGCTCATACAGCCTCTTTTTTCTTGGTTCATATGATATTGTGCATTACCACAGTGAAATTAGAACACAAAAGCTTTGCATATCACTACATTAGTACTTAGTGTGACGGGGTCAATTTTACTGAGCAATAATTGTCATAATCTTTAGCACAATGGTCACTAAGTTGTAGCCAATCAGATGCCAGTTTTTTCCTAATAATGTCTTCATGTTTTTATTTTCTTGAGTGTTTTTATTCTAATCCAAAGGGAACCTTGTTGCTTCAAAGCTTACCTCTCTGGAGTTTGTTTCTCTTTATTGATTGAACATTTTTGCTTTCATGAGTAGAGGTCAGGAAAATTGTAATGTGATTGATTAACAGATTCAACTGGGATATTAAATCTAAGATTTGAAAGCAGACAGTTATATTCTGTGGAATTATTTCTGTCTTCAGGGAGTCCTGTGCTAAATTATCCCCTCTGCCATCTGGAACACAGAGTCTTTGTCTAAATATTGGAGGAATAATATTTCTTTCAAGTTCTGCTTTTATATGATATGAACTGGCAGGTAATTTCTATATATTCCAGTCAGGGCCAGATTTAAATATAAGCTAGAAAAACTAAACTCTAGGGCCTCATATAACAACAGGCGCCACACTCCTTTAGCATGGAAAACTACGATACCTAAAATTTACTTCCTACTTAATTGAGGGGGCCTCTTAGATGTTGCTGCTTAGGGCCACAATAAATCAATTTGAACAGGTCATCAAACTCAAATTTCAGGGTAAAAATCCAAATATCATTAAATTCTTGAGCTCAGTGCAAACTCATGGTCTCAATTTGGAGATCGAATGGTGGTCAGTAACATGAGTTATCCAGTTCTGGTATTGCTTGCGGCTGTCCTCTGATACTCCATGTAGTTACGTAATGATAACATATAGATGAAACGCTGCCATCATCTTTTCTCGGAAGAAGAAGAGTTTTAAGTTAAAGAGTATGTAATTTATGTGCAAGGTATTTGGAAGGTGTTGCTTGGCATCGTGCTGAAATTATTTTTTGTTTTATGCAACAGACCAACACCCTGATGCAGGATTTGAAACATTGGCCATGTTGGCGGCTGTCCCAATGAATACTGAGATGAAACAAATAGCAATACGAGCTAAGTATTTAAAGTTTACATTGAATATGCACGGAAAAATTTACAAGAATAAGTACACAAATGTACACAAATTGAAATGCAAGACTTTTGAAATTGATGCACCTAATTGGGGAAACCAATGATGACAAAAGTGGTAGTGAGTAATTTGACTGCTCACTTGAAAACCGCTGCTTCAGAGGGTCCACTTATGATTAACAAAGAAGTTAGTGCTGGATATAAGTTGATATATCTGCATGATTCTGTTTATAGAATGGTATATTTAATCAAAGTTTTCAGACACATTATACATTGCTTGGATGTGAATTATTATTATAAGGAATCTTTCTGTGTTGGGTATATTTGATGATATATGGGCCACAATACACATAAATCCAACCCTGACTCCAGTAGCCCAGGCATAAAGGTACAATTCTTTTTTTTAGAACTGAACATAGGAATAATGGTATAAACCTTAAAGCACAATTCAAACGTATTTCCTCACAAAATAAGGGGGTCTTTTACTAAAGGTTAGCTCGGGTTATCTGCAGCAGGTCCCATTTTATTCCTATGGGCCCTGCTGCAGATAACTCGAGCTAAGCTTTAGTAAAAGACCCTCTAAAGCTCTACAAAGTGGCATTTTGTACCTTCTGTATATAAGACTGTGGTGTTGAATTAGAAAGATCCTTTATAGTTTACTGCCAGATCAGGAATGTATCTGGGAAGCTGTAATAGTTCAGCCAATATACAGGTTATATATGTGAGGCAGTGGGCAAAAGAAATTGATTAATTCTGAGAAATCATATTAAGTGTTAATTCTGTATAAAGCCTGGTGATTGAATACTATCTCAACTTTTTACCTTGTAAGTGAAGTGAAGGAATGTCAGCTGGATTTAATTACTTAGAAAGTCTAGCGTTTGGCTAAGCTAAAGGTTAGAAAGGTCAGAAAGAGAAACTTTCTTTGACCCTTTGTGAATGATGGATTGTTAATGCTAGCATATCTGTATACCATTAAATCTTGAGGGGATACTATTATGAACAAGGAATGAGCCAGACATACTGTAGTTTAAAAGCAGGCAGTTTGTTTTAAGATTAAGCTGAAATACTGTTTAGAAGAAAATAGTTAGATTCTAAATAATTCTAGATATTCCTGATGTTTAGACATGTCTTATAAGGATGCTTATTTTAGAATATGTTTTATTTTGGTAGTTAATATGTAGAATACCTTTTTAAATCCAGAGTTACATCAGTGCCTGACTTTTCAAGTGGAGCCTTTGTCTGCTGTTTAAGAGGTCAAGCATGTGGTTTGAATTATCTGCAGTCCTGGCTGGTTCAATGTATGAAGCTGATAGGTGAAAAGAGGTCAGGACTAGTCAACTCTCTTCTCCTTGATTAATTATAGGTAAATGTAGGAATGGGTCTTGAAAGTAATAACTGATATGTATGTTATTAAGTAAGACTGGCCCTTGACCCCTTAATGAATGCCAAAGTTCAGTTAGCAGTTAGTACTAGGAATATGAGAATAATAAATGTCAGATTGGCCCCTTAGCCTCTAAGTGAACCCAGTTTAAGCTATAGCTGAGAAATTAATCATAATGACATGCAGGAGTTCTGGAGCCAAAATGTCTGGTGTGAGGGGCCCCAGGTCATAGGTCAGTTTAGGAAATATCGAACCTATGTAACTGATATTTTTATAGAGATGATTGGCTGAGGCAAGGTAACCAATCCATTCTTTACCATCTGGAGAGTAAGGGGGGCTAGAGGTTAGGACTGTATTTAAGTGGGAGTAGAAGCAGCTTACGTCAGAAGGAACAGACAGAAGAAAGAGAGCTGAAGGAAGACAGGCAGCAGAAGAAGAGAAGCAGCTGAGACAGAAGCCATAACATCCAGAGAGCTGAGAGAGAGAGAAAGAGAGCTAGAACTGATGTCCTGCTTTGTTTGCTGGCAAATAAAGAAGATTTCTCTCTCACTCTGGTGTGTGCTGTTTGACTCCTGAAGTACCACAGATTCTGCTAACAATAGGGGTAATTCATGCATCAATTCCTGCAACAATTCTTGGTGTCAGAAGTGGGATTTCGAACCCTGCAGCGATTTCTGGCACCCAACTGACTGGAGAACATTCGCCGGGTATGTATTCTGTATTCTGTATTGTAATCCTAGCTAGGAAACTGTAAACCAGCCCCTCACAAATTGAGGGAAGGGGAGTCTGATCAACTCTCAGCGAAGGCCTTAGTAGCTTTTAGTCTAGTGGAGATTAGAAGCGAAACCGCTTGAGCTTATCTGTATCTGAGAAATTTGAAATTGTTGGGTGGGATTTTCTGTATGGAATGTGTGATGCTTGAATGATTAAATGAGTGCGGACTTCTTATAACTGCGTTTCCAATTAACGCGAGTTCAATTGGCCAGTGACGGAAGGAAGCGATTGGTGTCTGTCTACCTAGTGTCTCGAGAGTGCGGACCCCTTACTGCACTCTCAAAAATTCCCTCCCTCTTTGTGTGTTGTAACTGTAAGCATTATGGGAGGGAAATCGTCTAGACAAATTGATACTCCCCTAGATTGTATGCTTAAGAATTTCAAAAAAGGATTTTTAATTAATGATTATGGACAGACTTTAAGCTCAAGTACTCTAAGAACCTTGTGTGAAGTTGAGTGGCCATCTATGGGAGTGGGGTGGCCCTCTAGTGGCAGCTTAGATATTGAAGTAATCCGGAAGGTCTACAGCATAATTGTAGGAGAACCAGAATATTCTGAACAACTCCCCTATATAGATTCCTGGGACAGCCTTGTGACTGACCCTCCCTCTTGGTTGAAAACTTATATGGGATCCCCAGTAAAATTCATGTTGGGCCGCGTTCAAAGAAAGATTACCCTGTCCGAGAAACCCATACTCTCTGATGACCCCTCAGATCTTGAGCCACCACCTTATGGCCCATTGTTGGGGTTCTGTGCCACCCCCAGAGATCCACGCCGCCCAGCCCAAGCCTCTCCAGCACAGGCTTCTCCGGATAGCTCCTCTTCTGTGCAAACCCCGTCACATCCTAGGGTGGACCTTTCATCTGGCCTCTACCCTCCTTTGCCACATTCTCCCCTGTTAACCTCCCAAGACCCGCTTTGGGCTGCACCCCCTGACTCCTCAACTCCCGACAGCCCAGCCTTTCCCTCTAGTACCCCTACCCACTCATCAGGGGCCCGGCATCCCTTTCAATGGACTGAATCACCTGTGACCACCTCTCAGTCTATGAGTACCCCTCCCCATCCCTCAGGGGTTCAACACACCTCCACTGAATGGGTTAGACCTGTTGCAATCACCTTTGAGCATGATAGGAGGGTAGCTCCTAGCTCTACCTCAGGTTCCATTCCCACCTCCTCGAGAGTTCTGCCCCTGCGTCAGGTAACCACCACTCGACCGGATCCTAATAATGAGGGTCAGGTTATGCAGGCACAGGCCTACCAGTATGTACCCTTCACAACCACCGATCTCCTGAATAGGAAGACGCATTACCCCTCTTATACTGAAAAGCCTCAGGCAGTGGTGGACCTAGTGGCTAGCATTATGGCCACCCATAACCCAACCTGGACTGATTGTCAACAACTTCTCCTGACCCTCTTCACAACTGAGGAGAGGCGGAAGATTTTGCAAAATGCTGAGGCCATCACGCGAGCGCGTGCCCCCGAGGGGACACAGAACCTAGAGGAATGGGTTAGAGCTCGGTTCCCTCGCGCAGCTCCAGCTTGGGATCCAAATAATGAGCAGCAATATGAACTGTTGTCTGGCTATTGCCGGGACTTGCTGGAAGGTATGAGGAAAGGCATAAAGAGGCCCATTAATCTGGCAAAGGTCTCTGAAATTCTCCAAGGGGCAACTGAATCCCCTGGGGCCTTTTTAGAGCGACTAATTGAAGCCTACAGAACATACACCCCATTTGACCCTGAGGCACTAGAAAACCAGAGAATGGTGAATAGTGCATTGGTGGCCCAGAGTATGCCAGATATCCGGAAGAAGTTGCAGCGTCAGGAGGGATTCGCAGGGATGAATACCACCCAGCTAATTGAGATCGCAACAAAGGTTTTCATTAATAGAGATCAGGAGGTGCGCCGAGAGGCTGACCGGAAGATGCAGAAGAAGGCCGACCTTTTAGCGGCAGCCATTACTAATTCCACCCTTAACCGAGGTCGACCTCTAGCTAATGGGAAGCCAAAGTGGGACCCCGGACCACCAGCCAGGCCCCGAGATTCCTTCAATCAATCCCGGCCAAGGGGGGAGAATCCCAGACCAAGATTGGAGAGGGACCAGTGTGCCTACTGTAAGGAAAGAGGGCACTGGAAAGATGAATGCCCCCAGAGGCGCCAGGGCCTGAGAAGGGGACCAGGAGATCGAGGAAGCCGAGGCCGAGTTCGAGAGGGAAGGTATGAGCCTCCTGAATCTGACATCATTGGGATAGCCGAGATGGCAGAATGGGACGAATAGGACAGACCGGGTTCCTACAAACTGGGCTCCCAGGAACCTATGGTCAAGTTAACTATAGGGAGCCGCTCAATTCCATTCATGATTGATACAGGAGCTGAACATTCTGTTGTGACGGAGCGATTAGCGCCTGTGTCTGGAAAAACTGTCCGAGTGGTGGGAGCCACGGGGGTGCAGAACCGGAGGCCCTTTCTGACGACCCGTAGATGCCAATTAGGCTCACACACAGTCACTCATGAATTCCTGTATATGCCAGACTGTCCAATCCCTTTGTTAGGTCGAGACCTGCTGTCCAAGCTTAGGGCCCAAATTTCCTTTGACTCTGATGGCCAGACTTCAGTCTCCTTTCGGCCCCCGACATCCAGCCCTAAGGGTATATTGAGTTTCTGCTGCCCCCTTGAAGAAGAATGGCGGCTGCATCAGTCGCATGGCCAAGTTGACCTACCCCTGGCAGACAGCTTCCAGGTCAGTGGGGTATGGGCAGAAGATAATCCCCCAGGGTTGGCCCGAAATATTCCTCCTGTCCATGTAGATTTAATTCCAAGTGCCCGGCCAATCCATCTTCGCCAATACCCAATTCCCCGAAAGGCTCTGGAAGGGATTCAAGCACATCTGAATCGTTTGTTATCCCATGGAATTATTCGTCCTTGTCAGTCTCCATGGAATACGCCACTGTTGCCAGTTCAGAAGCCAGGGACTGAGGACTACCGGCCAGTCCAAGACTTACGAGTGGTCAACAAATCCACTATCTCATTACACCCTGTAGTGCCTAATCCATATGTCCTGCTAGGATTGATACCTTCTGGAGCTACCCATTTCACGACACTAGACTTAAAAGATGCCTTCTTTTGTATTCGGGTGGCCCCCGCTAGTCAATTGCTTTTCGCCTTTCAATGGGAAAACCCAGTAACAGGAAGGAAGCTTCAGTATACATGGACCCGCCTGCCACAGGGGTTCAAGAACTCCCCCACCATTTTTGGGACAGCCCTAGGACAAGACCTTAAGACTTTTAAATCTGAGCCTTCCAGGCGAGTTTTACTCCAGTATGTAGATGACCTCCTGATTGCAGCAGTGACCCAGGAAGAGTGTTTTGAGGCTACCAGAGAATTGCTGGAGCTACTCTTGGATGCAGGCTATAAGGTCTCACGCTCAAAGGCCCAACTTTGTCAGTCAGAAGTGAAGTATCTGGGCTTTTGCATTTCCCAGGGAAGTCGGAGACTGGATGTCAGTAGGAAGCAAGCGGTTGCTGCAATTCCCCAACCCAAGTCCAGAAGGGAAGTTAGGGAATTTCTGGGAGCAGCCGGATTCTGCAGAATTTGGATTCCAAATTTTGCATTGATGGCGAAACCCCTTTACCAGGCCACAAAGTGGGGTGAAAAGGAACCATTTGAATGGGGACCTACTGCTCAACAATCCTTCATTGCTATAAAGAAAGCCCTACTCCAAGCCCCTGCGTTAGGCCTTCCTGATGTGGAGAAACCTTTCTCATTGTATGTCCATGAGCGACAGGGGGTTGCTCTGGGTGTGCTGACCCAGATGATGGGATCCTGGCAGAGGCCTGTTGCATACCTGTCTAAACAGCTGGATGGAGTGGCTAAAGGATGGCCAGCCTGCATGAGGGCCATTGCAGCAACAGCCTTACTGGTCCAGGAAGCTGATAAGCTGACCTTGGGGCAAGAACTGGTTGTTAAAGTCCCCCACGCAGTTCTCACCCTCATGGAGTATAAGGGCAACCACTGGTTTACAAATAACCGCATGGTTAAGTACCAAGCTAGTTTGTGTGAGAATCCACGGATACACCTGGAAACAGTGGCTACATTCAATCCTGCCACTCTTTTGCCAGCATCTGAGGGACCACCGGATCATGACTGTATCCAAACCATGGATGAAGTGTACTCCAGTCGACCAGATCTTAAAGATGTTCCTTGGAGGGACCCAGATGTAATTTATTTCACAGATGGAAGCAGTTACGTGGAGAACTCCAAGCGATTGGCAGGCTATGCTGTGGTGACAGAGGACAAGGTGATAGAAGCAAGAGCCCTGCCCCAAGGAACTTCAGCCCAGAAAGCAGAACTTGTGGCCCTCATACGAGCTCTAGAGCTAGCAGCAGGACTGGTAACTAACATTTATACTGATTCCAAGTATGCCTTCACAACTCTACATGCTCATGGAGCTTTGTATAAGGAAATGCCGCAGGCCAACCTGTTAAGTATGGACCTGAAATACTTCAGTTGCTAGAGGCTGTTTGGGCCCCTAAGAAGGTAGCTGTCATTCACTGCAGGGGACACCAAAGGATAGATACTCCAGTGGCCCGAGGGAATCGCCATGCTGATCGGGTGGCCAAGGAAGCTGCTCGAGGACCCTTAGCAAGTACTGTGACTCCCCTGTTCCAAATTCGACTGCAAGAATGGACGCCTATGTACACCCAAATGGAAGAGAAATGGGCTCAAGAGGAAGGTGCAGTAAGGAGACCTGATGGCTGGTTACATCTCCCTGATACCAGAGTTCTGGTGCCACGCCACCTAGCTTGGCCTGTAGTGTCTCAAGCTCATGATCTGTCACACTTAGGGAAAACAGCACTAGCTCGCCTACTCAGTCGAGTAGTGGTGCTGGAAGGATTGGATAGTCTGGTTGCCACTGCCTCTGCCCGATGTACTCTCTGTGCCCAGAATAATGCTCGTCAGGGACCCCGTATTCCACCAGGAGTTCAGTCTAGAGGACTAACACCTTTTGAGTCCCTAGTTATAGACTTCACAGAAATGCCCAGGAGCGGTAGGCTCCGATACCTCTTGGTCATGGTCTGTACCTTTTCTGGGTGGGTGGAAGCATATCCTACAGTCACTGAGAAAGCCACAGAAGTAGCTCGAGCCCTCCTTAGGGATGTCATCCCCAGGTATGGACTGCCCCTTGCCATAGGTTCAGATAATGGTCCCGCCTTTGTTGAAGCTACACTTCAGGCCCTGTCCCGCGCATTGCGCATTACCTGGAAATTGCATTGTGCCTATCGTCCCCAGAGTTCAGGGCAGGTTGAGCGGGCAAACAGAACCTTGAAAAATAGCCTAGCAAAGATTTGTCAGGAAACCCAACTGAAATGGCCACAGGCACTGCCATTAGCCCTCTTCCGCCTCCGATGCACCCCAACTAAAGGAACAGCCCTCTCTCCCTTTGAAATTGTGTATGGGAAGCCCCCAGCCATTTTGCAGGGAATTAAGGGAGACATAGGGATTTTAGGGTCTGCCCAGGTGCAGGAGCAGGTAGCCCTCTTGGGCAAGATAATTTCTGAGCTTCAGTCTTATGTGAGAGAAATAAACCCTGTCCCCTTCCAGGCTCAGGTACATTCCTTCCTGCCAGGGGATAGAGTTTGGGTGAAAGACTGGAGGCTCCAGCCTTTGGGGCCCCGGTGGAAAGGACCTTTTACTGTTTTGCTTTCTACCCCTACAGCTGTGAAGGTCACAGGGATAACTCCATGGGTCCATTGGTCTCGAATTAAGTCTGCTGATCAGACTGAGCCCAGCACGGATCAGACGGAGCCTAGACAGTGGAGAGCAGAAAGAGATCCAGCGGAGCCATTGAAGTTGCGCTTGACCCGAACCAAAGAATCTACTAGCTGAAAAGAAGGGTCAACTGCATACTGCAGGAGCTGCTGAACTTCGGCTTCACACTGAGACTCTTTCTGTCCAGATTCTGGCTTTCTTGGAATTTGAGAGCTTGATCCTTGTCAGTTGAGGGTCTATCCCAACTGGTATAAGAACTCAAAGACTGAGAACATTATATGAGAATAATCTGTGATTAGCACAGACTGTTGAAATATTATTGCTTAATTAGTTTGCTGTATTTGTTTTAGATTAGGAAGAAAGAAAATGTTAGTAGTTTGGATGCTTTTGTTGTTTTCTACTCCTTGCCTCCTTTTTCCTAATACCCCAACTCGCTCTAACCATTGGTTACACTCTGTCCAGGAACTAATTAGCCAGGCAAAGATTACTTCCCCTTGTATTGTGTGTTCCCGATTTTCTCCTTATACTACAGATGTCCCAGCTGTTCCTGTCCCTGTGCAGCTCCCAGCTCTTATACCTCCCTACTTTTCGAGTTCAGGCCCTTGGAGCCAGGATTATACTTGGTGGTCCTTTTATAATGCTACTTCCCCCTCTGAATCTTCTCTAAGGCCAGTCTTTACGTCTCCCTATCCAGCTTCTGGAGTGTTTTGTTTAACAAGAAACATCTCAACTGTTCTTCCCATTCCCTGTAACTATACTAATGTTCTCCCAGAAAAAGGGGAATCTGTGTGGGTAGTTTCTCCAGGTACTCCTATGTGCCCTACTACCATACCTGCAGATTATGACCAGGGTGATTATCTGGCTCCTAACCTTACTACTGAGAAGACTATAGTGTCCCGGCCTATTTTCTACTTTCATAAGTCCCCGGGGTATGAAAGGGTTGCAACATATGAGCAGTCTGTCACAATTGGGGATTGGCACCTATGGTGTACAAAGTCTCCATTTCTTCTTAGTTCCCCCTGGGATAGGGGCTCGCATTATGGGCATCCTAATGTCCATCCTGTGCCAACATTTATTGGGAACTTTCCTCGCCCTCTCCTTGGTCATTACTGGCTCTGTGATAATGTCCTCCACATGATTCTTCCCCCCACATATGAATTTTGTGTATTGGTAACTTTGAATTATTTTCCTAAAGTTATTCCTCTCCTCAGGCCACCATCCCCGCACCGCTCTAAGCGAGAGGCCTTGTCCTTACCTTCCTCCGTTGCCACAGAGGATGAGGCGATTGAATTAGCCCTCCAGTATATTAACTCTACTTATCCTCTGACTAAAAAGAGACTTGTAGCCCTTTCTGCTACGGCCTGGATTCCAATTGGGGGTCCGGTAGCGGGTATTACTGAACTGGGCATGGCTACCCGGAGACTTCAGTCTCTACTCCATGTTTTAGTTCATGAGCTGAATGTGGTAGTCAATGCATTGCAGGATCAAATTAATGAATTAAGTATAGTTTCTCGGTATAACCGTATGGGTCTTGACTACCTCTTTGCAGCCCAGGGTGGCCTCTGCACAGTGCTAAATTCTTCAGAGTGCTGTACTATTGTCATAAATAGGACGCATGTAGTTAGGCATGCTATGGATAAAGTCCTACAGTTGGCCAGCCTTAATGTGGAGGATTACCGAGGAGGATTAGACCTTACCTCCTGGTGGTGGTCATTGACCTCCTGGATACGTCCCTTGTTCATTTCCCTAATAGTCTTAGTTTTAGCAGGGTTGTTGTTTTGTTTCCTGGCCTCATGTGCTTCGGCAGTATGCCGTCGAACCTTAACAAGTAGGGTAATGGTGGTTCATAAGTCTATTCCTAGTTAGGACCACTATAATCTCCAGAGTTTGAGTTATGAGACTTATCTCTGCATAAGCTGATTTTAGTCTCAAAGGGGGGAATGAGGCAGTGGGCAAAAGAAATTGATTAATTCTGAGAAATCATATTAAGTGTTAATTCTGTATAAAGCCTGGTGATTGAATACTATCTCAACTTTTTACCTTGTAAGTGAAGTGAAGGAATGTCAGCTGGATTTAATTACTTAGAAAGTCTAGCGTTTGGCTAAGCTAAAGGTTAGAAAGGTCAGAAAGAGAAACTTTCTTTGACCCTTTGTGAATGATGGATTGTTAATGCTAGCACATCTGTATACCATTAAATCTTGAGGGGATACTATTATGAACAAGGAATGAGCCAGACATACTGTAGTTTAAAAGCAGGCAGTTTGTTTTAAGATTAAGCTGAAATACTGTTTAGAAGAAAATAGTTAGATTCTAAATAATTCTAGATATTCCTGATGTTTAGACATGTCTTATAAGGATGCTTATTTTAGAATATGTTTTATTTTGGTAGTTAATATGTAGAATACCTTTTTAAATCCAGAGTTACATCAGTGCCTGACTTTTCAAGTGGAGCCTTTGTCTGCTGTTTAAGAGGTCAAGCATGTGGTTTGAATTATCTGCAGTCCTGGCTGGTTCAATGTATGAAGCTGATAGGTGAAAAGAGGTCAGGACTAGTCAACTCTCTTCTCCTTGATTAATTATAGGTAAATGTAGGAATGGGTCTTGAAAGTAATAACTGATATGTATGTTATTAAGTAAGACTGGCCCTTGACCCCTTAATGAATGCCAGAGTTCAGTTAGCAGTTAGTACTAGGAATATGAGAATAATAAATGTCAGATTGGCCCCTTAGCCTCTAAGTGAACCCAGTTTAAGCTATAGCTGAGAAATTAATCATAATGACATGCAGTAGTTCTGGAGCCAAAATGTCTGGTGTGAGGGGCCCCAGGTCATAGGTCAGTTTAGGAAATATCGAACCTATGTAACTGATATTTTTATAGAGATGATTGGCTGAGGCAAGGTAACCAATCCATTCTTTACCATCTGGAGAGTAAGGGGCGCTAGAGGTTAGGACTGTATTTAAGTGGGAGTAGAAGCAGCTTACGTCAGAAGGAACAGACAGAAGAAAGAGAGCTGAAGGAAGACAGGCAGCAGAAGAAGAGAAGCAGCTGAGACAGAAGCCATAACATCCAGAGAGCTGAGAGAGAGAGAAAGAGAGCTAGAACTGATGTCCTGCTTTGTTTGCTGGCAAATAAAGAAGATTTCTCTCTCACTCTGGTGTGTGCTGTTTGACTCCTGAAGTACCACAGATTCTGCTAACAATAGGGGTAATTCATGCATCAATTCCTGCAACATATGTAGTTACACAGACCTGGTTTATTTGTTACTGATTTATTATCATTGGATATAGTACTATCTAGCTAGTAAGGCAAGACTGCTTGCTTTTTAGAGTGCAATTTAATCCATATAAAACAAAGGTGGGGAAAACTATAGCCTGCAGGTCAACATCAGCCTGGATTCCAGCTGGCCATGTTCCTTACGACCTGTGCTTCCATATTTCTCATCTGTGTCTGGATTCCAGCTGGCCATGTGTTATTATCTCTGGATTCATTGGACTCTGGCAAAGGGTGAGTGAAAGGAACTTGCCCATCCCATTGTATCAAAGACTTGTGCATAATAACCAGTATACTGTTAAGGCTTAAGTGACAAGTTAGCATGCTTTAAACTTTCTGTGGTGGACACTCTTGTTTCGTATAAGAGGACCAATTCCTTGTGGTCATCCGTGCACTGGCTGCTTTCCCTCACACAAGGCTAGCCTTTTGTTACAAATGGTGTGTTCTGTATTGCACAGTCTTATCTCCCACTGCCCTTTATCGTCTGGAATACTTAAGAATATAAGAATACCCATACTGAGTCAGACCAATAGTCTATCTAGCCCACTATCTTGCTTCCAACAGTGGCCAATCCAGGTCACAAGTACATGGCAGAAATCCTGTAGCAACATTCCATGCTATCAATCCTAGGGCAAGCAGTGACTTCCCCATGTCCACCTTAATAACAGACTATGGACCTTTCCTCCATGTAGGCCAGCTCTTGGAGAAGGAAATTCAGCATAATTGCAAGAAAATAGTCACAACCAGGTTTGCCTAGTCATTGGCAAATATTTTATGAGGATACTCTTTCAGATATTTAATGGCAGCCTAATATTATTTTTGCAGATATACATTTTAGCATTTCTGTATTATGCTCAGCTGGATGTAGTACACTTTATGCACTGAGACATAGCCCCTGCCTCCTGAAAAGCAAAGCCTTGAGGATTATGAACCCAGGGGCACCAGAAAGAGGTCTCATCATTCATGATGTTTTCTATGTCAAGAAATACTGTTTATGGACATGTCAGTTTTTGTTCTTTTTTTCAGTTTGTATATTTACTGATGGTTGGCAGCCCTTCCCACAACTGCTGCTCTGGGTCAGCCTTCCACAAGCCTTGTTATTTCAGTTACGCATATCCATTAAAAGCTTTTTGTGGTTGGTAATGCCTCATCCTGGTTCACTGTTGCACCATTTAGTACATCTGCTGGTGTTTTCACCTAGTAAAGAAGGCCAACCTAGGGTAAGAGCAGATTGCCAGCCTAAGAAAACCTGCATCATGAAGATAGAGCCATGGCAGCACTATTAAGAACTAATTATTTCTCATTATACCTTCACTAATGCTTCTGTTTCTATCAGAATATAGTCTAAAGCTACCAAATAGAAATGAAAACTGCCAGGGACACCAAGTCACAAATAGCTAAAATAAAATAATAACCATAATCAGAACCTCTGGCTTCTTGAGGCAGAGTTTTTAAGATTCTATGGCAAGAAGTACCAAATTCCTTGGCACAGTTTCCACAGCACATTTTCATAAAATAGAATAATTTTGCATGTAATATGCCATGCCAATAATTTTGCATAATAAAATCAAGTAGATTTTCTGCCTTGGTCTGTGTCTGAATAATTTATATTGGGCTCCTTTTACAAAGCTGCGCTACTGATTAGCAATGTGCCGAATGTGAAGAAGCCCATTCTATTCTCATGGGCTTCTTTGCATTTACCCTGGGATTTTATATACTGCGCTGAGACTTCCAGCAGAAATCGAAGCATATTCCATAACAATGCACATAACTTAATGACCCCCCCCCCCTCGTTTACTAAGCTGCCATACGCTAATGCTGACATAGCCCATTCTGTGAATGGGCTGTGTCAGCATTACCGTGTGGCTTCATAAACAGGGGGGGGGGGGGTTAGTTAACAAGCTAATCAGTGCTGATAATTCAATGTTAACACTAATTGGCATTAATTAGAATTTGCATTCACTACTTGCTAAGTGTATTCTGTAAGGTGGTGCGTGTAAATATAAGTCGCATGGTTGAAAAGTGGGCGTGGTTATGGGCGGGTCTTGGGCATTTCTAAAATCTATGCGCGTTGTTATAGAATACACCTGCTCTGCACCTAATTTAGGCATGACGATTTACACCAGGTTTTACATTGTATAACTGACCACAACTAAAGTTAGTTGCATAGACTGGTGCCTGGTATATTCTATAAACCATGTGGAAATTTAGGTTTATTCTATAAAGTATGCCTACATTAAAGCATACTTTATAGAATACTAGTGGAACCAAGCCTGTTTTGTCCAAAATGAAATGGGCCCTAGGAAGGATCTCATCTAAGTGATTTTTCCTCTCTCCCCTGCCCTCCCCTCCCATCCCCTCCATGTCCTGCAATTCTGACCTCCCCTCCATATCCAGCGATTCTTCTCTGCCCTGCCCTCCCCTCTGTGTCCCGTGATTCTGCCCTCTCCTCCTTGTGCAGCGATTCTTCTCTTTTTTTTTGTTACATTTGTACCCCGCGCTTTCCCACTCATTGCAGGCTCAATGCGGCTTACATGGGGCAATGGAGGGTTAAGTGACTTGCCCAGAGTCACAAGGAGCTGCCTGTGCCAGGAATCGAACTCAGTTCCTCAGTTCCCCAGGACCAAAGTCCACCACCCTAACCACTACGCCACTCCTCCCTGCCCTCCCATCCGTGTCCCATGATTCTCTCCTCTCCTCCTATCCCATCCATGTCCATCAATTCTCCTCTGCCCTGCCCTCCCCTCGATGTCCCGCGATTTTGTCCTCCCCTCCACATGTTACAGCTGTGCGCATAACTGACATGATTCTTCAAGCTTAGGTCCCGATGATCAAATCCCTCATGCTGTTCCAAACAGCGCTGGAAAATTAGCGCCAGAACAGTGGGGGGATTAAAGTCCACATGATCAAAACTAATAGCATACAAATTTAGGTGTGCTATTAGTTTTGATCATCGGGGGACTTCTGCAGAAGTTGTTTGACAGGTCCGAGCAGTCAAAAAAAACCCCAGACCTTTCAAAAAGAAGGTTCCCCCCAAAATGCAAGAGGCTGGAGGTCCAGTGGACAGCGAGCGTTCTGCCTTGCTCAATGCATCCTGGGAGGCACTGGGAAGGGCTTCCCTACCATATAAGGGAGTGTAAATATTTGTCACAGCCCTGACCTGCCCTTGCCCCTCCCACATGTACATCCCCCTTGCAGTTACATGCTATAGATTTTGAGCACTAAGGTTTTAAAATAGGAATTAAATGTGGTTAAGTAAGTAACTGCAAATTAGTGCCAATTAACACCATTTAACTCAAATTATCACCAATTACTGGTTGTTAGCACCAATTAGTGTCTAATTTACCAATTAAGCTATGCACCCCACTGCCAATATTCTAGAACCTACACATGCAATTTTACGCACATACATTCTATAAATGGTGCTGAAAGTTACGTGTGCAGCTATAGAATAGGGCACGTTACATGCATAACAATTTAACTAATTGGCACTAAATTAGCAAGTAATTATTGAAAAATACAAATAACTGGCACTATCAAGCACTGACACTAATTTGATGTTGCACGCATAACCCCTATTCTGTAAAGTGTGCCTAACTTCTCTTGTGTGCAAATGCAAAGGGGGCATTAATGTGGGAGGGGAATGGGCGTGTCAGGGGGCACAGAGAGGGGTATATCCAGCAGAAGAAAGGAGGTGTTGATGCCCCTGTACAAGTCGTTGGTGTGGCCCCACTCGGAGTATTGTGTTTTGTTTTGGAGGCCATATCTTGCTAAAGATGTAAAAAAACTTGAAGTGGTTCAGAGAAAAGCAACAAAAATGATATGGGGTTTGTGTAGCAAGATGTACGAGGAGAGACTTGATGACCTGAAAATGTATACCCTGGAGGAAAGGAGAAACCAGGGTGATATGATACAGACGTTCAAATATTTTAAAGGTATAAATTCACAAACAAACATTTTCCAGAGACGGGAAGGTGGTAGAACTAGAGGACATGAATTGAGGCGAAAAGGGGGCCGACTCAGGAATAATGTCAGGATGTATTTTTTCACTGAGAGGGTGGTAGACACCTGGAGAGCCCTCCCGCAGGAGGTGGTGGAGATGAAAACGGCAACAGAATTCAAAAATACGTGGGATAAATACAAAGGAATCCTGTTAAGGAATGGATCCAAACAAGCTTAGCAGAGATTAAGTAGAAAAACCGGTAACTGGAAAGCAAAGCCAGGGCTGGGATTGACTCTATGGTCTGTGCCCTGATCGTGGCTGAACAGATTTGGATGGGCTGCAGTGGAGCTTTACAGGGGCTTCAACAATTTCAGAAATTGAGAACAAGGACAGTGCCGGGCAGATTTTTACGGTCTGTACCATGAAAATGGCAAGGACAAATCAAGATCAGGTATGCATATGAAGTATCACATCATACCATATGTAATGAGTTTATCTTTTGTTACTATGGGGCTCATTTTCAAAAGAGAAAAACATCCAAAAAGTGGCATAAATCTGCATTTGGACGTTTTTTTCAGAAAAATCTCCAAATTGGTATTTTCAAAACCAATGTTTAGATGTTTTTCTATGAAGTATGTCACAAGTGCATTCAAATCATAAGGAGGTGTGTCAGGGGCGTGTTAACAGCGTGATCTGGGCATTCCTAACACTTGATAACACTTGGACATTTTTCTGCCATAATGTTTTGGT
Source organism: Microcaecilia unicolor (assembly GCF_901765095.1). NCBI lineage: Eukaryota > Metazoa > Chordata > Amphibia > Gymnophiona > Siphonopidae > Microcaecilia > Microcaecilia unicolor. Next base: position 60,014,995 of record NC_044034.1, read on the forward strand.
CTAGACCCGTTTTATTAATGAGTAAGATTGAAGGGGAGATAGTAGGAAAATGATCACAGATTCCAGAAATGAAAAGGACAATCTTAAAGCTTGAGAATATTTATTGATCAGTCTTTGATCAATAAATCTTCTCAAGCTTTAAGATTGTCCTTTTCGTCTCTGGAGTCCGTGGTCATTTTCCCACTATCTCCTCTTCCATCTGCTTCTCACCATGGGACTACAGCTCTCCGCCCAGGTGGATTTCTGCTGGGACATTACTAATGAATAAGCCACAAAAAGTGCCCTAAATGACCAGATGACCACTGGAGGGAATCATGGATGACCTGCCCTTATTCCCCCAGTGGACACTGACCCCCTCCCCCCACAAAAAATGTGATTAAAAACATTACTTACCAGCCTCTATGCCAGCCTCAGATGTTGTACTCAGGGCTATTAGAACAGCATGCAGGTCCCTGGAGTAGTCTAGTGGTAGGTACAGTGTATTGCAGATAGGTGGACCCAGGCCCATACCTCTCCCTACCTGTTACACTTGTGGTAGAAACTGTGAGTCCTCCAAAACTCACCAGAAACTCACTGTACCCACATATAGGTGCCCCATTAACCCATAAGAGCTATTGTAGTGGTGTATAGTTGGGGGTAGTGGGTTTTGGATGGGTTTTGGGGGGCTCAGCAGACAAGATAAGGGAGCAATGGTGAGATGGGTACATAAGTACATAAGTACATAAGTAGTGCCATACTGGGAAAGACCAAAGGTCCATCTAGCCCAGCATCCTGTCACCGACAGTGGCCAATCCAGGTCAAGGGCACCTGGCACGCTCCCCAAACGTAAAAACATTCCAGACAAGTTGTACCTAAAAATGAGGAATTTTTCCAGTCCATTTAATAGCGGTCTATGGACTTGTCCTTTAGGAATCTATCTAACCCCTTTTTAAACTCCGTCAAGCTAACCGCCCGTACCACGTTCTCCGGCAATGAATTCCAGAGTCTAATTACACGTTGGGTGAAGAAAAATTTTCTCCGATTCGTTTTAAATTTACCACACTGTAGCTTCAACTCATGCCCTCTAGTCCTAGTATTTTTGGATAGCGTGAACAGTCGCTTCACATCCACCCGATCCATTCCACTCATTATTTTATACACTTCTATCATATCTCCCCTCAGCCGTCTCTTCTCCAAGCTGAAAAGCCCTAGCCTTCTCAGCCTCTCTTCATAGGAAAGTCGTCCCATCCCCACTATCATTTTCGTCGCCCTTCGCTGTACCTTTTCCAATTCTACTATATCTTTTTTGAGATACGGAGACCAGTACTGAACACAATACTCCAGGTGCGGTCGCACCATGGAGCGATACAACGGCATTATAACATCCGCACACCTGGACTCCATACCCTTCTTAATAACACCCAACATTCTATTCGCTTTCCTAGCCGCAGCAGCACACTGAGCAGAAGGTTTCAGCGCATCATCGACGACGACACCCAGATCCCTTTCTTGATCCGTAACTCCTAACGCGGAACCTTGCAAGACGTAGCTATAATTCGGGTTCCTCTTACCCACATGCATCACTTTGCACTTGTCAACATTGAACTTCATCTGCCACTTGCACGCCCATTCTCCCAGTCTCGCAAGGTCCTCCTGTAATCGTTCACATTCCTCCTGCGACTTGACGACCCTGAATAATTTTGTGTCATCGGCGAATTTAATTACCTCACTAGTTATTCCCATCTCTAGGTCATTTATAAATACATTAAAAAGCAACGGACCCAGCACAGACCCCTGCGGGACCCCACTAACTACCCTCCTCCACTGAGAATACTGGCCACGCAATCCTACTCTCTGCTTCCTATCTTTCAACCAGTTCTTAATCCATAATAATACCCTACCTCCGATTCCATGACTCTGCAATTTCTTCAGGAGTCTTTCGTGCGGCACTTTGTCAAACGCCTTCTGAAAATCCAGATATACAATATCAACCGGCTCCCCATTGTCCACATGTTTGCTTACCCCCTCAAAAAAATGCATTAGATTGGTGAGGCAAGACTTCCCTTCACTAAATCCGTGCTGACTTTGTCTCATCAGTCCATGTTTTTGTATATGCTCTGCAATTTTATTCTTAATAATAGCCTCCACCATCTTGCCCGGCACCGACGTCAGACTCACCGGTCTATAATTTCCCGGATCTCCTCTGGAACCCTTCTTAAAAATCGGAGTAACATTGGCTACCCTCCAGTCTTCCGGTATTACACTCGATTTTAGGGAGCATTTATTTGAAGTCCACTGCAGTGCCCCCTAGGGTGCTCCATTGCTTTCCTGGGATGTATGTGTGGCCAGTCTACTAAGAATGCTGGCTTCTCCTACATCCCAATGCCTTGATTTTGTGCATTTTTCACTTGGACCAAAAGAATAAACACACAGAGCACAAAAACATCTAGAAAAAAAAAACATAAAAAAAAAGATAATACAGTTTTCTGTTTTGAAAATGGCTATATTTCCCACTTGAATTTTGGGCATGTTTAGCAAAACATCCAAAGTTGGACCTAGACGTCATATCGAAAATGCCCCTCCACGTTAATTTATAGAATAGTTGTATTTATGCGCCCAACTGCCTCATTTAGGTACCACCATTTACGCCAGCCATAGGCATGGCATAAGTGGTCCAGCCCAAAGTTTGACATGTAACTGTGGACTAATGCTAGTATTCTATAACAAATTTAGTGCACACCTCTGCTGTTATAGGATACTAGCTTTGTGTTCAGTTTTTCCTACCTTTTAGCGACTTATATAGAATTTACCCCTAAGTGTGTAAATATGAATGTAAAAATATAGAATTAGGGGGTTAGTTTATAAAATACACTCATAAACACATACTTTACCCAATAACATTTACATATACTCTCCAAGAGTAAATGTCTGTGGCTAAAATCCAGCCGCCTTTTCTGCTGGTTTACCACACAGGATTCTATGCTTCTTTATGAAATCTGTGAGATGTAATTGAATGATTGGAAAATACAAATGGAAATGAAATGTTATTTGGAAATTATCGGGCAGTATTGGTCATAAATAAAACATTTGGGCTGCTTGGACTCCAGGAATGTTAATATAAATATAAACAGTTTTAGGATTGATTGAAGGATCACTACAAACATCTTTGTTTCTGCCTTTTCTGCTCTTGTGCAATTGCCGTAGTAGGTGCTATGAATTCCCCTGCCCTCAACATCATGTAATTAGCTGAATAATAATCTCCATTTATTCAGTGGAAACCTTCCTAGGTTAAATGATTTCAACTGTACTTCATATTCATTTCACTTTCTGACTTCTTTTGTGCATTTCAAATCCCCAGATGAGAATTTTGGACTCATGATAGACGCTCTGCCTATTAATGTCCTACATTCCCCGTTCAGGGAATGCCAACCTCTTTAATTATATACCGGCAGGTGGGATGTGTCAGAAATGTTTTTCATACTTTCCACAGGATTTATTTAACTTTAATTAGAGGATTAGACCACAGGACCAGGGAGAAACCAGGGGGCTTTAGAACTCTTACATCATAGACCAGTGCAAAACTCCAAATTGTGTTACATTAATAACACTCTTAATTGAAGTATATTTGGTATGAAATTGTAAGGAAATAATAATTGTTTTGAAAGGTTATTTTCAGTGACTGCAGACAGCTTGCTGGCCAGTACCGCAAGACTAACACTAGGGGCCATCACTGCCATTTTGAAGCTAGTGCAGGATGGGGCGGGAGCAGTGGAAGACAGTGCCTGCCTGTGGACACTAAATCACCTCTTGATAGGTCCTGGAAGTGGGCAGGGGGTCCAGGGGAGGGTGGCTTTGGTCATGGAAGAGAGTTTGGAGAGCCATGTGGTACACTGGAGCTTGGAAGGGTGGAGGATCTGGTGGGAGGGGGTTCCGATGGGGTGGTTGTGAACAGGGGGTGACTTCTATGGGGGACTAGTGGCTGCCATGCTCTAATGCCGAAAGCCCATTCTCTTTGAATGGGCTGTGTCGGCACTGCCGCGCAGCAGACACTAGCACTGCTTAGTAAACAGGGGGATGAAAAAGCAGAGAAAAATAGCCAAAACCAAGACAGTCTGTTTTAGCCATCAAAAAACAAAACTATCCACATCAAATCCCCAAAATTCCAACACACACCATTGGCAGTTCATGACTTATATCAAAATAAAGTCCCACGAGTACTTAGCTTGGCTGAAGAGGTATCCTTTCCTAATACCAGATCCTCAAATTGCTACTATTCCACTGCTCAAAGGAACTCTTTTCAAGTGCTGCAGAACATGAACAAACTCCAGCTGTTCAAAACCCAATTTTTTCTGATTGCAAATTAACTTGTAAATAAAATGTTACTACCTATTTTATAGAATTATCCCTGTAACCTTTTTGGAGTGGAGGAGTAGCTGACTGGTTAGAACATTGGGCTGAGGACCTATTCAAGTTCCACTGACACACCTTGTTATCTCAGGTGCTACTTAACTTTCCATTTACATATGTACAAACTTAGGACCCCTTTTACCAAGCTGTGGCAAAAGGAGGCCGGCGCTGGTGTCGGTGCATGTTTTACATGGGTGCCGAGGCCCCCTTTTACTGCAGCTGGTAAAAGGGAAGTCTCGCTTTTCTACAGGAAATGGCCAGGTGGCAAGTAAAGCACTTGCCGGGCAGCCATTTCAGGGGGGGACCCTTACCACCACCCATTTAGGAGCGAAGTCTGGAGTTGGCAGTAGTGGAGAAGGGAACAGATAAGAAGGATTTATACATGGAACGGAGTGCATGGGAAGGGGTGTAGGGAAGGACGAGTGTGGAGAGATACTGGGGAGCAGCAGAGTGAGTACATTTATAGGTTAGTAGAAGAAGTTTGATCAGGATGTGAAAACGGATAGGGAGCCAGTGAAGCGACTTGAGGAGAGAGGTAGAATGAATAAAGCGACCCTGGCGGAAGACGAGATGGGCAGCAGAGTTTTGAACCGACTGGAGAGGGGAGAGGTGACTAAGTGGGAGGCCAGCAGCAATGCAGTTGGAGGACTTCCGTTCACTTTAGAGGGAACAGTGGTCCAAGGCCAGCATAGATTTATATTATCATAATTATATGACCATGTGTTGTAACTCTCAACCATGATCATAACGGATAGTCAACTTTACTGTACATCTCATTTTCACACTAGTCACATTTAATGTTAAACATCTTTCTTTGCTTGGTTATCTAAGCCACTGTTGGTTGTCTGTTTTGCTTTGGAAGCTTCTTTTGGGCTTGCAGCTTTATCAAAATCTGCTCTTGCAAGCACTATAAACCTTAATAATCCACATAGGGTATGATATTATAATACATATTAGCAAGTACTTTGAACTTCATATATTGTAATTCAGTCACTTATGTATGCAAATGTGTGTATTCTGAATGTGCTCAGACTCTTAACTTTACTCACTGCACCGTGAGACAAGTAAAGGGAACCATCACAGCACATTATACTCTGTTATTCTTGTTATAGCAATATCACAGATAATTCTAACAATAAAAGCCAAAAACTTATCTGTGTATCTCAGGAAGCTGCTTCATGGCTGGTGATTCCATCCATTTTATTTTATCTTCTGCTGAAACTTCTCATATTGGAGATCGAGTATTGCCTGGCGAAAGAGAATGAATATGAAATATGTAATTGCTGAGGAAAGTTCTCATAAGAACAAATATACCTGGAGAAATACTCTTTCTTCATAGATTTGATTTTTTGATTTAAATCATTTTAAAGGGGGGAAGGTATCAATATGGGCTAATTTAAAGCAGTGGCATAGATATGTGGAGGGGGGAGGCTGGGTGGGAAGAGGCCCACCCATTTTTAGCTGAGACCCACCCAGTGGCAGCACCACACTCCCTTTTCCCCCCTCTCCTCTGCCGGCTGCTTGGTATCTGCCCCTGTCTCTGAACCCCCTCCCCAATGTACCTCAGAGGCGGCTGCAGTGATTCAATTTCACTGCCTGTGCCAGACCGGCAGGCTTCCCTCTGCCTTGAACTACCCTCGCTGACATCACTTCCTGTTTCTTTATTGGCAGGATGTGGCAGAGGGAAGACTGTCAGGCTGGCACAGGCAGCAAAAATTAATCTCTGTGGCTGCCTTTGAGGTACACCAGGGAAGGGCTTCAGAGACAAGGGGGAGTTGCCAGTCCACAGTTGGAGGATTGGGGATACAGGGAGAGATGTTGGATTGGGGTAGGGTTACCATATGTCCGGATTTACCCGGACATGTCTTCTTTTTGAGGCAGGGGCGTAGCTAGACATCAGATTTTGGGTGGGCCTAGGCAAGAAGTGGGTGGGCACCAAGAGTTCTTTCCCCCCCACTCCCCCCATCACCAAACAAATATCTCAGCTGGTGGGAAAAAGCTTCTTTCCACCTTGGCAGTCTGCAGCAGGCATGCGCTGAAAACAGCATGCGCAGGTGCCGGTATCATGGAGAGTAGCGTTTTGATTACCATCAGGGGGAAGTTTTCAACGGGTGGAGCTTGGGATCCCCACCAGCTACCGCTAAATGTGTGCTACTGTTGGGTGGGCCTGAGCTCTAAGTGGGTGGGCCCTGGCCTACCCAGGCCCACCTGTGGCTATGCCACAGTTTTGAGGACATGTCTGGGCAACCGGGCGGGTTTTGCCAATCTACCCGTTTGTCTGGATTTCTGGACAAACGGACAGATTGCTAGCCTCCCTTCCCCTTACTTACTACTGCCCTGGTGGTCTAGTGACCTCTTCTGCCTTCAGGGCAGGAAAGAGCCCCATCTTTCCTGCCCGGAGCACTGCCCTGCATGCATCCTTCCTGTTCCTTATCTCGGCGCCGATTCAAAATGGCTGCCGAGAGTTGAAGTACCACCAGGGCAGTAGTAAGGTAAGGGGAGGGGGTGACGGGGAGGGGGAGTGATGGGGTGTGTGACGGGAGAGGGGAAAATGTGATAGGGGATGGAGCGAGGGTGTGAAAGTGGGCAGGGCGTGTCCTCCTTTTGGGGGGACAAAATATGGTAACCCTAGATTGGGGACAGGGGAGGAAGAGGGGACTATAAAAAATATTTATGGGGAGGCATGGAAGGGCCCACCAAGTTCACTCTGGGTACACCCAAAATAGGAGGTCTGGCTACACCACTGCTGTTAAGATGTGTTATTTTATTATTAGTAGTAACAGGTTACATTGTATAAAATGCACACGTTAGAGGTAAAATAAGATGTCTTAATGGTAGCTCACATTGATAACTACTTCTCTAAATAAATGATGAAAAACAGTTGTAGTAATTGATAAGATACAGAGAATATTTTTCAATTGGAACGCTGTGGTTTGATTTCTGATCCTCATTTTCTGAACTTCCATTCCATTTTCTGAACTGTGGCTGTCCAGAACTAACTTGCCTTGACTCAGAATGTTGTTTCACTTGGCTGCTACTTAGTTTTCTTACTTCAGCTGCCCTGTTGTAGGAGTCATTTCAGTACATTCGGCTTGTTTATGTGGACAGGGCCTGAAGCAGCAGCTGCAGACGGATGTATTTTTTATGTGAAAAACAAAGTAGAATGTAATATCCTGATGTTTTGAAATGTCATGTCAAGTACTTGTGTCCCCTTGACTGATGCCAAGCACCCTGTGCAGATAGCGGGCAAGCAGCTAATCCTGTTGGAAAGAATATTTATTTCATCTTTTTGCAGTTTGAGCAGCAGGATCACGAGTGCAAACAGACTTTTTTTTTTAAACCCACCTCACTGTTCACTTTACTTCTGAAATTTGATTCAGTGCCTGTGACCTGGAATTGTGCTCAACTGCAGTAAGGTATGAGAGGGTGTATCCGCTTAGGAGCCCTTTTACTAAATGGTTGATGGTTTATTTTTATTTTTATACTTTCTATTTTTGTAGTGCCGGTGCTTACCTAGCGGTAATTTGGCAGCACTGCACGCTGTCCAGTTACCACTGGGTTAGCGCGGGAGCCCTTACCCCCACCTCAATGGGTGGCGGTAAGTGCTCCACCCCCTCCCCCTGAAATGGCCATACAACAAGTGGTTCACTTACCATACGGCCCTTTCTTTTCCCCCAAAATGGCCAGCCTTTTACCCACTGCGGTACAAGGGGGCCTCAGAGTGCGTTGAAAACATGCACTGATGCTAGCGCAGGCCCCCTTTTACTGCAGCTTAGTAAAAAGGACCCCTTAGTTAATACATTTGAATTTCTTCCTTTGGTTGCTACAGTTTCTTTCAAAAGGTTAAATCTCAGCTACAGTTCTGTTAATCAAGAGGTTATTTTCCATTCTGTAAGCATCTCTGCTCCTGGGGTGTTCGGATTAGCTTACAATACCTCCTGCTTTATTTCATTATGGTATCTCAGGCCAACATTTTTCTTTCTAATTAATTGTACCTCATTATGATGACCTCATTAAACTAAGATAATTTTTCTTTCAACTTTATCTATTAGCATTAAGCAGTTATTACTTATTGCTACATATATAAAAACATCTATTGTTTCCTTATTTTCAATATTAACTTTTAGCATTTACATTCACGTCAGAAAGGATATGAGAAATAAAGAAAAAGGTAAACATAAAAAACATAACAGAATAATCCCAAAATGCAGTTCACAAAATCACAGGGGTGGGGCGAAAGGATTTATGCATGACAACTCTAAGCAGGTCTAAGCTGATCCAGAAATCATAGGGGCAATTCTACAAAACATGCTAAACATTAGGCACCATGTAATGTAAGAGAGAGGGAGCAAAGCACAAAAAAGCCAAGAAACAAAACAAAAAGCACCAAGGGCCTTCAAGAAAAGAAGTCTTTAATCATACATATTGATGAAACACTGCTTGAATGGACCCGACATGGTCCATGTTTCGGCGCACAACGCCTGCGTCAGGGGTCACAAGAAACAGCTGACAACGTTCAGTGGTATTGTAAAAACAATACAATTTGAATAGTAATGTACTGCTACGCCGTATGATCCCATTCACACAAAATTAAAGGATAATATGATTGAAGAAATGCAGTCCTTCAGTCGTGGACTCAATCAAGTAAAAAACATTAGGCACCAAAATCTGTGCACTATGATGTATTCTATGATAGCATCTGGGCATCCAGATTCAATTATAGAAAAGAGCTTAAGTTGGCATTTGGGCGTCAACTGAGAGGCAGATGTAAATGTTAGTGCCTAAATGTTGACATCTAGGCATGCAAATTGCAATATTAAATAATTTTGGAGCCTAAGGGGCTCATTTTCAAAAGAGAAAAACGTCAAAAAGTGGCAGAAATCTGCATTTGGATGTTTTACTCAGAAAAACACGTCCAAATTGGTATTTTTGAAACCAATTTTAGATGTTTTTCTATGAAATTCATCAGAAGTGTGTTCAAATCACAATGGGGTGTGTCAGGGGCATGTAAAGGGGCGGGATCAGGGCATTTCTAACACGTGGATGTTTTTCTGCCATAGTGGAACCAAATAAAAACATCCAGGGCTATAAATTGAATGCTTTATAAATGAATAAACCACAAAAAGGTGCCCTAAATGACCAGATGATCATTGCAGGAATAAAAGAGTGACACCCCCTTACTCCTTACCCCTCCCAACCTGCAAAGATATAAATGAAACAGTACACACCAGCCTTTATGACACTTCAGATGTTATGGCCAGTCCTATTAGAGCAGCAAGCAGGTTCCTGAAATAGCCTAGTGGTCAGTGCAGTGCTCTGTACAGAAGGTGACCCAAGCCTATAATCCACTCTAACTATTACACTTGTGGTGGAAATTGACAGTCCTCCTCTAACCCCCCCCCCCCCCAAACCTACTGAGCCCATATATAGGTGACTCCTGCAGCCATAAGGGCTATTGTAGTGGTATATAGTTAGGTACAGTAGCTTTTCATGGGTCCTAGGTAGAGACAAAATACTTTCTCTGCGGGAAAATTGAGAATCTCTTATGTACAGTATTTCAAAGACCATAGTGATAGGAGCTACTATTGGAGACTCAGGAAAATGAAAAAGTCTGGCTATTCTTCCTGGTTTGATTCTCTTGGAACTTTATTTTTTGTGTCAGCATAAACCTGTCTTGTACCTGCACTACTCCCAAAGATTGTAGCCCTCCTAAATGAGTCTCCACTGATCCATCCTAGCAGACTGTTGCAACTGAACTTTGGTTTGGTCTTCAAGATTTCCAGCCAACCTTTTAAAATCCTCTTGAACATTACCCGCAAAAAGCAGAAGAGTCTAAAGCTTTGATGGCCTCCCAAAACAAATTCAGGGTCACGATGGCAGGTTCCCTCATCACATCTTGATTACTAACTGAAGCACTCATTCTTCTCTTCAAGCCCTCAGTTCTTCCCATCTCCAGGCTCAACAGGGAAGAAGCTGCAACAGGTGACCTCTGGCCTGACCCCAAAACAGTTCCCTCTGGCCTGGCTCTGAGACACAAAGTTAAGGCAAAATCTTTTTTGGTGTGGCCTTTTTCTACCTAGTTGTTCCCTCCAGCTCCATCAAAACCAGACTCTTTTGGGCACCAAAAACACCATTTGCCCTTCTTTTTTCTATCTCCCTCCCAGCTCTGTCCACCATTACAACTGTCCTTGGCAAGAAACAGAAACAACAGTTCCTTTTGTAATCTGGCTAACAGGGACCCTAATAGGGTAGTTTATGCTCAAAGGGGTCCTTTCACAAAGGCGTGCTAGTGTTTTTAGCAGGCGCTAAAAATAAGCATACGCTAAATGGTAGAGATTCCCATATATTCCTTTGGGCTTCTCTAGCGTTTAGTGAGCACTAATCATTAGCGCACGCTAAAAATGCTACCGTGCCTTTGTAAAAGACTCCTAGCATTGGCTTCTTTTAAAATCACCCTGACTATATGCAGGTATCAGTACGTACATACAGACTAATTCCTGGATGCGGGGTTGAGGTTGAGAAGGGGTTAGTATTTATGTATATGCTCTATAAAATACAATCTTCACCAGATCTCTGAGAGAATATAATTTAAAGAGAACTATGGACCATCAAACTGGGAGAGTATTATGGAATGGATCACACCGTTTTGATTTTCCTCTCTGTTCACCATCAGAATCATCATTGGTCCATAATCATTACTCTATTATCATTTTAAAAATTGAATCCATAATTACAAGTCAGAATTTACCTGTATTAGTATTACTATTTCTGGCTTCTGTTCCTGCTAATATACTTTTTAATTATTATCTATGATAACAAGTCAAAATTTATCTGTGCATAGATCCGACCTCAGTTCCAACATTATATTATGTTTTGAAGTCAATTTGCATCGGGGAAGTCTCCTCTTTAATGCAACGTGTTTAGTCCTGTCATGGTCTATTGGTGATTATTCCATATTGTGCTCAATAAAATATGTGTGCAAAACAAGCCAGGAAATATGTGTGTCCTAAGCAGCTAGGGTAAATGTATATATGTACTGTGTACTTTCTGTGGAACAATTTTCAAAGGAAAAGTATTACATGCTTTCCCTTTAAAAACTGATGTAACTTATATGCAGGCTTATCACAAAATATAGCTGAGCTGTCCTTTAAATATGGTCCACAGTCACCTGGGACATGGAAGATCAGCCCAGGACAGCCAAATTAGAGGTTTGGATCTAGGGATGGGTGAATTGTCTTGCCTTAAATCCAATCCCCACCTGAACTGGGTGGTTTGTATAATTAGTGTTGGGTAGACACAGACTAGAAATTGTTTTCTGATAAATCTGAGCTGTTCAGGGCTCCACTCTCTGCATTTACCCTGCTCAGATGCAAATATTTGCAAAGTTGTACCATTTTTGAATAATTCCAATACTGAATATTCACATAAACCAATGGGAGTAACTCTGGAATTTTTAAAATGGTAATTTTCGGGGCTGTGCACAGCCATGGGTTTTGTTTCATTTGTTCCATATTGTTTTCTTTTTGAATTTATGCGTTCTACTTGCCAAATGTTTGGGTGTGTTTTCTGTGTGGAAATTTTCAGAGGGAAAGTAGTGCATACCTTCTCTTTGAAAATTGGTGGAGCCTATCTGCATGCTTACTGCAAAAGTTAAGTGGGCTGTTTACCCACAGCTGTTTCATTTTATTTCTGCATTTGGTTTTGAAACAAAATGAAGTGAGGTTGTGTTTTTCATATTTCAGTACAGAACAAATGCATACCCTTATTAATGTTTAGAGTACAATTCAGCTGAATATTCACCTCAATGGGTGGCAGTAAGTGCTCCCTGCTGCATGGCCATGCGGTAAGAGTACTCTTACCGCATGGCCATTTTTTAAGGAGCTTTTTACCCGCTGTGGGAAAAAGGGCCCTGGCGCATGGGAAAAATGGCCAAACCACTTTCCCCCCACAGCTTGGTAAAAGGACCCCAAAGTGCTTACAGGGCACCTAAACACTATTCTGCAAATACCCACTTCAATTACATAGGGGCCCTTTTACTAAGTCGTGTAGGTGCCTACGCACGTCCAACGCATATCAAATTGGCGCTACCGCATGCCCCAGGTGGTAATTCCATTTTTGGCACACACCCAAAACATGGGGTAGAAAATATTTTCTATTTTCTACCGCGTGGTGCTTACCTCCTGGTAAATGGTAGTTTACGCATGCTGTACCCTTACCGCCAGGTTAGCATGTGAGACCTTTACCGCTAGGTCTCGGGCTGAAAATGGATGTGCGCTGGTTTTATTTTTGCTGCGCGTCCATTTTCCGGCACAAAAGAAAGGCCTTGTACCCAGGTGCGCTGAGGAAATGGACCAGCGTGTGTCCAAAACACATGCCTATACCAGCACAGGCCACTTTAAGGCGTGCCTTAGTAAAAGGGCCCTTTAATGCATATTTGCAAGGGGGCATGCATATGGGCGGAGCATGGACAGGACAGAGGCAGGGCTTCCATCTATGCAAGTAACTTCACAGTACTGTAAGTTATGCATGTCTCTGCTACATTAAGGAACCCACACAGCTCTATGGCTGGTGTAAGTGTGGGTACCTACATGTTAGGCACAATGATACTGGGTTACACTAGTGTCATATAAGAGACACTAGGTGCCTTGCTTCTGATATAGAATAAACTCCTAACGTGTGACCTCAGGGTGCCTAAATGGAGGTGCCCAATTATTGAATTGCTCCTTTATAAGCTATTTTCCAACAGTAGAATACTCTACCGTAGTCTTAACTGAAGGACTGAGTTCTCTAAGCAAAACATTTGCCCCCAGATTCTATATATGGTGCCTAGATTTGCATGCCCAAATTTGCCCATGCACCTGAGATGCACACACAAATTAAGGGCCCTATTTACAAAGGCACGCTAGCAGTTTTAGCAAGCGCTAAAAATTAGCACATGCTAACTGTGTAGACACCCATAGGAATATTATAAGCATCTACACGGTTACTGTGCACTAAAAACACTAGCCTGCCTTTGTAAACAGGGCCCTAATTGCTTAACGAAAACATAAGAACATAAACATAAAAGTAACCATACTGGGTCAGAACAATGTTCCATCTAGCCCAGTGTCTTGTTTTCAATAGTGGCCAATTCAGGTCACAAATACATGATAGAATCTCAAATAGTAGCACGATTCATGCTACCAATCCCAAGCAGTGGCTTCCCCCATGTCTATCTTAATAGCAGACTATGGACTTTTCCTCCAGAAACTTGTTCAAACCTTTTTTAAACTCAGATACACTAACTGCTGATACCACATCCTCTGGCAACAAATTCCAGAGTTTAACTATTCATTGAGTGACAGCACTCTTCGGGGAGCAGCATCTCCTCACTCTTTGGGAAGCGGCACCTCCCTCTTCCTTCCTCCACCCTGTTCGCAGCATTTACCTGTTGTTTTGTCATGTTGCAAAAGCCGGTGGCAGCAGCGATTCCCATATGCTCCCTACCATTGGCACCTGCCTCTTCCCTTTACTGTGGCCGCCTCTCCGATGTAACTTCCTGTTTCATCAGAGGCTTAGGCAGCCGTAGTAAAGGAAAGAGGCGGGTACTGGTGGCAGAGCAACATATGGGAATCACTGCCACCACCTGCTTTTGGAATGAGATGAAACAACAAGGTAAAAGGAAGGAAGAGGCAGCATCTCAGTCTGGGAGGGGCGGCAACTTGGCCTGGAGGGGGGCTGCATCTTAGCTCCGCCTCAGGTGGCATCTTGCCTTGGACCGCCCCTGAATATAGAGACATTATAATATTCTTTGTCTTATTTTCTATCCCTGTCCTAATAATTCCTTAATGACATCAATAACTGGATGCTAACAACCAATTCTTGATTTTAATTGGCACTCGTTAATATTTACATACTCATTTGGCTATGCACTATTCTATAAAGCAGTGAACCTAACTCCCATAGCATGCATTTTGAAGGGGGTGTGGCTATGAGAGGAGTATGGGCGTGTCAGGGACGTTCCAAAAATTTGCATGCATAGTTATAGAATACTGGGTCAGCAAACCTAATTTGGGCACCAGCATTTACACCAGGTGTGAGTCTGGCACCCTACGTTAGGCATGAAATCAAGCTTAAGCACTATTCTACAAAAGGCGTGCACTCTTTACAAAATAGCACTTGATGCCGATTTTTATCTGGCGCCAAATTTTGAATATCATTTATGGAATCTGGCCCTTGCTGTGCAATGCCTTTCAAACTGATTTTTCTTGCTGTCATAATGGTCAGATGAATAGTTTTACAGTTGAATTTCTTATGTTTGCCACCTATGCGAAAGAAAAAAAAAGCACAGCTGTGCAGAGGTCATGTTTTTGAAATATTGATCGCGTTTCTTTGAATTAATGATCGTGCTCTTTGTCTTTAAAATGGTGATTGCATTCCTTTTTATTGCTTAGGTAGTCCGAGGGTCTATGTGTGTGCATGCTTAGAGAGTATTTTTGTTTTTCATTTATAGATTTTTAATACACTTACTATTCTTGAGAGCAGTCTGGTTTGGTGAAGCACATAAAGAAAGAGAACTGTCATCACATTAGACTGAACCTCCCTGTGACAGACTGTTATCATTCAAACAAAGCAGCTGCTCCTGCAGGAAGACCAAATCATGCATGAACACACTTATTTGTTACACAGGGGATCTTTTACTAAAGCTTAGCTTGAGTTATCTGCAGCAGGGCCAGTAGGAATGGGCCCTGCTGCAGATAACTCAAGCTATGCTTTAGTAAAAGACCCCCACAAAATACTAGGACTAGGGGGCATGCGATGAAACTACAGTGTAGTAAATTTAAAACAAATCGGAGAAATGTTTTCTTCACCCAAAGCTTAATTAAACTCTGGAATTCATTGCCAGAGAACGTGGTGAAGGTGGTTAGCTTAGCAGAGTTTAAAAAGGGGTTAGACGGTTTCCTAAAGGACAAGTCCATAAACCACTACTAAATGGACTTGGGAAAAATCCACAATTCCAGGAATAACATGTATAGAATGTTTGTACGTTTGAGAAGCTTGCCAGGTGCCTTTGGCCTGGATTGGCCGCTGTTGTGGACAGGATGCTGGGCTCGATGGACCTTTGGTCTTTTCCCAGTTTGGCATTACTTATGTAATTTTTATTACATGTAGACATCACCCTCAGACATGCATGTATGTATTTTTTTTCATATTTGAAAACACGGATGTGATGTTTTTTTGACTTATATGAATGCATGTACATTTATTCTGTATCACATTTTTCTTTAGGTGTATGTTGTTAGGCACCTTTATAAGGCACACATACTTGCATATCATGGATATGGATACCAGCAATCATGTTCATCTTTGTATATATATAAAAAAATTATCTGAGCTTTTTGATGTTCATGATTTTATATGTGCTTTGTATGTGTTTTACATTATGTTTTGATGTTTTATCATTAGACCCCTGATGCAGGCGTTGTCACGCCGAAACACGGCCCATATCGGATCTTTAAGAATAAAGGACTATCGTTTGCCACAGTGTTGAAGGCCCCAACTGTGCATTTTTTCTTTTGCTGTTTGTGTACTTCTGAATCCTCTCTTTTGTCTCTCACCGTCCATGCAAACCATGACATGATGAACATGTAAGAATCTGTTCCGGTGAGGAAGTCTTGACTTTTGTTGCACACTTTTATTTACTACTACTACTACTATTTAGCATTTCTATAGCGCTACAAGGCATACGCAGCGCTGCACAAACATAGAAGAAAGGCAGTCCCTGCTCAAAGAGCTTACAATCTAATAGACAAAAAATAAAGTAATCAAATCAATTAATGTGTACAGGAAGGAGGAGAGGAGGGTAGGTGGGGGCGAGTGGTTACGAGTCAAAAGCAATGTTAAAGAGGTGGGCTTTCAGTCTAGATTTAAAGGTGGCCAAGGACGGGGCAAGACGTAGGGGCTCAGAAAGTTTATTCCAGGCGTAGGGTGCAGCGAGACAGAAGGCGCGAAGTCTGGAGTTGGCAGTAGTGGAGAAGGGAACAGATAAGAAGGATTTATCCATGGAGCGGAGTGCACGGGAAGGGGTGTAGGGAAGGACGAGTGTGGAGAGATACTGGGGAGCAGCAGAGTGAGTACATTTATAGGTTAGTAGAAGAAGTTTGAACAGGATGCGAAAACGGATAGGGAGCCAGTGAAGGGTCTTAAGGAGAGGGGTAGTATGAGTAAAGCGACCCTGGCAGAAGATGAGACGGGCAGCAGAGTTTTGAACCGACTGGAGAGGTGAGAGGTGACTAAGTGGGAGGCCAGCAAGAAGCAGATTGCAGTAGTCTAAACGAGAGGTGACAAGGGTGTGGATGAGGGTTTTGGTAGAGTGCTCAGAAAGAAAGGGGCGGATTTTATGGATGTTGTAAAGAAAGAAACGACAGGTCTTGGCAGTCTGCTGGATATGAGCAGAGAAGGAGAGAGAAGAGTCAAAGATGACCCCAAGGTTTCGAGCTGAGGAGACGGGGAGAATGAGAGAGCCATCAACAGAAACAGAAAACGGGGGGAGCGGGGAGTTGGGTTTGGGGGGCAAAATGAGAAGCTCGGTTTTGGTCATATTTAATTTCAGGTGGCGTTGAGACATCCAGACAGCAATGTCAGACAAGCACGCTGAAACTTTGGTTTGGATGCAAGGTGAGATATCAGGGGTAGAAAGGTAGATTTGGGAGTCATCAGCATAGAGATGGTAGGAAAAGCCATGGGATGAGATTAATGAACCAAGGGAAGAAGTGTAGATAGAAAAGAGGAGGGGACCAAGAACAGAACCCTGAGGTATGCCGACAGGCAGAGGGATAGAAGTAGAAGAGGATCCACCAGAGTGAACACTAAAGGTGCGGAGGGAGAGGTAGGAAGAGAACCAGGAAAGGACAGAGCCCTGGAATCCAAGTGAGGACAGGGTATCGAGAAGTATGCTGTGATCGACAGTGTCAATCTGGATTTAGCCAGTAATAGGTCATTGGAGACTTTAGTAAGCGCAGTTTCGGTTGAGTGGAGAGGGCGAAAACCAGATTGTAGTGGGTCAAGAATAGCACGTGAGGAGAGAAAATCAAGGCAGCGGTGGTGAACAGCACGCTCATGTAATTTGGAGAGAAAAGGCAGGAGGGAGATGGCTCGGTAATTGGAGGGACAAGTAGGGTCGAGTGAAGGCTTCTTAAGGAGAGGTGTGACCACAGCATATTTAAAGGCAGCAGGCACAGTCGCAGTGGAAAGTGAGAGGTTGAGAATGTGACAGATAAAAGGAATAAGAGCAGGAGAGATGGCATTAAGAAGGTGGGTGGGAATGGGATCAGAGGAACAGATGGTACATTTTGAGGAAGAAAGGAGAAGTGTAGTTTCCTCAATAGTAACTTCAGGAAAGGAGGAAAGGGAATCAGGGGAAGGAGAGAGAGGGGAACGAACTAGTGGAGGGAGAGGTGGTGAGGTAGAGAAAGCAAGGTTTATCTTTTGAACCTTGTTTAACCACAGTACTATTACTGTATTCTTAAAAGATATGGAATTTGTTCTTTGTTTCGGACAAGGTGAATAATTAGCTACGCAGTTCCTGGAACTGAAATAAAGAACATGTTTCAGCTCTTTTTTAGATGGAATCTATTTTTGAAAGCAGCATTTGACTACCTGTGATTTTCTACATGTCGCTGCCATCACCAAAGCTGCAGAAAGCTTGAGTGTTAGATTATTGTGTTCCTAGCCTGGTTATAAGCAAGAATATAGAGTACTTTCAGTTTTGTTTTAATACAAGTAGAGGTAGCAAATCAAAACCACCAGTACAAATTTGAGGATTCTTTTTGTGCAGGTGCTTCTTAGAGAAATACCTTTTGTACTTGAATTTAATTTGCTTTCAGGTACAGTTGAAAAGTCATGAGCCAAATCCTAACGCTGGCGTCTGACATCAGCAGGGAGAAGGGGCACAGCCATAGGACAAGAGCAGAGGAAGGAGGAACCGGAAGACCAATAGGAGTCAAGCAAGGGAAGCCAGGCAGAGAGAGAGCAGACCCAGGTGGGTGGAAGCAAAGCAATCAAGGAGCCTGGAAGCCAGGCAGAGAGAGAGAGCAGAAACAGGTGCATAGAAGCAAAGCAATTAAGGAGCCTGCAACCACCACTCTCTGAACAAACCCAGAGAAGGACTACGCACACATGGCTCAGGAAGTGCCAGTCAAGTGTGCATGTCGACAGGACCCCGCGCAGCCTGAGGACGCTGCTTGCATTGAGGTAGGGGACATGACACAGAGTTCCATTTGTTCAATAAAGTTCAGTTATTTTCTTTGACTCTCTTGGCTACTGTGTGGTTCCTGCGTGTGACCTGGAAGGACTCTGATGTGAGTAGTTCACACCCAGTCTCCCGAACCCCAAGATTTGCTCATGGAGTTCACCTCCTGAGTGTGAACCCGCTTTTGGTTGAGAGGAGCGGGTTACATATGGAATTATCAGCAAGGATAGGAAGCTAGGTTTGTTACTATAGAGTGTTTTGTGTGTCAGAAACAGGACTTTAAATTTAATTCTGGATTCTATGGGAAGCCAGTGTAATTGCTTCAACAGAGGTGTCAAAGGGCCCCTAAAGTTTGTAACATAATATGTTTGTTGACCTAATAAAAATAGTGAGGTCAATATTCAAAGCAAATTAATTGGGTAAGAGAGGCTCCTAGCCAGTTAAATTGCTGAATATCAGAACAGACTGCCTAAACACAATCTGAGTTGTACTGGAGCAAGTCAGAACTATGCAGGTGCTTAACTGGGCAAATAGTACCACAGAAAAAGCAGTCCTAACTTTGCCCAGTCAAGTGTAGCTGGGTAGTGGCTGAATATTAGTCAGGTGGGAGTCCTCCACCTACAGTCCTGACAATGTGGGTGCTGTTTCACTATCACATTTTCAATAGTGAGGGACAGGTAAGTTCTGCAGGACTCCAGGACTCCTCTTTCTAGTGATTGAAAACACAATATTGAAGCACCACCCCTTACTGGCTGCAATGTAGTTGGAGGACTCCCACTTAGCTTAGATGGAATAGTGACAGGGGCCAGTAATATCACCTGCCGTAAAGCAGCTCATGTGACAGGTCTTCTGACCCCCTTCATCCGATGACATAGTCCATACTCCGATGATTTAGTACTGTGATACTACTGCTAAGGGGTCATTGCCATCATTTGGAACCTAAATCCAGGTGGTACAGGCCCAGATATGGCCCAGCATTGAATATCTGAGTCCAATTCAGCCCACAGCTGTCAGCATTTAAAAAAGAAAGCGTATGGTTCTTTTATTATGGTATCAATAAAAAATGTTTAAACATAAAAAAGAAAGGGTAGACCACCACAACCTGTATATTGCTTGAATCATTTTTCCCAATTCTGCTTTTGATTTTCTTTTCGCAAATGTAAATGTAAGAGAATTATTGATTGTTTTTCTTGTCTGTAAAGCTTGTATTAGTCTAGTAGTTTTAGTTGTGTGATAAAGGGAATGGAACGACTTCCCTATGAGGAAAGGCCGAGAAGGTTAGGGCTCTTCAGCTTGGAGAAAAGGCGGCTGAGGCGTGATATGCTAGAAGTCTACAAAATAATGAGTGGAGTAGAGCGGACAGACGTGAAGCATTTGTTTACACTTTCAAACAACAACAAAACCAGGGGACACAAGATGAAGCTAGAATATGGTAGATTTAAAACAAATAGGAGAAAGGTTTTCTTTACTCAGCGTGTAGTTAGACTCTGGAACTCGTTGCCGGAGAATGTAGTGACAGCAGCTGGCCTTACGGAATTTAAAGGGGGTTTGGACAAATTCCTGAGGGGAAAAGTCCATTGAACATTATTAAATTTTTTTTTTTTTTGGGGGGGGGGGGGGGGGGTTGCCGGGTTCTTGAAGCATGGATTGGCCGCTGTCAGAGACAGGATGCTGGGCTTGATGGACCCTTGGTCTTTTCCCAGTATGGCGGTGCTTATGTACATATGTACTTATGTAAATGCAAATGTAAGAAACTGGGGTTTAGCTCTCTGTGTATCTGTTCATGTAGCCTCTTTGGTGTACTTTTCAATCTATGTTTGCAGACAGTGTTCATTTGTTAAAAGGACTGACTTTCAAAAGCAGAGAATGTTATTTGGCTTATTTTATTGTACAGCAACTTGCACACTAAGGACCCCTTTTACCAAGCGGCGGTAAAAGGGGCCCTGCGGTGGCATTGACCTCTGGGTTTCTCATGTGCCAAGACTCCCCTTTTACTGCCACTCGGAAAAAGGAAATTCTGGATGAGGGATGGAAATGGCCATGCGGTAAGTGAAACACTTGCCCTGCGGCTATTTCCCGGGGAAGCCCTTATCACCACTTATTTAGGAAGAAGTAAG
Source organism: Microcaecilia unicolor (assembly GCF_901765095.1). Lineage (NCBI taxonomy): Eukaryota > Metazoa > Chordata > Amphibia > Gymnophiona > Siphonopidae > Microcaecilia > Microcaecilia unicolor. The sequence goes on from NC_044034.1 coordinate 60,035,728, forward strand.
GACTCTCGTGCTATCCCGGCGGTAACCGGGCAGTGTGTGGTGCTGCCCGATTACCGCTGGGTAAGCTCCCGGTGCAAAAAAGTTTTTTAAAATCTGATGCACCGGAAATGGAGCCCAGTGGTACTGCCAGATTGGCATGTGGTGAAGTGGCGGTACAGCACCACCGCTATGTTAAAGGAGCCATAATTTATTTGTTGAAAACTCGTGGTCATGGTGTATTTAGATAGTTATCGTGTCCAACAATAACATTTAGGCCATCTGGAAAAGGGACAGTGATGTTGCCCTAAAGAATTGCAGGACTCCTTTATGACAACTGAGGGAGTGGATCCTAATATCTATTCCAGGCCTTAATTAGAATTCATTAAAGGAAAATTAGGCCCTGATGGTCTGAAGGTGGGCTTAATAAATGCTAATCATTCACGGGGAAAGAATATGATTTAACAGCTGAGGAACAGCTGGTTCTGCTATGACTCTCAGAGACAGGGCTTTCTGAGAGTGAAGATGCTGTCCTGTCACAGATATGACCTTTCGGATTATTCTACACTGCATCACTCAAGAGGTGAGATAAAGGATAGCAAAACTGCCTTAATATATCGCTCCTCACTCTCTCTATTTTGATTGTCTTTAGCATATCTCAATTGATGACTCATTATGCATTTTGATATCTTAGTATCTTTGGATGTGAACTTTGGATTTCTGGGTCAACATTCAAAAGAATTTACCTGGATAATGGCAGCCGATATCCAGATAAATGTCTTAGCTGGCACTGGCCATGGATATTTAGTGGCATTATCTGGATAGTGCCGCTGAATATTCTCTCAGATCACCTTGGTGTTATTCTGAGAGGGCCATTGAATATCCTTGCAGACCACATTGGTGCTGTCTGGAAAGTGCTGCTGAATATCTTCGTTTGGTCAAGTTAATTTTGGTCCATCATATTTCTGAGCTATGTTAGACTAATAGAGAAGTTCCTCAATATGTTAGAGGGGAAAATGATGAGGCTCAATGTCTTTCTTCATAAGCTACTAAAAAAGCACAAACGAGCCTTCAAGAGTGGAGCAATGGAGAGCCCTTTAATTGAATTGACCCGACACGGGCCATGTTTCTGCACACACTGCGCCTGCCTGGTTTGTTGGGAGCTATTACTGTGTACAGACATGTTTGTTTTGCTGCTTATTATTATGCAGTGCTATTTTGAATGACCAGTTTGGATCTTGTTTGACATTGTTGAAAGTATCAGTTTGACCCCTGAGGAAGGCACAGTGTGTGCCAAAACACGGCCTGTGTCAGGTCAGTTCAATTAAAGGACACTCCATTGCCCCACTCTTGAAGGCTCTTTTGTGCTTTTTTAGCTGCTTTGGTTTGTGTACTTTCGGACCCTCTCTTTTGCTGTTTTCTTCATAAGCTAATCAGTTGGTAGCCTGCTCAGATATTCAGCAGCACTCATCTGGATAAGTGCCACTGAATATCTGGGTTAGCACTGGTAACCATGATTTAACCCTGTGACCAGTTAACTCATTTTGAATATCTAACCCTATATTTATAAAATTCTTGGGGGACTATTACATTATAGAAGAAAAATTGAGGGCTTATTCCAAGAATAGTAACATAGTAAGGGATGGCAGATAAAGACCTAAATGATCCATCCAGTCTGCCCAACAGTCACATTCATTCTCACTTCTAGATTAAATCAACAATGACTGTGATATTATATACTTGATCATGGTCTTTATTTGTTGTTTCTGGGATTTAGACCATAGAAGTCCGCCCGGCTCTGTCATGTTCCAACTACTGGGGTTGCCATCAAAGTCTATCTGAATCCAGCTTGTCATTTGCAGCACACAGACCGTAAAAGTCTGTTCCAAATTACTGGAGTTTCCGTCAAAGCTGTCTCCGGCCCACCCTAAACCGGATTCCTATACGCGGACTCAGACCATACAAGCCGGCCTAGCACTGGCCTTAGTTGATAGAGCCAGAGTTTACAAAGAATGCTTTATAATTTTCATCAAATGGAAACTGGTTGCACAGTTCTTTGGGTTTACTTCAGCCTGGAGCAGGGCACCTATGTGTCTTTGTAAAATAGGCTCAGACAATGATATCCAACAGTGCCTAGGGTGACAGCAGAGCAAGATAGCAGCAGCACAGTGGTGGATCTTTGAGTAGCCATATACACTCAAGGCCAGGCAAAACTTATGTGGTCGGGGAGAGGGAGGAGAGGTTTCCAAAATCAAAGATTTATCTCAGTAAATCCTGTTCACACTTTCCAAAGATACTAGGACTAGGGGGCATGCGATGAAACTACAGTGTAGTAAATTTAAAACAAATCGGAGAAAATGTTTCTTCACCCAACGCATAATTAAACTCAGGAATAACATGTATAGAATGTTTGTACGTTTGGGAAGCTCACCAGGTGCCCTTGGCCTGGATTGGCCGCTGTCGTGGACAGGATACTGGGCTCGATGGACCCTTGGTCTTTTCCCAGTGTGGCATTACTTATGTACTTATATGAATACTAGCTTCTGTGTATTTTATTGTTGATCATATGAGCATCTACAACACCAGCCATGGGACTGAAATCTCTACTCCTCACAACATGAGCATATTAAAAACATTAAAGCATAAAACATTTATGATCCAGTGAAACTTACCATCTATGCATCTAGAACAGATGGCATAATGAGTGATAGTGCTGATACAGTCAAAAAATGAAGACGAGACCCCACAATATCTCAATTTAATTACCAATAAAGAACAGGTGGTATCAAAATTATAAAGAGATAAAACAAAATGTAGAAGACAAAAGCAGAACAGGGTTTATCACACAAGGTTTAAGAAATCATTAAAAGAAAATCAACCCAGATCTATAAACTTCTATCCCAGATGTTTCTATTAAGTTCCATCAATAAAATGCCAAAAATTGTGCAAAATGTCTCAGGGAAGTGAAATATAATATTCAAAACTGCTAAAGGAAGCCACAGAACTTTTAAGCTAAATACAAAATAGATAAATAGAGAATCTACCTCCTATCAATTTTTTCAAAAATGTTTGCCTTGAAAATTGCTAAAAAGGCTGCTTCAAACATGCAAACAACTTGTGTGTAGGAAGACGAGGCTTCTTCATTGGTAAAATGCTAAATTTATAATTAGCAAACCAGTAGTTTCTTTAGTGGTGTAATATACCAGGGAATGGATATTACTAGAGTGACATATTTTTCCAGAGCCCTGGGGGACAGGAAGTCCTTACTAGAGGGCTGGAGTGGTAGGATGTCCCTGGGTGGGAGGAAGCCCAGCCCATGGGGAGTAGTTTTGAAATACAATGTAGAGAAATAGTGCCCTGCTACTGAAGAGTGATGGGGGAGGGGGAGGAGTTTGAGAGGAGATAGGCATCTTTGGTTGCCTGCAGGCCTGGAGCTGCCTGTACATCCCCTACCATTGACCAGGAGGAGAGAGGGGGGAGTCCTGAGAATTGGAGAAATTCACTGGCTGAGAGGCAGGTTTCGGCTCCAATAAGTGACAACTGAAAAACAGTGTGCTACGGGTGGGTAGAAAAAGGCCCAGCCCTGGAGCAGCAGACCAGAGCTAGGGAGAGCTTGTCCCAGAATTCGGGTGGACCAAAGGTGGAGGTCACTGTGGGAGGAAGGTCACCGAGGGAGGTCGGAGCCCGCAAAAGTAAATCAGTGTAAAGAAGATGAGTACAGCCTTTGGGAATAATATCTCTCTAAAGGATGGGCATGGACAGGAGACAGGAGAAACTGTATATATGTAAATAGCCCTGAATGAGAAGTCCCCTGAAGATACACCTGAGGAGGATGGTGGCAAAGGTGTTCCCTCTGGGAATAACAGAAGTGAGATGTTAAGTTTGCTTTGGAGTTTATAAGAACATAAGAACCAAAAGAATAGCCATACTAGATCAGATCAATGGTCCATCTAGCCAAGTATCCTGCTTCTAGCAGTGGTCAATCCAGTTCACAAATACCTAGCAGAAACCCAAATAGCAGCAACATTCCATGCTACCAAACCCAGGGCAAGTAGTGGCTTCCCCCATGTCTGTCTCAATAGCGGACTATGGCCTTTTCCTCCAGGAACTTGTCCAAACCTTTTTTAAACCCAGTTATGTTAACCACCATTACCACATCCTCCGGCAGTGAGTTTCAGTGCTTAACTATTCATTGAGTGAAAAAAATATTCTTCCTATTTGCTTTTAAAGTATTTCCATGTAATTTCATTGAGTGTCCCCTAGTCTCTGTATTTTTTGAAAGAGTGAAAAATCGATTCACTTCTACCCATTCTACACCACTCAGGTTTTTATAGACCTCAATCATATCCCCCCTCAGCTCTTCCAAGCTGAAGAGCCCTAACCTCTTTAGCCTTTCCTTATATGGGAGGAGTTCCACCCCCTTTATCATTTTGGTTCTTCTTCTTTGAACATTTTCTAATTCCGCTATATCTTTTTTTGAGATATGGTGACCAGAACTGAACACAATACTCAAGGTGAGGTCGCACCATGGAGCTATACAGAGGCATTATAATATTCTTGGTCTTATTTTGCACCCCTTTCCTAATAATTCCTAGCATCCTGTTGGCTTTTTTGACCCCCGCTGCACACTAGGTAGAAGATTTCAACATATTATCCACAATGACTCCTAGAACTTTTTCTTGAGTGCTGACTCCTGTGTACCCTAGTATTAGGTAACTATGATTCGGAGTATTCTTCCCAATGTGCATCACTTTGCATTTCTCCACATTAAATTTCATCTGCCATTTGGATGCTCAGTCTTCCAGTTTCCTAAGAGCGTCCTGCAATGTTTCACAATCCGCATGCATTTTTACAACTTTGAATAGTTTTGTGTCATCTGCAAATTTAATCACCTCACTCGTGGTTCCGTTTTCCAGATCATTTATAAATATGTTAAATAGCATTGGTCCCAGTACAGATCCCTGTGGCACACTACTATTCACTCTCCTCCACTGAGAAAAATGGCCATTGAATCCTACCTTCTGTTTTCTGTCCAATAACCAATTCCTAATCCATAGAAGGACATTGCTTCCTATCCCATGACTTTTTAATTTTCTCAGGAGTCTCTCATGAGGCTTTGTCAAAAGATTTCTGAAAATCTTGATACACTACATCAATCGGCTCTCCTTTATCCGTATGTTTATTTAGGTCTTCAAAGAAATGAAACAAATTGATGAGTCTATGATCACTAATTACTGGCAGCAAAAGGGATATCTCTTCAAGGAAATCTATACATGACTGTAGAGGAGTGGCCTAGTGGTTAGGGTGGTGGACTTTGGTTCTAGGGAACTGAGTTCAATTCCCACTTTAGGCACAGGTAGCTCCTTGTGACTCTGGGCAAGTCACTTAACCCTCCATTGCCACATTGAGCCTGCCATGAGTGGAAAAGCACGGGGTACAAATGTAAAAAAAAAAAAAAATCAATTCCTTTCATATAGACACCCACCAATAACCATAATTGCTGATAGAATGCAGTAGGTTATTTATTTATTTTTAGAACCATGTTCACTGTAGCTAATGATTCACTTGGATCTAAATTCTATTGTCCATCCAGACACAGTTTTATTTCCCTGGTTAATAAGTCACTTTCAAAGTATAGCCATTCTCTTTCAATGTGGTCTCCGAGTGGAAGAAAGAATAAAGTGAATCAGAGTTGAAGGTGATTCTCTTGGGAGCTGACATCATCAACGTGGCACTGTCTGATTTCTGCTGGGTTAGCGCTGCACTAGAAAATAGCTAGCTATTTTCCCTAGCGCGGCAAATGGTACATGCCAGGGCTTGAACTACTGCCAGCACCCTCATCGGTAGGTCCAGATTAGCATGCAGTAAGCCCATGTTGGGCTTACCACTGCTCTGTAAAATGGCCCCTATATACAAAAGCTAGCAAACGATAAGTGCAAAGCCTGTGCAGTAAATGCGGAGGGTGTACCCAGCATCTGCCCTGCAATTACTGCACAGGGTAGACACTTACTACGTGGGCACCACATTACATACAGTGTCAGATAGCAGGGGAGCACTTACACTATCTGCCGCTGTTTGTAATGTAGCATGAATCCACACAGAAATAAAGAGCTGCAATGGCCGCACACTCCCCCTCCCAACAGTTCCCCCTTCCCCAACCAACCTGGCTCATCCAATCCTCCAATACCCTGATACCCACTGTAACATCTGATTCCCTTGACACCTTCCAACACATCCAATCCCCCCAGACACCCCATCAGTTTCCAATCCCTTTCCCCAAACCACCAGCATTTCCAGTCCCCTGATGCCCCTCCCCACCACATCTGAACCTTTGATACTTCCTATACCCTTGGCACATCTGATCCCTCTGGCACCCTCCAGCACATCAAATTCCCCTAGACACACACCCCTTATACCCTAGGCACATTTGATCCCTCCGGCACCCTCCAGCATATCCAATTCCTCTACGCTCCCCTTCAGGCTCCAATCCCCTTCCCCAACCTCCCATCACATCCGATCCCATGATGCCCACCCCCCCACCACATCTGATCCTCTGACACTCCAGACATCTCCTGGCACATCTGATCCATCCCTGATATGGTCCAGGATAGCCAATCCCCCAAACACCTCCCTGGTTTAGGATCCCACCCCTGGATTGAAACCCTGCCCTCCATATGGAAGGAGACCCCCCTAGCAATAGTACCTGCAGTGCCCTTATTTAAATTTACTGTGCCCTAGTCCCAGGCACTGACCCTATTGGACCCCTTTCTAGCTCTCTAGCTTTCTGGGTATGCCTGTACCCCTCTATGTACAGAGGAAAAAGTTAATTCTCCATCTCGTCTTAGCTCTGCAATCAAGTTCTGCTTCCAGTTCCTCTGCATTGCCTTTTCACTGTTCATTTAACATGTACCACATTTATTTAACACATACCACTGCTCATTAGCCACTGAACAGCTGAACTAAAGCAATTCATAGACTTATTCTGCCTGGGCAGAACTGCTCTGGCTCAGCTACACCTTTAGAAACAAGATGGCAAGCGATCTGCAAAATCCAACGTGGAGACAAACAAAGCAGATCAATCAGTGAGTCCTCACCTTGATTGAGGAAAGCACCCTGCTGTTTTTTTACGTTTCAATCTCATGTCCTGCTTGGACTATTAGCCCCTGACGCAGCCCTTGTGGGCGAAACACAGTCTGTGTCGGGCGAATCTCTGAAAATAAAGTTTTGAACCATATCACTGATTGATCTGCTTTGTTTGTCTCCACGTCAGCTACACCTTTATGCACTAAGCCCCATCTTCTATATAAGTCGCTCAGATTTGGGTGTGGATCCCAGATCTGCATGCAAACTAATTAGTTAATGAGCCATTAGGAGTGGAGGAGTGGCCTAGTGGTTAGGGTGGTGGACTTTGGGCCTGAGGAACTGAGTTCGATTCCCACCTCAGGAACAGGCAGCTCCTTGTGACTCTGGGCAAGTCACTTAACCCTCCATTGCCCCATGTAAGCCGTATTGAGCCTGCCATGAGTGGGAAAGCATGGGGTACAAATGTAACTAAAACAAAATAGCAATAATTGGTTTTAATTGGCACTTATTTGGAGTTATGTCTGGATCTACCCTGTGACCCAGTGGCGTAGCTACGTGGGGGCCTGGGCACCCATAGATTTGCCCTGGACCCCCTGCCGATGACCCTCTCAACCTCCCCTCCCCCGCCACTGCCGTCGCCTACCTTTCCTGGCGGGGCACCCCAACCCCTGCCTGCCGAGATCCTCTTCTTCCGGCACAAGGCTTCGTTCTGTTTCTGTGAGTCTGACGTCCTGCACATCCTGGTGGTGGTGGCAGGGGCGGCAGTGGCGGGGGGGGGGGGGGGGCTAAAATGTGCCCCCTCACCTTGGGCTCTGGACCCCCCTCTTGCCGAAGTCTGGCTACGCCCCTGCTGTGACCTATTCTATAATAAGTGCACCTTCATTTCATGGCATGCAACTAAAAAGGGAGCATGGTCATGGGAGAGGCATGGGTGGGTCAAGGTGTTCCTGGAATTTAGGTGCAATGTTATAGAATAGTGTCATGTATGCAGCCAACTGCCATTAGTTGTGTGCCAGGATTTATACCATGTTTCAGAAGGCATAAGTGCCACACCCAAAGTTATGCGCAAGATCCGCACTAAGCTAGTATTCTGCATAGCAGGGGCGGACCAACCATATGGGCAACCAGGCAGTGCCCAAGGCACCAGAGGCTCCGGAAGGCCTAGTGCCTCTCTCCCCCTCCTGCACACTAGAGCCCCCTGAGTCTCAGTGCCTACCTTGAAGGGCTCTGGTGGTCTAGTGGCCTCTTCGGGGGCAAGAAAGAGTCCCACTCTTTCCTGCCCACTGCCTCAGCTCTACCTGGTGCTGCTGCTTCTTCTTAATGGCTGCTGAGACTTCCTGTGGCACTGTATCGTGAGACTGCTGAGACCCACGAGACTGCTGCAGGTAATCTCAGCAGCCATTAAGAAGCAGCAGCAGTGCCGGGTAGAGCAGTGGCGGTGGGCAGGAAAGAGTGGGGTTCTTTCCTGCCCCCAAAGAGGCCACTAGACCACCAGGGCTTTTCAAGGTAGGCCTAGAGGGAACTGGAAACAAAGGTGGGGAGAGTGGTAGCGGCAGCTCAGGGGGGGGGGGGGGACCAAATGACCCCTTCTGCCTAGGGGCCCAGATCACTGTCAATCTGCCCCTGCTGCATAGCGCCTTATGCAGAATACTAGTTTATTATTATTATTATTTGTTACATTTGTTTCCCACATTTTTCCACCTTTTGCAGGCTCAATGTGGCTTACATATAACCTTTAACGGCGTTACCGATTACGGTCTGAACAAATACATGGTATGGATGAATACAAAGTGATATTGTAGTAGCATGAGGTACATGTATGGTAGGTACAGTTGGGGGAACTTAGAGAGGAAAAGGGGGAAGAAGAGTCAGGTAATGTTCGTTACGGTCTTTGGCTGCATTGTGTCACAGGTGAACTGGCATTTTTATGTAGGGTCGGTGGGGTATGCTCTTCTGAACAGGTCTGTCTTTAGTGCTTTCCGAAAATTCTGGTGGTTGAGCGTAGTTTTTATTGCTTTTGGCAATGCGTTCCATAGCTGTGAGCTTAGGTAGGAAAAGCTGGCTGCATAGGTGGATTTGTATTTGAGTCCTTTGCTGTTTGGGTAGTGGAGGTTTAGGTATGATCGTGCAGATCTTCCCAGGGCCTAACTTTGGGTGCCATTTACTGAATTCCTCCCTAACCCCCAGATTCTCTAGAGATCACCCAGATTTGAGCACGGATCCCAAAACCACATGGAAACTAATCAGTTAGTGAGCCATTAATAATCAGTAATTGGCATTAATTAGCAGACATTTGGAGTTACACACAGATCTGCCCTGCACTCTGTTCTATATCATGAGCATCTAAATTTTATGGCGTGCAACTCAAAAGGGGGCGTGGCATTGGGAGGGGCATGGGTGGGTCAGGGGTATTCCTGGGATTTAGGCGTGATGTTATAGAATAATTTTATTTACGCACTCAACTGCCATTACAGGTTTCAGCAGCTGTAAATGCTGCGCCCCAAGTTAGGCGTGAGACCTGCACTAAGCTAATATTCTGGAAAGAGCGCTTTTTACAGGATAATAGTTTAGCATGGATCTTCCCGGCACCTAACTTTGGATGCCATTTACTGAATTTCTCCCTAAATGCCTGTTTGTTTGCTTTAAAGACAGAGTCATAAAGTGTGAGTCCAGTACAACACCTTAGCTAATGATCTAATCCCCCAGACAAACTGAAATGGTAAAACAATAGACCTTATCCAAGCAAAGATTCGTTTTTCCATATTAAGCACGAAACGGGTAAAATTCCTTTATGAGCAAGGCCCAATTGTATTACCTCACTGTACAGAGTTCTAAAGATTTGCTACTTCAGTATACACGGTGAGATAAGACAATTGTGGCGGAATTGTGAAGTGCTTGTGAATTTGTGACTCTGTCCGAACTGTGCTGCAATTCCCCTTCTCAGGCTGCTCTGCTCATTTTCTGATCATGCCCCACTGTTCTGTGCATCTTCTTGTCCTCATCTAGAGTACCACAATGCTCTATTCAAATGAAAATGGATGTTAGCCTGATGAAATGTCTTAGCTAAAAATACAAATGTAACTGGAGCAAGCTGATGTGTTTGTGCTGTACAGCTTACATTTGGATAACTTTGATATTAATCGTCCAACGGAAAGAAGGCGATTGTTCCAGATTTGGAACTTAAATGGTACGGGGTAAGAGTAGTAATATAGTACTCACGATACATGAACGATGCGTTATACTTCCTTAACTTGGCAAGTGAAGCACTTATTTTGTGTTAATAAGACCTTATAGAATGAATCCTTTGGTTATGCCTATATGTGTGCAGTGTATCGGTGAATATATAAGTAAAGGTGGTAGCACTCAGTATAAGATCAAATAAATGAGAGCACCAGAATCCATCAATTCATAAAATACGTCCTTTATTTAGTGAAAGCTGAAATATATCAGACTTTGCAAGCCATGGAAACAGCAAAGGTGTCTCATATGCACTGAAGGGCTCTTGTGCCTTTATTAAATCCTGGGCTGAGGATCATCTGTTTTTCTTTACATGGTTGGTTTTATTTTCAACGCGCTCTCCCCATGAGACAATTATTCATGTTGATTTATGCAGTCAGCATCCCTTTTCCCAATCAAAATTTGTTTCATGCTTTCAGTTACAGCACGATTGAAATGACTTATGAGTCTTCAGCTTTCCCTTCCAGGGTTCCCCTCCAAGCTCTGCCATCAGTCAGTTACCGAAAGAGCAATCCTTTATGTCACAAGAAATGCAGACAAGTCATAATGGGCCTAGAGAAAAAAGCAAATTCTTTGCAGGTGGTTTTACCAATTATTGGACCAAATAGATCTCATAAAAGGAAAATACATCTCGTGAGTTTCAGAGGTAAATTGATTTATAATATAATTTTCCCCTGTCATTTTAGCCAAAAGAAACAAATGGCACAAAACAACATAGGAAATATTGTTTCAAACTTCTTGGTGACTAAATGTTGATGCCTTCCTTATGGAATTGCCCTCCTGAAGAATAACGCACACTATTTAAGAGTTTTGAGCATGAAGCACTGATTGCAAAACTTTTCATTTTCATGCAGTTTGATACATGCAAACTTTGTTCAAACATCCAGTGTGCAGTGTTATAGAATAGCGCTTAAGCACATGCACACGCAATGGCACCTTAGTGCTAATTAACTGAATAATTGATTGCTAGTGGCTCATTAACTAATTACTTTGCTTGCGCATCTGCCTAGCGCCCAAATTTGGGTGACCTTTATAGAATCTGGGAGTATATGTGCACTGTGGCTTAACATCTTTTAGTAAAATAGCCTTTAAGTAAAGAGTGTGCAGACCAAATACACTCTTTGTTGGGGGTGCACTGTTGAAAAAGAGTACATGCTCTTCACTAATAACATTCTCTCTTCACAGGTAGTGCGCACTGTTTGAGAATAGTGCATATTATTTACAACATAGGAAAAAAATACAATTTCAGGTTTTTCCCTGTCATTTCTGACTAAAAATGACACAAAGGACCAGATTCTATAAATGGCAATCAAAAATGGGTCCTAGAAAAGATCAGCATTAAGTGCTATTCTATAAAGGGTGCATGCCTTTTATATGATAGGAGGAGGTGATCCACCAAGGTGGATGAACACTAACTCCCACCAGAAATCAACAGATAAGGGAAAGTGGGAAGTGGACCAATGACTCCAGGGAAACGGGATACTGGTGTACAAAGTACCACTTTATTCACAGACTCGACACAGTACCGTGTTTTGGCCACAGGCCTGCTTCTGGAGTCTTAAATGATTCTGGTACTAAGAATTGATCTGGAGATAAGGAAATAAGGATCAGTCGGAAGGTAAAATGGTCTTTAGACAGACCCTTGAAGTTCTGATACATCACTCTGGAGTCTGTTTGGAAATGGAACAGCGTGTGAACTGCTGGTCAGTTGTGAAAAAAATAGCACTTAAGCGTGGATCTTAACTTTGGGTGCCAGATTTACGCCTGCTGAAACCTGGTGTAATTACTAGTGCACAAGTTGGACGCATTGACCAGTATTCTATATGAGCACATAAACGCCCCTTCCATAACCACACCCCTTTTGGATTAAGCACTAGGGGAGTTAGACAACCTGCATTACAAAATAGCACACAGCTAGATGCACGTGCAAATTCTAACTGTAGCCAATTAACATCAATAATTGGTTATTGGCACCCAATTATTGATTGTTAATGGCTCATTAAGCTTATTAAGTTGCGCTCGCTTCTCAGCAGTGCCACCATATTTTGATGCCTGACGATGGGTGCCATACAAAGAATCCAGGGGAATATGACATAGAAAATGTCAATGATACCATCAAGAAATAGTCATACTCTTTGTGACGAGTGTGCACTGTTCCTGAAGAGTGCACAGTATTTCAAATTTTGCATGCTATTGAAAAAGAATGCACAGTATTCGTGAATAGTCGTGACATTGCCTCTCAAAGTGAAAAAAAAAATTCCTGCGGCATTTCAAATGAATGCACATCTCTAATTTTTCTAATACTCTATTATCTTGCTGACAGCAAAGCAAATAATTATTGGCCACAATTTTATTCTTAAGATTCTGTCTCTATTGCAAATGAAATGCTGGGAAAGAGTGCAATTAAGCCTTACACTTAAAGAAATATATGGGCACAGTATTGTGAATTCTGCTAAATTATTGAGTTTTAGCTTTAGGCTCCTTCTGCAAAGTCTTAAAACTAATTATGGAAGTACGTGATTCTATTTTATTTTCAGTTATTTGAAGAAGGCAAGCAAAAGACTGGGCTGGTGGAAGAAGACTTGAGTTTGTATTCCATCACTTAAAAGCAAGACATAGAAAAAAGTACACTCAGGAGGTCATTTTAGAAGGGTTAGGTGTCATATACATCTGGAAATGGACATATAAATGTAAGCAGCGGTTTTTAGAAAAGCCAGAACAGTTTGGTGGGACCCCCGCCCTCTGCCTAGCCCTGCCCCTTATTTTTAAAACTTTTTGTTTATGAAATTTCAAATAAAGTTAAATCAAGCAACACTTGTACAGAAAAACTGATTCACATAAGCAGAATTTTATAATTGAAAACCTAGTATTAAACAATGGCAATAACCATAAATTATTCATTTCAAGTCCACTACAATTAGGAGTTCCAATTCTCATAACATAGACTGGGAGACTGGGCGGCTAAATGGCAGATGATGTTTAATGTGAACAAGTGCAAGGTGATGCATGTGGGAAAAAAGAACCCGAATTATAGCTACGTCATGCAAGGTTCCACGTTAGGAGTTACGGACCAAGAAAGGGATCTGGGTGTCGTCGTTGATAATACACTGAAACCTTCTGCTCAGTGTGCTGCTGCGGCTAGGAAAGCGAATAGAATGTTGGGTATAATTAGGAAAGGTATGGAGAACAGGTGTGAGGATGTTATAATGCTGTTGTATCGCTCCATGGTGCGACCGCACCTTGAGTATTGTGTTCAATTCTGGTCGCCGCATCTCAAGAAAGATATAGTAGAACTGGAAAAGGTGCAGCGAAAGGGCAATTAAAATGATAGCGGGGATGGGACGACTTCCCTATGAAGAAAGACTAAGGAGGCTGGGGCTTTTCAGCTTGGAGAAGAGACGGCTGAGGGGAGACATGATAGAGGTATATAAAATAATGAGTGGAGTGGAACAGGTGGATGTGAAGTGTCTGTTCACACTTTCCAAAAATATTAGGACTAGGGGGCATGATATGAAACTACAGTGTAGTAAATTTAAAACAAAAAGGAGAAAATCTTTCTTCACCCAACGCATAATTGAACTCTGGAATTCGTTGCCGGAGAACGAAATGAAGGCAGTTGGCTTGGCAGAGTTTAAAAAGGGGTTGGACGGTTTCCTATAGGACAAGTCCATAGACCGCTACTAAATTGACTTGGGAAAAATCAACAATTTCGGGAATAACATGTATAAAATGTTTATACGTTTGGGTAGCTTGCCAGGTGCCCTTGACCTGGATTGGCCGCTGTCAGGGACAGGATGCTGGGTTCGATGGACCTTTGGTCTTTTCCCAGTATGGCATTACTTATGTAATAAAGGAAAAATATTAATTAACTAAGAAATGATCCAGGTCTGTAACCCACCAATATAGAGAGGAAAATCTAGAGATCCAAAATAAGGCGTTAAATGTATAGCTTCCCAAAGAGACATATTTCACTAAAGACAAAATCACAACACATTTACAAGTAGCAATCTTTTCCCTAAATCAGCTATAAGTGCTGGGCAACATATGCTCCTGGGTCAATTTCAGTATAGCATCTTGGGAAGAATTGGAAGCGTCTAATCAAGACATGTCAAATTATTCCTATATTCAGCAGCACATACATATATGGCCTCCAGGTATTAACCCCCCCCCCCCCACAAAGCAGTTATATGTTTAGCAAGGTGCCAAGTATATAACTGCTGTTTGAATATTGACCTCTCCATTTCTACAAAGATCTTTATTAATTGGATTTGCTCAGGAAAATGTCAATAATGATATCTGAAGTCCAACTGTGCCTAAATACTGTTGTCTATAAATTCCTTTCAGTGATTTCTGTTGATCGTTTTTGAAGGCTGCATATAATTTCAAGGGTATTTTGTTTCACTACAAGGTCGCGTGATACAACAGCACATTCAATTATGTAACCACAACTGTTTTCCAGCTAGTTCTTTCATATTTTGACAATGTATTGCTTTTGCTTTGTCGCACGTTCTGCAGTGTCCCAGCAGTTCTGGATGATCCTTGTTAATAGGTACGGCAAGGAGTTTGCATACGGAACAGATTTGCCTATTCCATTGCTACAGATATTATTGATTTAGAGGGTCATTTTCAGACTCCCTGCCGTGCTTGTAGACCCATGGTTCTTTTTATACACAGGACGCAAGTTGATTTTCAAACTTCCCTTTGAAAATCTCTCCCACAGCAAAGTCCATGGGTACATTTATACTTGTAAAGTTTGCAAGTGTAAATTTCCCACTGGGAAGTATGCCACAAGAGTTAATAATAAACTCCACACACACACTTATTACTGTGGTGGGCTGGACCCTTCCCCTCCCATGGAGAAAGCAGGCATACTTTTCTAGGCTTTGAAAAGGGGGTTTCTCAAGGGGGCTGCTTCTGACTGGATGGAGGCCTCCAGGATAGGTTTGAGAATCACTGCCTTACACACTTCAAGGGTAATATTTTTTTGTCAATGACATTTTATTAGTTTTAAATATAAATTACATATAACAAACTAAGGGGTCCTTTTACTAATCTGTGGCCAAACGTGGCCCTAGCAATCCCTTACGTGGGTCTTTTTCAAGTGCTTAGGGCACTTTTTGCTACAGCTGGAAAATGGCCGATTTTCCATTTTCTGATTTAACGGCCATGCACTAATGTTGCCATTAGTTTGCGGCCATTAACAAAAATTAGCACGTGAGCCCTTACCACCACCTATTTTGTAGGTGGAAAGGGCTTACGTGCTGATCCTGCACTAATTAGTGCACCGTAATGCAACTGCACTGATTAGCGCAAACATGCCCACTCTCTGCCCCCAGATATGCCCCTGTGACAAAAGAATTATTTTAGTTGTTATTGTACCAGTAGTGAGCGCACTTGCTCAAACTACCATGGGATGCCTCAGTATACCCCAAGGTACACCATTTTAAGCTGTGGTAAGCACACATTACTGCTTACGGTAGCTTGGTAAAAGGGCTCCTAATGAAGGTATAAAAACTATAACATACAAATATTAACAAAGCAAGAAACTTCCACAAGTTTTAAGTTTAGTAGCAATTTGACATACCGCTGAAAGGAAATCCGTCTAAGTGGTGTACAATAAAAAAATTGGGGGGAAGTCAGAAAAGAACTACAATATAGCTAGGATAGGAGAACGATAAGGAGGAGAGAGATGAAAAAGCAAGGTGATAGATTTGAGAGAACTCATAGAGGGAAATTTCCAGAAAGCATGATGTCGCCGACCCACATACCCAGCATAATTAGGGGGGAGTAGGACCACAGGCTGCAATGAAAAGATACATCTTCAAGTTGGTCTTAAAATACATCTAACGTCAAACTGAAGTCCCTTTCTCTGCATCTATGCATTAGACTGACTTATCTACCTGCTAATCCACTCAGAAATCTGCTATGAAGCTTGTCTTTCCAATGTAATTTTGCTGATTCTCTTTACTCTGTAATCCGTTCCGAACCTCTTGAGGTGTGATAGAATGTAAGTATCTGGTAAAGTAAAGTAAAAACAGGTTAGTTTCTTGACATAGGGGCCTGGAGAGAGTATTCCAAAGACAAGGGCCTGCTACACTAAATATTATTTTACATATGGTGGTAAGGTTTATGGAGGAGAGCAAAGGTACAGTAAGTTGAGAGGATTGAGAAGCAAGCACAGGTCCTGATGGGGCCAATATGGAAGTAAGTACTGAGACGTGGAGGGGCATTTTTGATATGACATCAAAGTCTGACCTTGGATGTTTTGCACAAAACGTCCAAAATCTCAATAGGAAAAAAGAACATTTTTGAAAAAAGGAAAACTTCTATCTTTTTTTTTCAAAAATATTGTTTCAAACAAGGTTTTGTGTTTGTACTATTTTTTTAACCATTAAAAAAACCTCCTAGTGAGAAATGCAGAAAATCAAGCCATTGGGTTGTAGGAGGGGCCAGCATTTTTAATAGACTGGCCCCCCAGACATCCCAGGCGAGCAATGGGGTACCCTAGGGAGCACTGTAGTGGACTTAAAATAAATGCTCTCAGGTATACATCTCACCATTGCTCCCTTATCTTGTCTGATGAGCTCTCCAAAACCAACCCAAAACCCACTGTCCTCAACTGTATACCATTACAATAGCCCTTACAGGTGAAAGGAAAACCTATATGTGCGTACAGTAGGGAACAGTTGGGTGAGTTTTGGAGGGCTCACATTTTCCACCACAAGTGTAACAGATAGGGGGAGGTATGGGCCTGGGTCCACCTGTCTTCAGTACACTGCACCTACCACTAGACTACTCCAGGGAACTGCATGCTGTTCTAATGGACCTGAGTATAACATCTGAGGCTGGCATAGAAGCTGGTAAGTAATATTTTTAGTCACAGTTTTTGGTGGGTGGGAGGGGGTCAGTGACCAGTGGGGGGGGGGGGGAGTAAGAGGAGGTCATCCCTGATTCCATCCAGTGTCATAGTTGGGGTAGAGTTGGAAGGTGATAAAAGTGAGGGGATTAGTAAGCACCAGTGGCGTAGCTATGGGAGGCCATGGGGGCCAATTGGCACCGGGGCCCCCGGTTTGGCTGGCGGGGTCCATGACCCCAACCCCCGCCAGCTGAAGCATTTATCTGTCCCACACTGGTCTCACACTTGCCTCCTCTCCTGTTTCCAGTCGTGCTGTGCATGCTCTCATTTTAATGAAACGCTGAAAACAGGACAGGAAGCAAATACGAGACCAGAGCAGGACAGATAAACACTTCAACTGGCGGGGGTTGGGGACCCCCACCAACAAAGGTACCTTGCGGCAACGGCAGTGGGGGTGTTGGAAGTGGCGGAGGCAGCAGGGGAGGGGTGGCAGCTGGGGGAGGCGGGTTAAAATGTGCCCCCCCATTTTGGGCTCTGGCCCCATCCCTCCGAGGCCTGACTATGCTGCTGGTAAGCACATGATCTTTGGTTCCCTTCACCCCTGCTAGGACCCATGAGGACAGGGGGTATCCTGGTCAGACTCAATAACCTAAGGTTTTGCAAAAAAAAAAAAAAAAAAAGCATTAACTGGATTGTGAGGCGTGCTCCAGGTGGGTAGAAGGGGTTAACCCAGCCTGGGAGCAGAACAGGAAAGAGGCTGTTCAGTGTCAGAGGTAGCAGCTCATGGAAGTGCACCTCTGGAGAAAGGTCAGACATGGAGGTCTGATCCTGAGTGGATCTCACGGCTGGGTAAAAGCCCGGTGGGTAACAAGCGTGGAAAGCACAGCCTTTGATTGTTCTGCCAGAAAGGAGGGTTATTGGAGGACTGGTTGGAAGTGTAAATATGTAAAGACCCCAGGATTTCTAGAGAGACTATTACTTTAGTAGCTGAAACTTTTTCACCAAAAGTCATGGATTAGCACAAAAACCTCTTTCAGCAAATTGAACTGTTTGATATAAAGTGAACTGTTTTGTTGCAATACAAGTATGAAGTTTGGATATCTACCTGTTGCAACATTCCAGTAAAGTTCTGTTTTGCATAAAATACAAATCCTGGAGTGGAGAGCTTCTTTGGAGTGAAAGTGAAGTTATTTTACTCCCAGACAGAGAAAGAAATATAACTAAAAGTATGGCTTACAACCCTATAGCCTACCGAGATCAAGCCCGGTTCCGGTCTTTACACAGCTCAGTGAAATAAAACTTTTGTTTAGTACTGACCCAAAGAGCTAGATGGTGCCTGGAACTCTGTGGTGAGACCAGGGCTACATGTGGTATAAACCGAAATGACATATTGAGAATTCTGAGACTTTAAACATAAAGCAAAATAATCATAAAGTATAATTTATCAGCTCTCATTTTTTTCCTAAGCGCAGTGGTTGTGCAATTGATTTTAAGGCAAATTAAAATGCCATTGAAGTAGTTAATTACTTTTACAGTAATTGTCTCGTGTAGTTAAACTACTACAAGAAAAATGTAGTTAACTAGGTAGTTAAACTACATTTTTTAGTAAAGTAACTTTAGATATAGTTAAACTATGTTTTAAGTAGTTGGCGTCCAGCACTGATGGTCACACCCAAGTCCCATTCCTCTTTTGTACAGAAAAGTTCTTCTCCCCTTTACTGTACCACTCCCTTGGGTTTTTGCAGCCCAAATGTATGACCCTAAATTGTTTAGCATTAAATCTTAGCTGCCAAATTCTGGACCATTCTTCAAACTTTGCTAGGTCCCGCCTCATGTTATCCACACCATGAAGGGTGTCTACCCTATTACAGATTTTGGTATCATCTGCAAAGAGGCAAACATAACCAGACAGCCCTTCAGCAATATCGCTTACAAAAATGTTAAAAAGTACCGGCCCAAGAACCAAACCTTGCAGTGTACCACTGGTAACATCCCTTAATCAGATTTGTCTGACAAGACCTGTCTCTAGTCCTGCAATCCAGTAAGATTCCAGAAACCTCAAGATTCTCTGCTTTAAAAGCATTTCCATTAATGTATTTACCACAGAAGTCAGACTTACCACCCTGTAGTTTCTAAACTCCTCTATTTTTGTGGAGAAGGAAAACACATCTGACTATCTCCACTCCTCCGGGATCACTCCCATCTCTAAAGAAGCAGTTTATGCTAGTATTCAATACGAACAACTGCGTTATTTGAGTGTCAGAATTGCCTCCTTTGTGATTTTTCAGATTTCTTGAATCTCATCTGTATGTCTACATTTAGGTGCACTTTTATACAATTGCTCTCCATGTGTGATGATTTTATTGGCCTTTATCAAATTCAACTGAATGTAGGCACTTATCATTTGTATCCAGTATTGCTTTCACTTTTGAGATTTTAGAGTGTGAAAAATGTTGGGCCCGATATTCAGCCAGCGGCAATCAGCGTTTTACTGACCAACACTGGTGTTAAACCTGCAAATTCAATTCGGAGCCATGTCATGGCATCGGCATTGAATTTCTGAGTTTCCAGAGCTGGCTAATGCATAGCCGGTTTAGGGGTCCTTTTACGAACTGGCAGTAAGCCCAACATGGGCTTACCGCTTGCTAAAAGCGAAGTACTGCTGGGCTACCGCAGAAGCCCAGCAGTAGTTGCCTCCCCCAGCACGTTCCATTTCCGGCGCTGCAAAAATATTTCAATTTTTTTAGCACAGGTGTTTACCTGGTGGTAATTGGGCAGTGCCCCATGCGGGTTAGTGTGGGAGCCCCTTACCGCCACTTCAATGGGTAGCGGTAAGTGCTGCCCCCGAAATGGCTGCGCGGCAAGTGCTTCACTTACCACATGGCCATTTCTTTAAGAGAAGGGAAACATGCCTTTTACCTGTTGCGGTAAAAGGGGGTCTTGGCGAGCATCAAAAACACATGCTGATGCCAGCGCAAGCCCTCTTTTGCCGCAGCTTCATAAAAGGACCCCTTAGTGCGATGTTTAGCACTTCACTGGCTATGGGTTACCAAATAAAGATAAGACTGACTTTTATGTGGTTAACCTGGCTGGTTAAGTGCTGGATATCAGGACTTAACTGACCAAGAGGGGCATAATCGAACGTGAATGCCCATCTCCATGAGCGTCTATCTCCGAGAACGGGTACATGAAGGGGTGGGACAAACCGTATTTTCAAAAAAAAAATGGGCATCCATCTTTTTTCCGATAATACGGTTTGTGCCAGCCAAATGCATCGGATTTGTGTGGATTTGAGCTGGGCGGTATAGTTTTTCAGCGATAATGGAAACCGAAGGCGCCCAGCTCAAAAATGAACAAATCCAAGGCATTGGGTCATGGGAGGACACCAACTGGGCACCCTAGGGGGCACTTGTAACAATTAAAAAAAAAGTTAACTACCGCTGAAGTCCATAGCTCCCTTCCCTTGGGTGCTGAGCCCCCCAAATCCCCCCCAAAACCCACTCCCCACAACTCTACACTATTACCATAGCACTTATGGCTGAAGGGGGGCACCTAGATGTGGGTACAGTGAGTTTTGGGGGCAGTTTGGAGGGCTCCCATTTACCACCACAAGTGGGACAGGTAGGGGGGGATGGGCCTGTGTCCACCTGCCTGAAGTTCACTGCACCCACTAACAACTGCTCCAGGGACCTGCATATTGCTGTGATGGAGCTGGGTATGACATTTGAGGCTGGCATATACAGTAGGCTGGAAAAAAACGTTTTTAAAGTTGTTTTTTTTGGGTGGGAGGGGGTTAGTGACCACTGGGAGAGTCAGGGGTGGTTATCCCCGACTCCCTCCGGTACTCATCTGGTCATTTAGGGCACTTTTTTGGGACTTGTTAGTGAAAAAACAGGGTCCAAAAAAGTGACCCAAATTCACGCTAAAAACGCCTTTCTTTTTTCGATTATCGGCCGAGGACGCCCATCTCTCCTCGGCCGATAAACACGCCCCAGTCCCGCCTTCACCACACCTCTGACACGCCCCCATCAACTTTGGCCATTTCCGCGACAGATTGCAGTTGAAGACGCCCAAAATCGGCTTTCGATTATACCGATTTGGGCGCCTACGGGAGAAAGACGCCCATCTCCTGATTTGGGTTGAAATATGGGCATCTTTCTCTTTTAAAAATAAGGCGGCAAGTGCCAATTCTGTCCACGGAATGTCCCCAAAATAATCAGTTTTCATTTCGGTGCTAACTGGTTATTTTCAGCAGCATTAAGCAGTTAAGCGCTGCTGAAAATTAGTGGTTAGTCCTGAACAGGTGATTTAAGCAGTTAAATTGCTTTGAATGTCGACCCTGTTGTGTTTTATTCTGTAACTGTTCTTAGTTTCCCTCTGCTTTTCATTGGTATTGTGATACACAGTTCCAGACTCCAGCTAAGACATAAAGAGTCACTGCTTCAGTGAGATAAAGAACTGGAAAGCCGTGATCTCATGGGGGCAGAAGACCGGAGGAGCATCTCTTATGCAATAGATTTTGTTCAGTTTTTATTTTTTTGTTTGTGCTGTTCGGGATGCCCCTGTGGGGACTGAAAACCACTGTGATGGTTTATTACTTTTTTCTTTTTTATTACACCATTGATTTCATTTTTTTTTGTACTTTCAGGTTATTTCCTTGATTACAGGTGATCGTGTGGAAACTTTTATATATCCAAGTGCCAGACAAATGCCGATGTGTGAGTTCTCTGCACTTTCATACATGAGTAGACACCTATCATCTTTCCTCCATTTTGTTCCAATTTGTGTCCATGAGTTCCAGTTGCAACATATTTCCTTAGAGTGGGGGGGGGGGGGGGGGGGGGAGAGAAGGGTGGGTGGATCAAGGGGAGAGAGGGTTACAGACAAAATTCTGAGTAAGTGTTCCACTTGTTTCCTTCTACCTGGAGTTTATTTGTTGCCTACTGTGAGTGTGTATAACCTGGTTTTAGTTTCTTAATGTACTTGTTGGTGGTCTCTCACTCAATAAAAGTGATTTAAACATACATTTTTTTTTAGAATTTATTTTCATGAGCCTGTTCCTGAATAAATCATCTAAAATAGATATATTCTGTTTTCTCTCTTTTTTTTGTTTTTTTTTGTTACATACCAAGGAACTATTTATTTACAGAAAAGGATAGCGGATATGTGGAACAAACTCCCAGCAGAGATGGTAGAGATCAGGACAGTATCTGAATTCAAGAAAGCATGGGAGAAACACTGAGGATCTCTAAGGGAGAGGTTTAGGTTTATTTACTACTTCATACTCCACTAATAGGTAAGGCCTTCTAAGCTGACAACCATAAAAAAAGAAACTATATATTTAGTAACCAGCTCTGCTCCTTTACCATCAAGAGAAAGGGATTGTATTGTAAACCGTATAGAGGGACAAACAGCGGTCCCGAACCGTATTATCGAAAAAGATGGCCGGCCATCTTTCGTTTCGATAATACGGTTGGGACCGGCCAAATGTCAGAGATGGCTGGGTTTGAGATGGCTGGCATCGGTTTTCGCCGATAATGAAAACCGATGCCAGCCATCTCAAACCCGGCCAAAATCCAAGGCCATCTCAAACCTGGCCAAAATCATGGGAGGGGCCAGCATTTGTAGTGCACTGGTCCCCCTGACATGCCAGGACA
Source organism: Microcaecilia unicolor (assembly GCF_901765095.1). Classification (NCBI taxonomy): domain Eukaryota; kingdom Metazoa; phylum Chordata; class Amphibia; order Gymnophiona; family Siphonopidae; genus Microcaecilia; species Microcaecilia unicolor. Next base: position 60,058,537 of record NC_044034.1, read on the forward strand.
CCAACCAGGCACCTTAGGGGGTACTGCAGTGGACTTCAAAAATTGCTCCCAGGTGCATACCTCCCTTACTTTGTGTGCTGAGCCCCTCAAATCCCCCCCCCCCAAAACCCACTCCCCACAACTCTACACCATTACCATAGCCCTTATGGGTGAAAGGGGGCACCTATATGTGGGTACAGTGGGTTTTGGGGGGGGGGGTTGGAGAGCTCCCATTTACCACCACAAGTGTAACAGGTAGGGGGGGATGGGTCTGGGTCCACCTGCCTGAAGTGCACTGCACCCACATAAAACTGCTCCAGGGACCTGCATACTGCTGTCAGGGAGCTGGGTATGACATTTGAGGCTGGCATAGAGGCTGGCAAAAAAGTTTTTTTTGGGGGGTGGGAGGGGGTTGGTGACCACTGGGTGAGTAGGGGGAGGTGATTCCCGATTCCCTCCGGTGGTCATCTGGTCAATTGGTGCACTTTTTTGAGACTTGGTTCTAAAAATAAATGGACCAAGTGAAGCCGGCGAAATGCTCCTCAGAGCAGTCCTTCTTTTTTCCATTATCGGATGAAGCCGGCCATGTCTTAACAACGCTCCTGTCCCTCCTCCGGCCCGCCTTCCATACCCTGTGGAAACGTCCCCTTTAACTTTGGCCGGCTCTGCGACGGAAAGCAGTTGGAGCCGGCCAAAATCGGCTTTCGATTATACCAATTTCGCTGGCTTCAGGAGATTGTCGGCCATCTCCCAATTTGTGTCAGAAGATGGTCGGCGATCTCCTTCGAAAATAAGCAGGATACTCACCTTAGGGATCACTTGCGTAATATCAGGTGCTGAAAATAAAATAAAAATAAACTGCAGTGCTCAGTAACTGGTGTGGATGGACAGACTGGATAGACCATATTGTCTTTATCTGCTGTCATTTTCTTTGTTTCTGTATTTCTAAGCTTTTCCCCCAAAGACACAAACTGAAAAAACTCTTTGGTAGGCCAGGTTCCTTATGGGGCAGTAGTGAACAGTTAATGGCAGGAAGCCAACTACTTTCACTTCTGGACCTGCCTGAGAATTCAGAATGATTTCGGTGATGGATGACCACTAAAACTCTTTGACTTGCTCTTACTTTTTTATGGCCAGAATTCCCACGCTGCTGTCCTGCAATTAAAGTGTTTTAAACATGAAGCCTTGATGCACACTGTGTTTTACTTTTATTACTAGGTCACTCCGTGAAATGATTCCGTCCGTTGGCCTGTAACAGAATTATTCACAGAGGAAAATGAATCACATAACATAGCCTCATATGGACATGCCTTCATGCTTCCCCTTCTTTCCACCATTCCCCCTTCCCCCCCCCCCCCCCCCCCCCCCACAGTTTCACACCCAAACAATGAAAAGGGTAACATTTTGGGCACATTATCCTCTTTCCATACATCTTCCTATTTTGCCGAGCTCAGTGTGTTTGCAGCTCATTTTAAATGCAAATGAAGCTTCCGCCAAAGACTTCAGCTGAATTAATGAGACTGGGCATTTGTAATATCTTATGATAAGTGCTCCTTAGGCAGGGACTCCTTGTCATATGTGTCAGCGATTCTCCTCCCCTCACTTCTCAGAATTCCTAAGCTCAGTGGATGAAGCTTGCCAGAAATAATCTGTTTTTATACACAATCCTGACAATAAAATGGCAAACTTCCAACCTCTCCTGGAGAGAAGCATATACAAAAAAAGAAAACACCAAGAAAATACATATAAGAATGTCTTGTGAGAAGATTTTAAGACATTTATATCATTTTAGATTTTTTTGATTTGGAGCCCGCCTTTCCCAATGATGCTCCAGGGGGTTCACATTAGGAATGTATATTTTCTGGTAAACATTTGGTTAAGAAATTTAGGGGGAGAATTTATCAATGTGGGCTACTGTTAAGACATGTGACTGGGCCTCACTGCATAAAATGGGACTTGTGCTAAAATAGCACAAGTAAATAGCACAGGTTAGTGGTAAAATAACATATCTTAATGGAAGTCCACAATGATAACTTCCCCCCTTAGTGTATGCTAAATTGATGTAATGCACATTAAACAAAGAATTAACATGTTCAAAGTCGATTAATGAGCTTGAGATCACAATAATGTACACTACTAACCACCCAATAACATGAATGTGTGAATAAAAAAAAAAAGCCTACCCTGAAATTGGGATAAATTTGGGAAAAAACCCCAAAACTGACTTTTTCTTGCCTATACATATCTCTAGCTCACAGCCGGTTCCAATCCCAAAATGGCTGCTGTGATCTCCAGCGGCACTCTTACAAGACTGCGACTGGAAGCCACAACAGCTATTTTGGCTATGCACACAGCATGGGCAGGGGCTAGTAAGGATTGCTCCTGTTCCAGTGCATCATTGCTAAACCACCAGGGTGGTATGGTAGGCCCGGAGGGGTCCTAAGGATGGGTCTGGGAAGGGGCTTTGTCTGTTCAAGGACAGGGAGAAGGAAGGAAGGAAGCGGGAGTTCTTCTGGTTCAGGAGGGGGAGGGAGCAGTGGCGGCAAAGGAGGGACACCGAAGAGGAAAAAGAGAAGGGAAAGAATGCTGGCCCTAATAGAGGTGGGGGGGGGGGGGGGGGGGGAGGGGAGGAGGGAGGGAAGGAGGAAAGGCTCAAATATAAATCGAGATGCAATTTTTGATGGCTTTTTTGGCCTTAAAATCTTGGTTTATATTCGAGTTTGGATGGAGGGGTTTTAGTTTTCTCTAGGATATATCATCCAATTGATTCAGTATGATGCGTTCTGTGAGTTTAGATATATATATAAGGGATGGAACATGGATGGACATCATTGTAGCAGTATAGGAATGTCCATGTTATAATATGGCCACATCTATATGGAGTGGAGGTGTAGCTTAATGGTTAGAGTAGCGGGCTGAGAATCTGGGGATCCAGATTCAAAATTTCACTGCAGCTCTTTGTGATTTTTTTTTTTTTAATTGTGATCCTTCCAGGGAAATAATAAATACCTACTGTATTTGCAGTGGCGTTCCTAGGGGGGGGGGGCGGTGGGTGCGGTCCGCCCCGAGTGCACGTCGCTGGGGGGGTGCCATGCGCCTGTCAGCGCCTCTCGTTCTGTGCTCCCTCTGTCCCGGAACAGGTTACTTCCTGTTCCGAGGCAGAGGGAGCATGGAACGAGCGAAGCCAACAGGAGCGTGGCACCCCCCCCCCCCAAGCAGGTAAAAATGCACCCGGGGGCGTGTCGTTTCGCTGGGGGTAGGTGTCATTTTGCCGGGGGGGGGGGCGCTGCACCCGGGGGGGGGGGGGGGTGCATCGGCGATCCGCCCCGGGTGTCAGCCGCCCTAGGAACTCCACTGTGTATTTGAATGTACCCCATTTCAATAGCCTTTGGGCTTTCAGGTGGTAGATAACACATTATTTTAAAAAAAGCAGTACTATGAACATTCATAGTTCCTGATGCTATCATAGAACCTGGTATCCCTTGCTCGCTTCACATTCATGAGGGAGAGGGGGCAGCAACAACTAGGGGTTAAGGGGATGATTTCCCTTAACCCTTCCAGTGGAGAGCTGCTTAAATGGCGAACCTTTGTTTATTTATTTCTAACATTTATAGACCATGTGATCTACAATTCTCAGCGGTTTACAAAATAACATACATACAGAACAAAACAAACATCATATAATCAGGGACGTAGCCACGGGCGGGCCCGGGTGGGCCTGGGCTCACCCAATTTCGGGTCAGGCCCGCTCAGCAGCAAAGTTCTTGACAGCGATTCCAGTCGCAGCGATTCCCACACGCTGCATGCCAGTGCCGGCTGCCGCTCAATCTCCTTGCGCTACTAAGCGCTAACCCGGAAGTCTCTCCTCTGCAGGAGAGACTTCCGGGTTAGCGCTTAGTAGCGCAAGGAGATTGTTGAGCGGTAGCCGGCAGGCAACGTGTGGGAATCGCTGCGACTGGAATCGCCGTCAGGAACTTTGCTGCTGGGCGGGCCTGCAAGGAGGGTGAGATGCTGCAGCTGCACGGGGGGGGGGGGGGGGGGGGGAAGATGTCGCATGGGGGAGGGAAGACGGGGGGGGGGCACAGCAGCTGCACAGGGGGAAGGGAAGATGGAAAGAAAGATGCTGCACAGGGGGGAGGGAAGATGGAAAGATGAGGCTTGGTTGGTGGGTGAGGGAGATGCAGCAAAGGGGTGGAGGGGTGAGGAAGGAAGAAGTCTTGGCTGTGTATGAGCTGGAGGGGAGGGACACATGCTGCATACAGAGGGGATAGGTGGGGAGGGGGAGAAATGGTAGGCATAGGGGTGGAGAAGAGGGAGAAATGGTGGGTATAGTGGTGGAGGGAGGGAGGGCGGAGCAGAGAAAATTTTGTGCCCACCCACTTTGGGCTCAGGCCCACCCAAAACTGGCTGTCTGGCTACGCCACTGCATATAATATCAATAATTAAGACAGCATAAACATCAAAACTACTTCATTAAGGACTTCATCCCATATCGAATCTCAACATTAAAAGCAATTTGAGACAGGTTTTCAACAGTTTTTAAAATTGAGTTAAATTCCTTACTGCTTGCATATTAACCGAAATGAAGGCACATCTAGTAGGCTCTCTGAAGCAGATCTCAGTGGTCTAATTGGCTGATGTAAATATAAAGTACCAGCGATCACAATTGGCATTACATTTATGTAACCTGGATGTGCCGGGAACTAGGTCTAAATACCAACATCCATTCTTTTGGCCACAAATGTCTCTTCCTCATCTGAAAACAGAGTTGGACATCCATATTTTGGCCCTTCCATAGTCTTGCCCGAAACATGCCCAGTCCACACTCCCTTGCCATAAGGATGTACTGCAGTTTCAGACATTCATGTCCCGGTTTTGTAAAATCAGGATTTGAATATCTAAATGCTTGTTTTCAGACATCCTAAATATGAATAGGGCTTCTAAAATAAGGAGCACTGTACTACACCAAAGGTTCATCACGACCAGTGTCCTGTTTCCAAAAGTGGAAATCCAGGTCAAAAGTACCTGGCAGGATCCCACAAAGTAGATTTATACCATCATATTGCCTACTTCTATGGATAAGCAATTGCTTTCCTCGGGTCTACCTTGTTAATAATGGTTTATGGATTTTTTCTCCCAGGAACTTGTCCAAACCTTTTAAACTGAGCTAGCTGCTTTTATCGCATGCTCTGGGAATGAATCACATAGCTTAATTGTACATTAAGTGAAAAAATATTTTCTTCAATTTGTTTTAAAAGAGCTACCTAGTAACTTTCTGAAGGGAATAAAACTTCACTAGTGAATATTTTACCTGCTGGAAAATTGCAGTTAAACTAGGGAAAAGCTAGACTTTAGGTAAAATAGGTAATCTCAGTCTTATTTTAAGTTACTCTGCTTATTTAGTAAAAGCAGTTTAGAGAATAATTTACCATTCAAAGTCTCTATTAGAGTTTCATATAAAAACTATTTTAGAGATAGGCTAGCGTTTAAAGTTGTAGAACACAGTTAATAGTCGAAGGAAGCTTCTGTTTAGAGTTCAGTTCCCTCCCACTCACTCATCTTTGGCCTGATCTTTGATTTATAGGCTTTTGAACCAATTAGGAGGTTAGAAGGTTTAATTAGGACATCTCCATCAGCCAGTAATTAGCTCTTAGCAAAACACCTCCCAACATTCAGAGTGATTTAAATGGGCAGGAGAGGATGTGGCCTGCTTAAATCGCTCCTGGCTGCCTACTCACTGATATTCAGTGGAATTTAAGCCACTGAATATCGTGGTCTGACTACCCCTAAAAAAATGGGCAGGTCAGGGGTGGTATGGGGGTGGAGATGCCGGCAATATTCAGTGCTAGCACCCGCATAGCTAAGCAGGTGAATTTAGGAAGTTTCAAAACTGTCCTAAATCCACCCAGTTAGGTATGCAGGCCCCAGCTGAATATCAGGCCATGAATCTGCACAACTTTTTCAAATGTGCATGCCATCCGATTCCCCCCTCAAAGCGATCCCACCCACCCATCCACCCAAAACAGCTCTCCTTCCCCCAGATTCTCCCGATCCCTAGCACAGATTGTATGCCCTTCCCATCCTCTGGTCCTGATAGGCCCCCCAGGCCTACCTGGGATGTCTGGTGGTCCAGTGGTGGTGGTAGGGGCAGGAGCAAAATGGCTGCCATGCCTCTAGAGATAGCCTTCTACTACCATGAGGCTGCCTCAAAATTTCATGGCAGCTATTTTGCTGGGATAGCTGCTGGGAGTAGGAGCAAGTGGGGTTCACTCCTGCCCTTCACCTCCACCAGTGACCCACCAGAAATCCCAGGTAGGTCCTGGGGGGGGGGGCACTCGGGACCAGGGGTGGGAGGCAGGTTGTGGCCTGTGGCAGAGAGGGGGAATCAGAGGAAGGAGAATCTGGAGAAGGGGGAGCTGTTTTGGGTGGCTGGGTGTGAGGGGGGATTGCTCCCTATTGTTCGCATCCTATTGCTCCAGGGGAGATCATAGGGTGTGAGCATTTGAAATGTTATGCGGGTCCAGGCCCGATATTCAGCCGGGTCCCGCATAACTGTCTTATGCAGCCCTGGTTGAATATTGGCTGGGACCCGCATAAGCTCTGGTGACCAGACCACATAAAATTAGCACCAGATATTCAATGCCAGTCCTCGCACATGACTCGGAACTTTAATATCTGGGATTAATCTAGCCAGTAATGGTAAGCATTTAAAAAAAACGTTGATTGCCACCAGCTGAATATTACCCCCACAGTCTTCTAAGTTTAAGAGGTGAATCTAAAAATAGTCTAATATATATCTAGCAATCTTAGGGGACATCAGCTTACATACCCCTTCTCCATTAGCAACTTAATTAATAACTCACCAATATTAAGATGCAAGATGGGAATTATTCAGTTTTTTGCACTGAGTGCCACATGTCTGATTATTTCCCATTTGTTGAGATGCCATGTGTGTACTTGCTCCAAAATTCTCCTAGCACTTGGGGAATGGGTCCAATCCTTGGAGGCAGACAAAAAGGTATATAGAAGAGGTCTACAGGGACATAGTAAAGAAGTCCCACCTCCAGGTTGGCAACCTCTGTGTTGCCACAAAAAAAGGAAAGTCACTTGAAGGGAGAGCATCACCATGGAAGTAATCCTGCAACCAGTACCTGCCCTCCAGGGGATGCAATAAACTCTCACACTGAGGATGTGTCTCCAGGTTCTTCTGCCTGGATAGAAAAGGTTAGGATAACCATTTTAGTTGGAGATTCAATCATTAGGCATGTAGATAGCTGGGTGACTGATGGGCATGAGAATTCTTTAATCAATTGCCTGCCTGGTGCGAACGTGGCCGACCTCACATTAACCATTAAAAGATTGAATTGCATTCAAAATCTGCACCTTAACTCATAAAATCATTCATGGAGAGGCCCCATCATATATGTCAGACCTAATTGACTTACCAACACGAAATACCAAAAGTTCATCACGTACTTTCCTAAACCTCCACTACCCCAATTGCAGAGGTCTTAAATACAAATCAATACATGCATCTAGCTTCGCCTACCTCTGCACACAATTATTGAATAAACTACCGAATACTATAAAAACTACGCACGACTTGACAACCTTCCAGGAGTTACTGAAAACGTACCTGTTCAAAGAGACTTACAAAAAGAATCCTCCTTAATGACTTGTTTCCTAATCTATACCAGAACCAACCAATATTGATCCCTTCTGATTTGATTATTTTGTCATATTATCATTATTGAACATTACATTTTTCCTACTCTCACTTATATGTTATGTATTATCATTTTATTTACCCTACCTACCTGGTATTGTAACAATATGCTGAACCACTTACTCTGTTAATGGTGACGCCATTGCTATATAATGTAAGCCACATTGAGCCTGCAAATAGGTGGGAAAATGTGGGATACAAATGCAGCAAATAAATAAATAAATAAATAAATAAATAAACCTAGATAAGATTTTAGGCTGGCTGTTTTGGTATATGTGGGTAGAGAGCTGAAATTCAGAACCTCCAGGGTAGCATTTTCAGAAATGCTACCTGTTCCAACTGCAGAACCCAAGAGGCAGGCAGAGCTCTGGAGTCTCTATTCATGTATGAGACAAAGGTGCAGGGGAAAGGGATTAAGATTTTTAGGAACTGGACCACATTCTAGAGAAAGAGGAGTCTATTACGAGGGCTCCACCTTAAATGGGATGGAACCAGGAGGCTGGTGCTAACATTTAAAAGGGAGAAAGAGCAGTTTTTAAATTACTGTAGAACTGACAGTTGCTCAGGAGCACATGGTTTGGAGCAAGGTATCGTTGAAGGATCCTATCAAAACAGGAAAGTTAAGGCATCCCGCTACAGAGGGTGCAACAAAGGTAAAAGTAAGTCAAGAGCCTTTAGTAGAACAGAGTAAAGATTGCAAATATTGAACATACACAAAAAAAAACACGCTTTGAAATGTCTGTCTAGAAATGCTAGAAGCCTAAAAAATCAGATGGGAGAGTTAGAACATATAGTACTAAATGATGAGGTAAATATAATAAGTATCTCAGAGACCAGATAGAAGGAGGATAACCAATGGGACACTGTGTTACCAGGGTACAAATTATATTGCAATGATAAGGTGGATCAAATTGGGGGTGGGGTGGTGCAATATGTTAAACAGGGAATTGAGACTAACAGAATCAAAATTCAGCAAGACACAGATAGTAACGTGGAATCCTTATGGATTGAAATTCCATATGTGAAGGGAAAGAGAATAGTGGTAGGGCTGTAGTACCATCTGCCAGGCCAAAATGAACATCACTGCCAACAGAAGGTAACCACTCCACTGAAGATCAAATGCCAAGCGAAAAAAAATGGAGCCAAAAAACCTCTCTCAGATGGTGTCCACAACAAAGACTTTATTCGAATCGGTAAAATCAGCGACCTGACATGAGTTGTGTTTCGGCCCTATAGGCCTGCGTCAAGGGTCTAGGAATTTGTTAGACAGTATATATTCTTAGAGCAGTTGGATAACAGCCAAATCTCATATGGTTTCACAACAAAACTCACAAGAAACAAATAGCGACGTAGTTACAAGTGTGTTACAGAGAGATCACTATTTGTTTCTTGTGAGTTTCGTTGTGAAACCATATGAGATTTGGCTGTTATCCAACTGCTCTAGGAATATATACTGTCTAACAAATTCCTAGACCCCTGACGCAGGCCTATAGGGCCGAAACACAACTCGTGTCACTGATTTTACTGATTTGCATAAAGTCTTTGTTGTGGACACCATCTGAGAGAGGTTTTTTGGCTCCATTTTTTTTCGCTAGGCCAAAATGAACAGACAGATGATGAAATTATGGAAGATAGCAAATCTGGCAATATTGTAATAATGGGTGATTTCAACCACCAAAAATCACAAAAAAATAACGTAGTATAATTATGGGTATTCTGTTTCTATTAGAACCTTCTTACTCTGGACCCAACAGGAAAAATGGTGGAGAAAAAGACCTCAGAAGTATAGCCTCCAACAAATCCCACTTTGGCAAACCACCATGCAGGATAGGGCTCTTTTAATCATTGGTCAGAAAAAAAATTTGACCAGTCTTCATTGTATTTCCGGCATGCTTAGTGGCCTCATGTGAAAAATGAAATTACTGCCCGGGCCATGCTGGGCGGTAGCTCAAAATTGACATGCTCCTACGCGGCTTAGTAAAAGAGCCCCACAGTTTGAGTATCTAACAATGAATTAACCAAAGAATAAAGCTTCCTAATACTTAACGAAGGTTCACCTATCTGCTTGGCAAAGTAAGATGTTTTGGCTATCTTGACTTTACTTTTGTAGTACTTGGACAAAGTTTTCCAAACAGACCAATTTTCAGCAGTTTTGGACTTTGGCCAAGCTCTCTCATGCCGTCTACAATTCCTTTTTGCCTCCAGTACTCTTCCATGAACCAAGAGGATAGTTTCTAACAAGATCTAAATTGTACTTTTTCATGCACTATTAGGTCCAAAACCTTCCTACAAGTGGTATCCCAGTATTCTAAGAAATCCAAAGAAGAAGCTGATAGTAATTGATCATATGGAATATGGGACCAGAATTCAGTTGCATTAACTTTACCCCTTGAGATAAAGGTATTCAACTTATTGTAGTTTTCTGTTGGAACTATTGAAACTTTGCATTTATGGGACAATACAATGAAGACTGGTGGAGTTTTTTTCTGACTGATGATTGAAAGAGCCCTGTTCTGTGTAATGGTTTTCCAGAGTGGGACTTGTTGTAGGCTATACTTCTAAGGTCTTTTTTCTCCACCATTTTTCCTGTTGGGTGAAGAGTAAGAAGGTTCAAATAGAAACAGAATACCCATAATTATACTACATTATGTTTTGTGATTTTCTGTGATTATATAGTTTTGTTCCTGTGATATATTTATTGATTTCTATTACCCCAATATTGACTGGATAAATGTCATGTCAGGAAATGCTAGGGAGGTAAAGATCCTAGATGAAATAAATGACTGTTTCGTAGAGCAACTGAGAGAGAGCTATTTTAGATCTAGTCCTTAGTGGATTGCAAGACTTGCTGAGTAACGTAACACTTTTTGGGCTGCTTGGCAATAGTGATCATAACATGATCACATTTGAGATAATAACTGGAGTGAAGATACAAAAGAATTCTACTGCAATGATATTTAACTTTTAAAAAGAGCAACTATGCTAAAATGAGGAAAATGGTTAAAAAGAACCTGAAAGGAACAGCTGCAAAAGCTAAGAGTTTAAATCAGGCATGGGTGTTTAAAAAACAAATACTATATTAGAAGCCCAGACCAGATGTAGTCAACATATCAATAAAGAAGGAAAGGAAGATGACAGCTGCAAGGTTGTATGTGTGAGCCATGACATTTCATCACCTACTGTTTTTCTTGCATTCCCAAATAGGCAAGAAGGGAGTTTTCTGACCTAGTTCAGGTTGAGCTCTGTAGCAACTGGCCCGATTTACAGATTTGCTCATCATGATCTGGCTCCGGATCAAAACTCAGAAGGGCAATTGCGAAGAGAGGCCTTGAAGGTGAGATAGTTGGCATCTCTTCTGGCTCTAGAAGCATTGTTTACCCCTAAGCAGTGCAGAGCCCTACAGCAATCTGGAACTTTTGTTCCCGAAGTGGCAGGAGATATACAGAGTGGAAGACAGTGTGGTGTTGGACCTATAGAGTTATTTTTGTTGGCACCTTCTTTGGTTAAATCCAGTAAAGATGGGGTAACAGTGGAGATTTTGTCTTTTGAAAATTTACACAGGTCTGAAGCACCTAAAGTATTTTAGATGATCCAAAATTCATTATTATCTATTGACAAACCTGAGGTGGTCACTTTGGAGACTTTCTGGTCTCCTATAGACAATTTGGTACTATAAGATACTTTCAGGCAAACTCAAAGCATGGAAAATCAAGTAATGGAACTCTCTGGAACAAATACTGAGCATAGAACTCTGATTATAGATCAAAGGAAACGTTTTGAATCTTTAGAACTGAAGTTTGATAAATTAGATTCATTTGAAGTGGCTTTGGTAAAGGATTATCTTGCAACTCAAAACTAGAGGCAATGGAAAATTTATCTAGAATGAAAAATCTATGGTTTATACATTTTCCAAGGCAAGCTGGGATTTAAGCTGAAGATATGTTAAACAAATATGTGGATGATGTGCTGAATATTTCTGTGGACTCCTGTCCTGCTATGAATATAATCTTTTATGTCTCTGTTTCTGAGATTAGTAAAAATCATGATCAACTTATCTTGGGAACGATATATCTGTTGACAGTCTGAATGAGCCTGAAGTACAAGAAATTTCTTCTTTTTCTGCTACTGTTGTTGCTATATTTAATTGGAAAAGAAAAGAGAAAACATTCTGAAGCTTTTAGACACGTCAAAAGTATTTTGGGGGTCTGCAAATTTGGGTGTTCTCAAACGTCTCTAAGGCACCTCAAAGGAGACATAAGCAGTTCTTATTTCTTAGACCTAGGGCCCTTCACTTGGGAGCCCAATATTTTCTTAATTTTCCTTGCAAATGCACCATATGATATAACTAGTGGAAGCAAGGCCGTTTCGTCAACAATGAAACGGGCCACAGCAAAAATCAGTAACAAGTGACGGATAAACATAAACTTGATAGGAAGGAAGTCTTCTATTCCCTCAGAAACCATTGCAATGGCGGTGGCTCCCAACACCAGTAGTAGATCCCCCCCCCTCACCTCTGGACCTGCACCTGCTACTACTGTCTTCTTTGGCCAATGGGTATGATTAGAGATTGCTCTTGGACCCAATAGCAGCAGTCATAACAACTTAGAAAAAGCTCAGTGCAGGGCCTCAGAGGTGATGCACAGTCTTAGCTCCTGTGAAAGACACACCTTCACTCAGGTTTATTGATTCCTTCTGAAGGTTTTAAAAGTTCATGTATGACATCATCTTTCACAAAACTTGCAAAGATACCAATTTAAGTGAAGAGCAAATAAAGTGATTTGCAACCTGATGACTTAAAAATGCAGCTTATGAAAACTGGTTAGAAAACCCCAGAGAAATTAGATTTGGTATATAAAATATGCAATTCAATCAGTTGAAACAGTGCCTGGCGCATAATGACATTTTGATAAACTTCACACAACTGCATATGGAAATAATTTGCATTAAACCCTGAATCAAATCACTTTGCATAAAGATGCTGGAATTGAAGAAGATTGTACAAATAGATCATATTTTCGCAACAAAGTAAGATAATGCTGAAATACACAACCAATACAGATACCTCAGAAGAGAGAAGGCAGCCTGAAACATATTATTATAAGACCATAAGAACTGACATACTTGGTCAGACCAAAGGTTTATCAAGTCCACTATTTTGTTTCCAACTCTGGGTAATCCAAATACCTGGCAAGATCCCTAGAAAATAGTTATATTCCATGGCTACTTACCTCCAGAGAGAACCAGTGGATTTGGCCAAGCCTCATTTTTAATTATAGTTTCTGGACATTTCTTCCAGGAACTTGTCCCCAAGTGTTTTAAACCAAGCTATGTTGTTTTTTTTTTTAACCACATCCTCTGGGAATGAATTCCAGAGCTTTAATTGTATAGTAAGTGAACAAATAGGTTTTTTGTGGAGGAGTGGTGTAGCGGTTAGGGTGGTGGACTTTGGTCCTGAGGAACTGAGTTCGATTCCCACTTCAGGCACAGGCAGCTCCTTGTGACTCTGGGCAAGTCACCTAACCCTCCATTGCCCCATGTAAGCCGCATTGAGCCTGCCATGAGTGGGAAAGCGCGGGGTACAAATGTAACCAAAAAAAATTATATGTTTTAAGGGGCCCACACTGTCCCAAACTATCTCTTATGAGGTCCTTACACTATATTATTGATTTACCTGCAGAAAAATATTTCTCTCTTTCATTTGTCTTTAATAAAAAGGACAAAATGATCTAGCCTAGTAAAAGTAGACAAGATCCCTGGGAAGGTAAAGGAGAAAGCTATTGTTATCTAAGGAAAGAAGTTAAGATGACTAAAAGTCTCCATCTGGAAGAAAAAATGAGTAGTAGTTAAAAATAATTCCTTCCCCTACAAATACTGAGTCATAATGAATGCTTTCCAGGAGTTCTCAAGGCGTTGTAGCTGAGAAAATGCTGGCTGAGCAAATTCTTACTGAGGAGTAAGAAGTGTTCTTGACTATTTCCCTAGAGTACTGAGCTAAGAAAAAGCCAGAAACGCAGAAATCTTCAGCAGAGTTTGATTAGTAAGTGTTTTACTAATCAAACTCTGTTGAAGATTTCTGCGTTTCTGGCTTTCTAATCTTGAGACTGATATTCAAAACGTTCAGCTTCTAAATAAGAGGTCCTTTTACTAAGGTGAGCTGAAACATGGCCTACAGTAATGTAGGTGTGTTTTGGGTGGGCAGAATCATTTTTCAGCGCACCTGTAAAAAAATGCTTTTTTAAAAATGTTTTCTGAAAATGGTTGGTGGAAAAATGAAAATTGCTGAGACCTTACCGCCAGCCATTGACCTAGTGGTAAACTTTCACATGGTTACCAGGCAACAATGACCTATGTGCGTCGAATGCCACATGGCATGCGCCCAATATACGCATCTGAAAATAATTTTTCGGATGTGCATATCGGACGCGCGCCAAAAATGAAATTACTATAAAAGCCATGTGGTAGCCAGGCAGTAACTCTATTTTGGCACTCGGGCGCACATAGATGCTTACGCGGCTTAGTAAAAGGGCCCTTTAGCCTCTCTGAAAATTTAATAGGTTGAGTGCCTAAATGTATACTCAAAATGTCACTAAACTCCTAAATATAGGAACCTAAAATGAGGGTGGCATCAGGGGTGGATTTAGGCCAGGAAAAAGGAACTTGACCTGATTTTCAGCACTAGCCCTGGATTCTATATAACGCGACTTAAGTTGCATGCGCAAATCCAGTCATATTCTGGATTTGCACGCAACAATTAGTAAACAAACCAATCAGCGCTAATTGCCAAATTAACAAGCAATCATTGACACTAATTGGCTTTAATTAGAATTTACACGCAGAACTGTCTAAGCATATTTTGTAATGTGAATGGGCAATGCTGTGACTGTGGAATGGGCAGATCATGGGCATTCTAAAATCAATGTGCATTGTTATAGAATATACCCAGTTCATGTGTAATTTAGGCATCTGCATTTACACAGTTTTACTTTGCGTGAGTGCCCATGACTAAATTTAATGGCAGTTGGGTGTGTACATCACCCTATTCTGTAACACTGTGCCTAATTTCAGGGAATGCCCCTCACCCGCTCATGCCCCTCCCATGGCCACACCCCCTTTTGAGTTGCACATTATAAAATTTAAGCATGCATTTTATAAATTAGGGTGCAGGGCAGATCTGCATGTAAACCCAACTTAACACCAATTATTGTTAATGGCTCATTAATTAGTGTACTTGCATGCATGATGTTATGTGCATGCACACACTATCGGAAAGGAATGCAAACTCTTCTGGAGAGAGTGCAAAGTCTTTGCTATAAGTGGGCACTTTTGCAAAAGACAGCACACTCTTCCAAAAGAGGGTACAGTCTTTTGGATGCGTGTGCAAAATGTTATTTATTTTTTTTTCTGTCACTAGGAAATGTCACTTCTAATGAATGCACAAGCCCTGTGAAGATGTACATTTGCAAGACAGGGGCCAACTATTTTGTACAGACATTGTAGTACTCTTATTTTGAATATGACATATTTTGTTGGAAAGCACTGGAAGAAGTGATATGTGTGCAAGAGATTCCTGTTACTAATCTGTAACTGAATTTCCTTCCAGAAGAGAAATTGTAAAGTCATGACTGATTAATGGCTGCAACCTGTAAAAGACACATTTCTTTTTATAAATTATTCTGTTTCCTGATGCTTCCCCTCTCACTTTTATATCTGCATTATCTGTTAATCAGTGGCGTACCAAGGGGGGGGGGGGCGGTCCGCCCCAGGTGCACGCCGCTGGGGGGGTGCCGTGTGCCATCAGTTTTGTTCGTTTCCATGCTCCCTCTGCCCCGGAACAGGAAGTAACCTGTTCCGGGGCAGAGGGAGCATGGAAATGAATGAAGCTGACCGGCGCGCAGCACCCCCCCAGCGGCGTGCAACCGGGGGAGGTAGTTCTTTCACTGGGGTGGGGGGGTCGTGCTGCACCAGGGGGGGGCGCTGCACCTGGGGGGTGGGGCGCATTGGCGATCCGCCCCGGGTGTCAGCCCCCCTAGGAACACCACTGCTGTTAATGCAGCAGATAATGTGTTGACTCCAAAGGCGATGTGCTAACCGCTAGAGCACGTTAAGCGCTGTGTTAAAATCTAATGGAGTTTAATAATTAAGCCCTATAGGACTAGATTCTATATCACACCTAAAAACTCAGCACAGAAACAAAATATGTATAAAATACACCTAAATTTAGGCATACTTTATACACCTAAATTTCTGGTTTATAGAATACACTGAGCACCCATAGTCGCCAATTAAAACTTGGTGTAAATGCTGATGCCAAAATTAGGCGCAGACTGGGTGTATTCTATAAAAACACGCATAGATTTTTGAAACGCCCACAACCTGCCCATTCCACGCCCACAGCCACGCCCCCTTTTCAATTATGTGGCTTAGAATGTACACACAGTACATTACAGAATATGCTTAGAAAGTTCTGTGAGTAAATCCCAATTAATGCCAATTAGTGTCAACAATTGCTTATTAAGTGGCAATTATTGGTGCTGATTGTCTTATTAACTAATTAAGCCTGCACATGCAAATTCAGAACACAACTGAATTTGCTCACACAGCTTAAGTCACTCTATATATGTTTTCCTGCAGTAACTGAATATTTCCTTTCTCATTTATGGAATGAAATGTTTAATCTTCAGAGAGAAGGTAAGGTCCCCCAATCCACCCAGAAGCGAATGGATCAGTGACTGGCAGAACATGCCTACTTTCCCCCTGCACTGATACCTGGATTTTAAACACTTCTGCTTTTATGTTTTCTCCTTCTTCTTGAGAACTTGTAATGATATATGCATTAGTCATTGGTAGTGATCATGAGGTTTGATAGTGAAATAAGACTGAAAGTAAAAGTGTTTCTGTGCTTGGGTACATTAATCAAACTAAATACAAGTCAGGGACAAAAAGGCACATACTACAGGGCTCATTTTCGAAACCAAAAAATGTCCAAAAAGTGGCACAAAATGTCATTTGGTTGTTTTTCCCCCAAAGCGTCCAAATCGCTATTTTCAAAACCCATTTAAAGGTGTTTTTCTGTGCAGTTCACCTGAACTTCAATTCTGGTCACTGTATCTCAAAAAACATAAAGCAGAATTAGGAAAGTTTCAAAGAAGAGCAACCAAAATGATAAAGGGGATGAACTCCTCTCATATGAAGAAAGGCTAAAGGGATTAGGGCTCTTCAGCTCGGAAAAGAGACAGCTGAGGGGAGATATGAATGAGATCTACAAAATCCTTAGTGGTGTACAACGAGTAGAAATGAATCGATTTTTTTACTCTTTCAAAAAGTACAAAGGGGACACTCAATGAAGTTACATGGAAATACTTTTAAAATGTACAAGAGAGGAAATATTTTTTCTCTCAATGAATAGTTAAGCTCTGGAACTCATTGCCAGAGGATGTGGTAACAGCAGTTGGCTATCTGGTTTTTTTTTAAAGTTTGAACAAGATTTTGGAGGAAAAGTCCATAGTCTGCTATTGAGACAGACATTGAGAAGCCATTGCTTGCCCTGGGATTGGTAGTATGGAATGCTGCTACTATTTGGGTTTCTGTCAGGTATTTGTGACCTGGATTGACCACTGTTGGAAACAGGATATTGGGCTAGATGGACCATTGGTCTGACCCAGGATGGATATTCTTATATTCTTATGTTTTGCTTAGACTCTGTCTGTGAGTACGCCTACCAGCATAGTATGCATCATCAAATTAGAATGCATATTTTTCTGCTTCTCATAATTCTATGAGGCCATTTATAAGTGTAAGTGGTTTATGGTTTATTTTTGGACCACTCCAATCATACCCAGACTTGCTATACTGTCTCATTTGCAAGGCAAGTCAGAATAGTATCCACTTATGCTTCTAACATCATATAGATAGGTAGTTATGTGCTGGTTTTCAACCCGTTGATATTATATATGTTCTGTTTTCTAAAATGATTGTTTATGTTACATGTATGTGGTGCATAAACATCCATTTTTCCTTTTTAGAACAGGCTCTACGTTGGCAGATTAAAATACTGGTGAAACATGAGACACACTGACCTGCACGTCTCAATTTCTACTTCTATGACCTGTCTAAAATGGGGCTGTATAAGTCTATTCCAGAGCTTCTTAAACTGTGGGTCAGAACCCGAAATGAGATCACAAAACCTGTTTTTCGGTCATGGCCCAGGTGGACTCTCCATAAGTACATGATTATTTTGCACCTCCAGGGGGGTCACAGTTTTATGTGGCCAAAATTGCTCTTAGACCTATTGCTGTTGAAAAGAATAACCCTTCCCTATTTATTTGTTCTAAAACATCTGCCCTGTCCTCTTTCAGTCATCTCTACCCCAAGCTGAAGAGCCCTAGTAGGGAAACAGCAACACAAACCGAGCAACAAAGGAATGTAGTATGGTGGGACCAGATGGGATAATAAGGACACTGGAGCCTCAAACTGAAGGAAGCAAGATTTATTGGGGAACCCAACAAGGCCAGTGTTTGTGCTGATTGCCTGTGTCAAGGGTCGTATTGAAATAGTTTTATGAAATAACTCAATGTGAAGTCATCCAAACATAAAAATACAGGCAAACTTCTCTTTATGTTCATCTCCTTCCACTACAACCAAAACTGGAAGGAGACAAATGCTATGACTTGGGCAATCAACTGAAACACGGCCGTGTCAGGTCTTCCAATAAAACTTACTTCTTCCAGTTTGAGGCTCCATTGTCTTTATTATCCCATCTATACCCACCATACTACATTTCTTTGTTGTCAAAATTCATTTTACACCTGCGGAAAGGGTCTTGAATATTGCTGTCTCTATATTATTGAATGCATTTCTTCATAACAAGGAAGATATTTGCTGCACTTTCTAAATCATTTTATGAAAATTTATGTCAGGGAATTTTCCAAAACCAAGACAACAGGAAAAAATATATTGCAAGGATTCTTGAATCTAAATGTTGTGTCAACATGAACTAGAACTTTAGAAAACAGTTGGATGTCTGTAACTCCACCCAAAAAAGGCCCTTCACTGATACCCTGACAAATACTAATTTAATTCGCTTACCATCTTTCATCTTGTACATTCAGATCAATATCCTTCAATGGCCAAACAATTTTTGAAGTTCATTTGACTTGCATATTCCTTTGTATTACATCATCTTTCTAGCTCGAACATAAGATAAGCCCTTCTGAGTCGGACCAAAGTCCACTGAGCCTAGCAGCTTGCTATGTCTGACATTGGCCAGACCAAATCATAAATATTTAGCAGATCCCAAAAAGTGGATCTATTTTCCATAGTTCATGTCAAGGAAGAAGCAATGGTTTTTGCAAGTTTACTTGTCTAATGTGAAGTTTTCCTCTAGGAATTTGTTAAACTTCTGGCAGCAAAAGTTTTGTGCTGTGTGAAAAATATTTTCTTTGATTTGCTTTTAATCTGTTTAGTGTTGTTTGAAAGGTTAAACAACTGTCCCCTATTTAATCATTTGTGAAGGGAGCCTGGATGACAGTTGGAAGGCCTTTGGGAATGGGTCTTCTGACTTCTTTGAGATAAGCAATAATCTTACAGTTCATTTTAAAATCAAGTTTAATGACACTAACCTAAACAAGTCAGGTAGGTTCATTACAACACTGACCTTTAATGCAACAGATAAGTTAACCGCAGTCACCCTTGCAGTATCCTTTAGTCATGAATCCATGGGACATGAGGCAAAGGACAAGGCAGCCAGGAATACATGGAATCAAGGCACGCTGGAATCTGAAACATGGACAAGGAATCCAGGAACAGGAAAGTGCAGTCAATGACCCATCACTGAACCAACCTAGAAGCAGGGCAGATAAACTCCCAGCTCTCTGACCTAAACCCCATCAGGGCAAGTTAGGGTGTGAGACATTCAAAGGTAGCACACATGCCCATTCAGCAAAGGTAAAGTAGACAAGCATACAGCGCCTCCTAGAGGAGCAGAGGCAATTGACCAGCTGTAGCTAGCCAAATACAGACTAGCTGGCCATCTTGATAAATACCAGCACCCAACTGGCCCTGACACTTTTCTACCCTATTCATGATTGTGCAAACTTTTATCATACCCTATCTGAGTCATCAACTTTGCATGCTGGATAGACATAACCTGTTCAGCCTTCTTTCATAAGAAAGATGTTCCATTCCCTTTGTTGTCCTTCTTTGCACCTTTTTCAGCTTTGTTATATTGTTACTGAGTTGGAGTGGCCAAAACTGCACAAAAAGTATGGTCCCACCATGGACCTATACAGAGGTACTGTATAATAGTATTCTCCATTCCTTTCTGAACAATCCCTAATATTTTATTTGCTTTTTTAGCAGTTGTAGCATGCTGATCTGAAAATGTCAATGTATTATCCATAATGTGTCCCCGATTTTTTTTCTTGGGTGGTAACTCCTAATATATAACTCAGAATTTTAGACTGTAACTGGAATTATTTTTCCCTAAGTGCATCACTTTGTACTTATCCACATTAAGGAGGGAAGTTATCAAGATGTGGAAAAAGGTGAGCTCTTACTGCACCTTCATTTACCCCAATCTGTGGTATCTCAGAACTGCAGGTTGCTGACCATTGTGGTAAATTAATGCTGTTACTTATGAGCCTTCTCGCAAGCAAGCAGTGCTACTCCATTGGTCCAGGAACATTGGGCTGCCAAGTCGCAGTCTGTTGATCCCAGGATGCATGTTAAAGGGGCTGGCATCCTTCAGTAATATCAGTGAGTTGAGCACCCCCCTCCCCAAGGTGAAAGCCCCTTATGGGCTCCCAATCAAGGCCCCCCTACTGGTCAACTTCACGTTCGGAAACGTCCCCTTCTTCCCACTGAAGACCCTCCTTTCAGGCAGTTATCCCTCTCTCAGGCCCCCTGACCTGAAAGCCTCCCCTGGCCTACATTAGTAAAAACCTTGGCAATCCCCAGGGGCTCCTGCCCTGCTGGTGCCTTCATTTAAAATGGCACCAGTGATCCCTAGCTGTAGTCTTGTGGTAGTACCACAAGGTGTCATGCTTCCATACTTTTCCTCAGTAGGGTGCTTCTTCCTATCCCATGGCTTTTTAAAATTGTCAGTTTCCTGAGGAATCTCCTATGAGAGTCTTTGCTAAATGACTTCTGAAAGTACAGATATGGGTACACTATGGAAGCAATTGTAGAAGCATCTACCCATAGAAATAGCGACATTTACAGTTATAGATTGCATACATATTTATACAGCGATTTCAGAATGCTGCTGTTCTCAGATGTAGATGCCCTGGAATAGAGAGATTTCAAGAGGGCATGGTTTGGGTATGGTTGGAGTGGTCCAAAAATTATACATATATTCTCATTTTACATTGGGAATCCTTATATGTTTTTACAAATTTCCATGTTTGCTTTTGTATTTGACCTGAGGCTTGTGCAAGTGCAGTTCTCTGCTTATTTGGAACTGGGGTCTCTACCAATGATTGAGGACACAATTATGGTAACCTCTGTGGTGTATAGGACCACCTCAAAAATTAACTAAAAAGAGTTATTTTATTCAGCTTCTTCGTTGGCTCCTTTTGTATACATAACTTTAAAATTCACACAAGTAGTTGCAGGCAAACACAGTACATGTGTGTGTTGTGAGATCAGTCTACATATGTATAGCCTTGAGTGATGCTGCTCTTTCTGCATGTGTTGGTTAGGGTTAGGGTTAGGGTTGGATGATCTGGTTGTATGTGTCAGCAAATACACATGCACTCCTGCACGTCATTCTTCATATTTAATAAAAAAGCTCCATCTTCAGCAGAGCCTTTTGCAAAATACTCAGGGAAATGTGAACATCCTGACCTAGATATCCCATTTTCCACAGAGATTCCCTAGGCAAAGTGATCTTCACATATACAAAGAAGAAACAGGAGAATAACTCTACGTAGATCAGAACAGGTTCCAAAGGAATAGAGGATGACACACGACTTCATATATATGAGGAGAACAAAAGATCCTTTATTCGGCACCAAATTTGACCCAACGTGGGTACGTGTTTCGGTGGAGAGTACCACCTATGTCAGGGGTCAAATACAATTGCTCAGAATGGCAAAAATCCTATATGTGATGCTATGAAAAGAAAGGCTGCTGGAAAGCAGACAGTGTGAATAAATCACAGTATCACTTCACTGTGACGAGTGAAACCGCAAGGCTCCTAACTGCTATATATAAGTGAAGTCGCATGTCATCCTCTATTGCTTTGGAACCGTTTCACATACACACACATGAAAATTGGATATGGAATCAGGCAGTCTTTTAATGATGATTGTAATTTTAGCCCTATCTGCCAGATTCCACATATCACACCTTAATTTCTGCATGGCAATCATAGCGTATTCTATAACAATGCGTGTAACTTAATTGGTTAACCAGCTAATCAGCACTGTCAATTGGATATTAGCAAGCACTTATCAGCACTAATTGGCATTAAGATTTACGTACACAACTCGCTAAGCGTATTCTGTAACATGGTGCGCTTAAATTCTAAGTCACATAGCTGAAAGGGGGACATGGTCATGGGTGGGGTCATGGTTATTGCTAAAATCTATGTGCGTTGTTATGGAATACACCTGCTCTGTGGCTAATTTAGGCGTTGGAATTTATGCCAAGTAAAACATGGCATAAATGGCTACAGTTAAATTTGGTTGCATGGAGAGGCACTCAGTGTGTTCTATATCCTGTGTGGATTTTAAGCCTATTCTATTAAATTTAGGTGCACTTTAGAGAATACGCCTAGGCATATTTTTTTTCTGCTTGGAATTTTCAAGTGCCATATATAGAATCCTTCCCTATATGCTGTTTTTATATTTTGCTTCTCTGCCTATGTCTCATCCTGGGGATGGTGTAGAACATAAAATGGTCAATTACTACTACTACTACTACTACTATTTAGCATTTCTATAGCGCTACAAGGCATACGCAGCGCTGCACAAACATAGAAGAAAGACAGTCCCTGCTCAAAGAGCTTACAATCTAATAGACAAAAAATAAATAAAGTAAGCAAATCAAATCAATTAATGTGAACGGGAAGGAAGAGAGGAGGGTAGGTGGAGGCGAGTGGTTACAAGTGGTTACGAGTCAAAAGCAATGTTAAAGAGGTGGGCTTTCAGTCTAGATTTAAAGGTGGCCAAGGATGGGGCAAGACGTAGGGGCTCAGGAAGCTTATTCCAGGCGTAGGGTGCAGCGAGACAGAAGGCGCGAAGTCTGGAGTTGGCAGTAGTGGAGAAGGGAACAGATAAGAAGGATTTATCCATGGAGCGGAGTGCACGGGAAGGGGTGTAGGGAAGGACGAGTGTGGAGAGATACTGGGGAGCAGCAGAGTGAATACATTTATAGGTTAGTAGAAGAAGTTTGAACAGGATGCGAAAACGGATAGGGAGCCAGTGAAGGGTCTTGAGGAGAGGGGTAGTATGAGTAAAGCAACCCTGGCGGAAGATGAGACGGGCAGCAGAGTTTTGAACCGACTGGAGAGGGGAGAGGTGACTAAGTGGGAGGCCAGCAAGAAGCAGATTGCAGTAGTCTAAACGAGAGGTGACAAGGGTGTGGATGAGGGTTTTGGTAGAGTGCTCGGAAAGAAAGGGGCGGATTTTACGGATGCACTGTTTTGGGCTGTAACTGCCACTCCATGCAGGTTAGCACAGTGCTTCTTTACCATCCATTTTTATTATTAGGGATCCTCTGTGCTTATCCCATGCTTGTTGAAACCTCTGATCTCAACTTCATGTAAACCACCACCCATTCTGTGAAGAAATAGTTCCTGAACCTCCTACCTTGACCTGTTTGAGAGCAGGTGTGCCCAAATTTGGTTCTTCAAGAATACAATTTGCTTAGGCTTTTAGGATTTCCACAGTGCATATGCAGGAGATTTGCGTTCAACAGAGACAAATAGATCTCGTGGATATTCTTTGTGGAACTCCTAGAAACCCAGCTGCATTGTGACCTCAAGGACCACATCTGAACACCTCTGTTCTAGAGCATACATTACTCTGGATCAGGTTTGCTTCATGTGCCTGATTTATGACTTTAAAGTAATTTAGCTTTATGCTTAATGCATTCTGCTATAGATTTGTAACCATTGTGGTGCCACCACTTAACCTTCTTTACAGTATGTTCTGTTCAGTGTAGATGTTCATCTTGTATTTAAAAAAAATGAATTCACTCTACTTTTTTCCATTACAAGATTGATTGCCAAATGTAGCAGTATTTTCTGGTTAGTAAGGCCCTCTAGTGTATTGTTAACCACAGTGCAGGATTCCTCTTGCAGTGTCTTACGTGCAACCAGGGGCTGTGAATCAGCAATAGTGTGATTATATTTCCTTAGGTATGCATATCTGAAGAACCCCCATCTTTAGGGTTTGCGTACATGGACCTGCAGGCCTGTTTTGAAATGAAATGACAGTGAAATTCAGACAGGCTCAGTCTCTCGCTATAGCTATATAACTCTATGCATGTGTAGTTTTAATGAAACCAAAATAAAAAGGTATGTAAAAAGAAGAATTAGGAGCTGTGAATTGCATTGATAATACAGCTCATTTACAAGGTCAAGGTAAGCTGTTCTAAGAAAATAGTTAGTCAAAAGTCATGAATTGGTCTGGTTTTCAGGATAGCCATAAGGAATATGCATGAGATAGATTTGCATGCACTGCCGGCACTGTATGCAAATCTGTCTCATGCATATTCATTGTGGCTGTTCTGAAAACCATATCCATTTGTGGCTCTTAAGGCCTGGAGTTTGCCAGTCCTCAATGAATACCAGAGGGCAGGAATGCTTGCAGGCTGCAGATTACAGTGGAGAAATTCCATATCTATTGTTTTAGGTCTTTACCAGAGGATAAAATACCGTAACAGGCAGTTGAACTCTTCATTTATAATGTAAGAATAAAAGGAAAATATTATTAAAATAGTAAAGACCTTTTACATAACAATACTAGGATAAATGTTGTTCAGTGAGACCATGTTTGCATCTCCTCATAACAAGCCCTTTCCTATTTACAGCTGCTTGTAAGTCTCTGTTGGAGCAGTTTCATGCTTAGAACAGCAGACTGAGAACCGGAGAAGCCAAGGTTCAAATCCTGTTTCTATTGATGCTCCTTGTGACCTTGGGTATATCACTACATCTTCCATTGTCTTAGGTATAAACATAGGGACCTATGTATGTACCGGTCAATATTCTGCCAGTTGTGGTCAGTGGTTTTTTAAATACTGACTGCTGAGGGAGAATTAGGCCCTGATAGTCAATGCTGGGCTATGTCCGGGTATCAATATTGAATATTGATATCTGACTAGTCATGATCAGGCCGCCAGCTCTTATGTGGGTCCTAGCTGATATTCACTTGGCTGAATATTATCTGGTACCTACATTAGTGAAGTGTGCATGTCCCCCTCCCAACCATCCCTACACCAACTCCTATCTAACCTCTTCACACCAGCTCTAATCACACTCCCAACCCCTCCCCGGCACAAGGACCAGCCCCACCTAGTTAGAGAAGGCCTTCCTACCTTATTTCCTGGTATTCCAGTTGGGCAGTGGGGGCAGGGGTGAACCCTACTCACTTCTACCCTAGTAGCTGTCTAGTAGAAATAGCTACTGCGAACTCTAATGGAAATCTTATGGTACTACCTAGCTAGAGGTTGCGGTGGCCATTTCAACTATGAAGCCACTAAGATCAGGAATGACTGGGGTTTGTTCCTGCCCCCATCACCCCACTGGACCACCAGTGGGGTAGGTCCAGAAGGGCTTCCTCTATCTGGGGGTGAGGGGGGCTGGTCCTGGTGCCGGGGGAGTGGGGGTAGATCAGAGCTGGTTCAGGAGGTTGGGAGTGAAATCAGAGCTGGGGTGGGGTGAGAGGCAGTGCAGGACAGTGTATTTTGCATGCAGTACCCAGAGGTTATACAGTCCTGGCTGATATTTAGTACTGGCACCAACAGAGCTATCCGGGCAAAGTTAGGAATGCTTTTTATGCAGTGCCACATGTACAGTTAGCTATGTGGGTGCTGGCACTGAATATTTCTGGTACCCGCATAACTCCTGGCTTTGCCCACTGTAACATCTCTGACCTGCCCACTTGGGATATGGCCAGTAAGTGCCAATGTTCGGTGGCACTGTCTGATTGCCACCATATATCAGTAGATGGATGGGCACAAGTGATTTCAACAGGCAGGAGGCTCTTCTGCTCAGTTACATAAAAACATAAGTGTTGCCATACTGGGACAGATCGAAGGCCCATCAAGCCCAGTATCCTGTTTCCAACAGTGGCCAATCCAGGTTACAAGTACCTGGCGAGCTCCCAAAACAGTACCATACATTTGGAAAAATCACTTTGGATGTTGACTGTTAAATGTTTTCCCCATACATATAAAATGGTAAAAAAAAGTAGTTTGTAATGCCTCTGGGGGAAGGGAAGGGAAATGCCTGCTGTACATAAATGTAACTCATCTTCAAGCTTGAATTTGGAAGGTAAATCATTAAATCCAAATCCAAACTCATTTCCTCTCATAGAGTTTCTTATTCTCTTACATCACAATGTATATTCTTGTGTTTCATTTTTTAAGCCTTTCCAGCTCTTAAAGTTTTAAATACTTCTAGAAAATTAAGTTGAAGGAGACATGACTTGAATGTACAATGGCCAATGGGAATTTTACTGTCTTTCCATCAAACAATACTGCCTGTTGCATGCCTGGTTGAGAAATGCTCTCAGAATTAAAAATTCTTCAATAAAAGAACTTGTGCATCATTAATTTTTTCAATTGCAGTCAGTTTCAGGGCTAGAGTTATTTTAGAATTATTTGGTTGAATGCCTTTTGATAAAGAAAATCCGTTAACATTTACTAAAATGCATTATCTTCATAACCCAAGTTTACATCAAGATGGCCCTCTTCCATTCCTGCTGTAAGAATTGGAAAGTCTCATGGATTTATTTTTTTCCATAATCCAGGAAAAAACTTTGGAGCTCGAGTTTTGGATCTAGCCTGACATTTTTTACTTAACACAGATTCAATGTGAGGAGTCAGTTAGATTGTGTGATTTGTATGCATGAATGGAGTGGAAGTGTGAAGTGAGTGCTTGAGGAATGGGTGTAGGTTAGAGTGTTACATGGATTCTGACCTTTTTGAATAAGCCATTAAGGGATATTACAGTGCTCTCGTGTGATATAATACAATATTCTGGTTCTTGTTACTTCATTTTGAAGATGAGCCATGTCCTTGACAGCGTATTTTTGTGTTTAAGATGAGAATTGACCTTGTTAATGGTTGACTGGTTTTTTTTTATATTTTTGTAATTAAACTAATAAGCATACTTTTAAAAAAGGCATGCTTTATCTTCCTTAACTTATCCAGATAAACATAAGGCTCACTTCAAAGGGTAAAAACACAATTTGTTTTTCTGGAATACTGGCTAGCTTTCTAATTTTACAATGAGGTCATTGCAGCAACATCTGAATGAACTTCCTTCTTTAAGTGATAATAGGGTAGTCTTTAAGTAAAATGTGAAAAAAGATTTGCACTTATCACACAATAACCCCTGGATTTTATATATGGCACTCAAAATTGTACACAGAGGTGCCCATCAGGCGTATTCCATAATCGCACATGCAACTTAATTGACGGCGGAGCAGTTAATTGGCAATAATTGCCAGCAATCAATTATTGGTGCTAATTGGCAACAATTTAGATTTACATGCATATCCTGCTAAGCGCCATTCTATACGGATGCATGTGTCAATCTTTTAGCATGCAACTGAAAAGGGGAGTGTTGCCATGGGAGGAGTATGGGTGGGTCAGGGGCATTCACTAATGATGCGTGCACTATTATAGAATTTGGGGAATCCGTGCTTAATCTCTGTGCAAGGATTTATACCAGGTTTCAGTTGGTGTAAATCTTGCACCCAAAGTTGGGAGCGGATTCCAATACTACATGTTATTCTATAAATAACAGCCAACTTTGAGCACCGTTTATAAAATAGTGCTTAGCGCTCATTTTTTGGTGCCCATTTATAGAATTTAGTTCTACATGTGTAATTCTATTAGTGGGCACCTCCAGGTAGGCATCCTGATGCCATGCAGTGAGAGCCTATTCTACAGTGGCATCTCGGTGGCCAGATTCCTTTATAGAATATACCATAAGCCAGTATTGGTGGCCTTACATTTATGCACCTGCAGTTATACAAGTCGTAGGCTTGGCATAATTGCAGGCACCTAAATACAGATGCCCACTTAAATTGCTTTGAGCCACCCAACCACCAATTTCAGCGGCACTAAACTAGCCAATTCTGCTGAATATTGTCCCCACCCCAAGGAATGTCTGCCCAACCTCCTGGTTTAGATAGGCCCTTTGAGCTTACCTCCTATCCCTGGTGGTCCAGTGGGTATGATGGGGGCAGGAGTGAAGCCCACTCACTCTTGCCCTTTGCAGCTGCCACAAAAAAAATGGCTGCCACAACTTCTCGCAGCAGCCTTCCAGTACTACACAAGTATTTACTGTTGTGGACTGGAGGAGTGTGTAAGGGAGGAAAAGGGCTGGTTTGGGGCCCGGAGGCGGTTCGGAGGAGGGAAAAAAGGGTTATGTGGGTCCCGGACAATATTTAACCAGGATCTGCATAACTGTCTTATTGAGGCCCCGGCTGAATATTGGCTGGGGCCCACATAAGCTTCGGCAGCCAGGCCATTTGAATTAGCCCCAGATATTCAGTGCCAGTTGTGTGAGTTTGCGTTTGCCTTGGCTCTTTTCAGTGACTTTTGATTGTCTTGGCGCATGGAGATCTTTGCTTGTTGTTTTAGTATAATGACTACAAAGAACATTTCAAGTGGATGATTTTATAAAATCCAAGAGACTCCTGATGCAGGCCTTGTTGGCTGAAACACAGCTGTTTCGAGTCCTACAATAAATTGTTAAACCATTTGAAGCATCGTCTACTTATTCCTGAGTCATTTTTGCTGTTCTGCTGCATATGGTATATTCCTGTGGAGATTTGTTTCTTCTGTGTTCATGTCACCTAACTTTCACTGCCATAAACAGAATCTGGCTCTAACAGCACATGCAACAATGACAGTATGAGATAATGTGCAGTCCACATCCATTTCCTGCCCCATAATATACAATGCAGTTAGAGCATGAATTAGAACACAATATTATACCAGCACAGTAATAGCTACCATGCTCTTATGCTAACAGCGCATGCTAATTTACATGCTAGAAGCACCCTTTAGCTTGATTGATGAGGGTACATGAATAGATCTTTTCATTATTGTTAGCTATTATCATGGTAGTTTTCTAGAATGCTTATTAGTTTGACTTTAAAATTTCCTTTTTGGGTCATTTTAATTCTGACTCCTTTTTGGGGGGCTTGTGCAGAGCTTTTGTATTTATGCACAATATTTTAATTATTGATAAATTGTTTTTTTCTTTATTTCCCCTTTGTTGTCATGGCCAGTCATTCAATATCCATGTTTTTGCAAATATTGGAAAATATAATAAAATGAAAGTAAAAGCAAGAATGCAACAAAGAGAGAATTCAGGCATTTGGTATCCATTTAACATTCTGCATAAAAAAGTTAAAAATAAAAAAACTAACCACAACATAGAAATATAAAAACATAGAAAATGATGGCAGATAGAGACCATTCTGCTTATTTTCGAAGGAGATGGCTGGCCATCTTCCAACACAAATTGGGAGATAGCCGGCCATCTCCTAAACCTGTCCAAATCGGTATAATTGAAAGCCTATTTTGGCTGGCTTCAACTGCTTTCCGTCGCAGTGCTGGCCAAAGTTAAAGAGGGCGTGTTGGCAGGGTACGGAAGGCGGGGCGGGTGTGTGGTTACGAGATAGTCGGCTTCGGCCAGAAGGCTGGCTCTGACGAGCACTTGGCCGGCTTTACTTGGTCCATTTATTTTTAGGACTAAGCCTCAAAAAAGTGCCCCAACTGACCAGATGGCCACCGGAGGGAATCGGGGATCACCTCCCCTTACTCCCCCAGTGGTCACCAACCCCCTCCCACCCAAAAACAAAATTAAACATATTTGTGCCAGGCTCTATGCCAGCCTCAAATGTGATACCCAGCTCTATCACAGCACTATGCAGGTCCCTGGAGCTGTTTTTAGTGGGTACTGCAGTGCACTTCAGACAGGCGGACCCAGGCCCACCCCCCCTACCTGTTACACTTGTGGTGGTAGATGGGAGCCCTCCAAAACCCACCACAAACCCACTGTACCCACATCTAGGTGCCCCCCATTACCCTTTAAGGGCTTTGGTAGTGATGTACAGTTGTGGGTAGTGGGTTGGGGGGGGGGTTGGGTGTCAGTACCCAAGGTAAGGGAGCTATGCACCTGGGATCAATTTGTGAAGTCCACTGTAGTGCCCCCTAGGGTGCCCGGTTGGTGTCCTGGCATGTGAGGGGGACCAGTGCACTACAAATGCTGGCTCCTCCCTTGACCAAATGCATTGGATTTGGCCGGGTTTGAGATGTCCGCCATTAGTTTCCATTATCGCCGGAAACCAATGGCAGCCATGTGTAACGCCGGCCCAAATGTTGAGATTTGGCCGGCCCTGACCGTATTATTGAAACGAAAGATGGCCGGCCAGCTTGTTTCGATAATGGGGTTGGGTATGCCGCTTTACGAGGCCGGCCATATAGATGGCCGGCCCCGTTCGATTATGTCCCTCCTTATGGCCTATCCAGTCTGCTCATCTATACCATCTTCTAGTCTTTACTATCTCTTCCTTAGAAATCCTATGTGCTTGTCCCATATTTTCTTGAATTCAGATTAACCACCTCCATTGGGAGAAATGTCCACTCCTCTTTCCATAAAGACATATTTCTTTAGATTACTCCTGATTTTGTACCCTTTATCCTTCATCATGTGCCCCTTTGTTCCATAGCTTCCTTTCAATTGCCATAAAGATATTTAAATGTTTCTATCATATCTATCTTCTGCCTTTCTTCCAAAGTATACATACTGAAATCTTTAAGTCTGTCCCATATGCTTTATAGCGAACAACACTGACTATTTTAGTAGCCGCCCACTGGAGCAACTCCATCCTGTTAATAACTTTTTGAAGGTACAGTCACCAGGATTGTAAACAGTACTCTAAATAGGGTCACAGACACATTATCACTTCCATTTTCCTGCTGGTCATTCCTCTCCCTGTACACCCAGCGTCCTTCTGGTTTTTGCTGTCACTTTTTCTACCTGTTTGACCACCTTAAGATCATCAGGTCCTGTTTATTTGGGCACAGAAATTCTTCACCTCCCACTGTACCACTATTTTGGGTTTTTACAGCCCAAATGCATGACACTGTATTTCTTTTCTAGCATTAAATCTTAGTTGCCAAATTCTAGACCATTCTTCAAACTTCACTAGATCCCTCCTCATATTTCCACCCCTTCTGGGGTGTCTACCATATTGCAGATTTTGGATTCAACCAGAAAAAGTCAAATCTTACCAGATAGCATTTCCACAATATTGTTTACAATTTTTTAAAAACTGGATAAAGAATGGATCCTTGTGGCACACCACTGGTTAATGTCCCTTTCTTCAGAGTGAACTCCATTTACCCCTACCCTCTGTTGCCTTCCACTCAGTTTCTAAACCAGTCAGCCACTTTAGGGTTCTCATGTTATTTATATGTCATCTATGTGGAACCATGTCAAAGGCTTTGCTGAAATCTAACTACACCATGTCTAGCACTCTATCTCTTAATCCAACTCTCTGATCACCCAAAGAAATTAATTGGATTTGTCTGACAAGATCTATCTCTAGTAAACCCATGCTGCCTCAGGTCCTCCAATCCATTCGATTCCAGAAACCACCGTATTCTCTGTTTTAGGAGCATTTTCATTAATTTACTTACCACAGTGGTCAGACTAATCAGCCTGTAGTTCCCAATCTCCTCCTTACTTACACTTTGTGGAGAGAAACAACATCTACCCTTCTCCAGGCCTTGGTGACCAATCCCAACTCTAAAGAGATATTGAAAATGTCAGACAGTGGAGCCATACAATGTCTCCAAGTTCCTTCAGTACCCACAGATGTATCCCATGTGGGCCCAGCTAGCTCCTTACAAACACCGTCCTCTAAAAACCATTCAAGGTCTACCTCACTTCCATTCCTATTTGTGTATGTTTTCTGTAGTCCTACTCTAAGCCCCTCAACTGTGAACAGAGAACAGTAATATTTGTTAAGTAATTATGCTTTTTCCTTATCAGCTTCTATATCCCTTCATCCTTGAGTCTCACAATGACACCTTTTCACTTCCTCCTAGCATCAACATATCTTAAAATTTCTTGTCCCCCATTTTACCATATTGGCTATATTTGTTTCCATTTGCATCTTTGCTTACCTGACTTCATTACCAAATTCTCTTAGTTTTTTCCAGATATTGCCATTCTTCCTTGTTCTGTGGTCTCTTGTAGCTCATGATGGCTAGTCCTTTTTCCTTATCTTTAAGGCTACTTCTTTTAAGAACCAAATTGGCCTCCTTTGCCTCTTACTAAATGCAAAGGTTTGTTGCTCTTAAAGTAGCTCCTTTCAGCTGGAGCCCCTTGAGGTATTCCTTCATCTTGATAAAGCTAGTTCTTTTGAAGTCTAGAACCTTCACTTTTGAATGAATCTTCTCCGTGCATGTCTTATGATTGAACCACGCAGGAAAAAAAAACCCCAAGAGAAAATACTCTGCAATATTAGCATGAGCAGTAATAGACAGCAGAGGTGGTCCAAAGAAGAAGACAATTGTAGATTTGCCACAAGCAATTTTATTATTTATTTATTTTAAAAATGTGTAACCCACAATCCTAAGCACCTAATAAAAAGAAACATACATAATAATAATTATAGTCACAAGCGTTACAAACAAAAAATGTACTGTCATCCTCCCAACAGCTTTCTCAAAACTACTGGCTGCTACTACCTGCCAACATCAAAGAATAAGAAAGTCTTGGACAAAAAAGTGGGTTTTTAATAATTTCCTAAATTGTCCCAAATTAGCACAAAGGCGCAAATGGCCAGGCAGGGCATTCCACCCGCTACTGAGAATGCTGCAGCCCTTGTCAGGGGGGGGGGGGGGGGTAAGTACAGAACAGTGCCCTTCCTTGTATGGACTAAGTTTGAAAGGATAACAGGCATGATGGAGAAGATGGTGTGTGGGCGTGGGCATAGACATATGAGACAGCTACCCAGGATCTTCACCAAGACTTTATCCCTTTCAATTACATATTGTTTTCTCATAGAGTACCACAAACGTTTTTAACAATGTTCCTAATTTCATATTCTGGTTCCCCATTCATGATTACAGGAGAAGCCCTCTCCACAGATTAATGTGTAGGCTCAAGCAGAGATACATTGAACATATTTGGGATATGCAGCAAGTGAGGTAACTTAAAGAACCTCTTGCGCTTTATTAGGGCTGATGCATTTAGGTCAAAGTTTTGCAGAGAATGTTTTAAGCCAGACATTTTTAGAGGATACCTCACTTTGCCCCCTACTTTATAGGTTGGAGCTTCATGGTGGTGTCTATCAGCTTCTGATTTTTTTTGTGGTTGAAAAAAAAAGGCAGACTGAACAGCCTGCCCAATCTCCTTCAAGTGGTGGATACGCCAGACAGTAGAGACGGAAGAGTGAAGAAAGGCTTTAGAGTTCCTCCCAAACACACAATAAAAGGCATAGAGTTAGTGGATGTGTGGGTGATATTATCGTAAGCAAACTCTGCCCAAGGAGTAATGGTATCCAATTATCCTGATGGACCAAAATATAACAACACAGAAACTTTACCAATGCCTAATTGGTCCTCACTGTTTGACCGTTCAACTGTGGGTAGTAAGCTGAAGAAAAGAACAGTTTCACCTCTAATTGCTTGCAAAATGTCTTTCTCAGACAGGACAGATTGATGCAAGACATTGGTTCCCAGTTATACTCCTGACTATTGTCTTTATGTCCCCAGTTTCCTCAAGTTTAGTAGCAAGTTCTATTCTTAATATTGCTTCAATCTTGGCCTCTGGCAAAATGGGTCCTTGTTGTGTTTTTTGGTGGTGCAGAGCTTCTGGAAAATCCATCAGGTTTACCATTCCTTGCCCTTGGGTGGGAGATTCTTCCAAAATTGAACCCAGTGAAGAAAAATGCTTATCTAGCTTGATGGGGGGCTTAGTCTTTGAGGGGATTGTACTGTATTTATTTATTTGATATTTTTATGGTCAGCATATACCATATATGTGTTTGGGTTCAGGATGAGGGATATTGCAAAGAGTGTTTGTCTCTGGTGGTCTTTTACTTCCATGTAGGGCCTTGGTGCCACAGTACTCATTGTCAGCTACTACCTTTCTGTTGTTAACAGCCACTGACTGATACCACAGCTTGTGAGGTCAATTCCTCCATCACTTTTGGAAAGTGGAGCCCAGTCTCTCTGCATACTATGCCAGTCACTGACTCACTTTTCTGCATGTAACACTGTGTGGAACATGCAGGCCATGCATGTATACCACACTTCACTAAGGCACATCAAGAGCACAATCAACTGCCTTTAATAATGCAGTTTCTGACTGGCTTTTTGAAATAGAATCAAGTCAAAACAAAATGAGAGATTAAAGAAACTCTCAGGACTGAGTAGTCATCTAATGATTAGAGCAGTAGGCTGAAAACTGGAGGGGCCAGGTTCAAATCCCACGACCATTCCTTGTTGCCTTGGGCAAGCCACTCAATCCTCCAAAGAATTAGGACATACAGGGCTGAAACTGGAAACTTTACCCCACTTAGGGCTTGCCATTGAAACTGTCATACTTGTGGCAGCTACTAAGCTATTCACAGCTTGCTGCAGAAGGGACAAGAAATTCCTGCATCATTTTAACAGAGGATGTGAGATACCCAGCCCCTCCAGTCTACCAACAATATGTAAAGTCATTATATTTATTTACTATAAGGAAGCAGTCAGACAACCAAATGGAATAGAATAGGCTGCAGCCTCGTTTATTGGTGAAGGACAATAAGTAACCAGAGTTATCTAATAACAACACAAACCCAAAAGGACTACCTGTAATTTGCAGCAAGGAGTCTGAGTACAGAATTCAGAGTATAGTAAGCAAAGGTTACTCTGCCACAAACAGCAAGAACAACAATAGACCTGGACCTCCAGGACTGAGTTGTAAGCTTAGGCCTAACCATCACCACCTAGTGATGGTTAAGGCCTTGTTCAAAGCACCTCCTTTGAAGGCGAGCTTAGGTACCCCTCCCCCCCCAGGCTGTGACAAGGAAGGCAACACAGTAATACACCTACTGAAACACCACAGATAGAGGGTGGTTGGGGAGGGAAATCCCACCGTCTCCAAGAAGCAGGAAGGAATCCTGAACCTCGGAGGTGCCCGCTTTTAAAGACTCCTCGCCACAGACCCACCTGACTGCCTAGGGTTGGGGGAGCCTTCCTGCCACAAAATTAAGGGGGTCTTTTACTAAAGATTAGCTTGAGTTAACTGCAGCAGGGCCCATTTTATTCCTATGGGCCCTGCTGTAGATAACTCAAGCTAACCTTTAGTAAAAGACCTCCTAAAAATGTTAATTGCCCAATGGGGCTAAAGCAAGGCAGTGGGCCAGGAAGGCATGAAACTTTCCGGTGTGCAGCAAACCCCCCAACCCTGCTTATCTCCCACCCGGCAGAAACATTGGAAAGCTAGGCCCACCCAGGCCTACATGGCCGCCAAGGCCTGACATCTTCCCCCTCCCCCCCCTCCCGTTAACTTTGGGCTCCTACCAGTCGCCCTTAGAATCTAAGCTGAAAAATGCCAGTGATTGGGATACTAGTTGGCTCAAGCAAAATTAGTATGGCCCGTCAGCCTGAAAAAGTTAAATAGATTTGCTGTGTAGTGGCCAGGCATCCCATGCTGCTTAATGCTCTGCTTCCCCACCCTAATATAAAGCTGCAGATATTCTTTAGCAGTTTTGGCCTCTGTTCTGTCTGTTCATGACAGGGCTTCAGTCAGCATTCTAAAAGTATTGGAGATTCTGCATTTATAAGCAGCTATATTGAAACAGAAATTGAGGGCCAAATTCACTAAGGAGATGTTTTTTTTCCCTTTCAGTTCTGTGTCTAAATTATATTGAAATTAGGCACTGAATCTGAAACTGCAAAATCTCGGTGAGATCCCATTTTAACTGGAATCTCATTGGCCTCTCTCGATCTCTGCAGCTCTGCAGTTGGGCTCGGACTATCAAGTACAGCGGGAAATATACAAGGCTGTTGAATCCTCTATATTTAGCATGATGATGCACATGAAAGGGAGACCTGAGGTGATACAACTGCAACCGCTGGCTTAATAGACACGGTGTACATATTCTTTCTGACTCAATTTGCAGATTTTCAATATAGCCCAAATTAGGAAACTGCAGGATGCACACTCTTTGTCAGAAAAAATAAACCCCTGTGCGAGGAGAAGGTATTTATTAATATTATGCCAGTCCACTGGAAGACCGAAGGAGAGGAGACGGGATCTACAGCGAGCAATACACCGCACGCCCCCTGCCTGGGCACGCGCCTCTAGCAGCCGGTACCGCTCTGCGCACTGGGACACTGACGCAGAGCCCGAGCCCGGTCACTGTGACGTCAGCCTCGGGCAGGCTGGCAATAGGCTATTGGGGTTTGGAGTGACCTCCCTGAAGCGGAGCTCGCGCTGCCCGCGCGCTCATTCGACGCCTTCTGCAGTCAGCGAGTCAGTCTTGCGGGGGGCTCCAGCACCTGCACTACACCTGCAGTACTGAGGCGGCCGCCATCCCCCCTCCATCCCCAGGTAAAAAAAAGCACCGAGGGCAGGGTTAGGACTCACGGGGCTCGCTCCGATCCGGAGAGTTTTTTCTGAGCTGGAGAAGGAAGGTCCACTGCCTTGGGAATCCGCTCTCTAGAGCAGATCGCATAGGCTGTATCCGTCGTATAGTCGGGATCGAGCCATCCAGTTTGCCAAGGGGGGAATTGAGCGTTGTTCAGTTAACCATGCACTACTATAAGGACTTCCCTATTTGAAGCCCTTGTGTTTGCTTAAATGCAAGATGCCCATTAGATAGAGCTGGGAAATGAAAGTTGATGGTTTGGCTTAGTTCTAACTTTTATACGAGGAACTTTTTTTCTTGTGCAGGAGACACTGTAGCATTACTGGGCGCTGGTTTCTCGTAGCACAATTGAGCCTGCATTGACAGTTGCATTCTCACTCTGTTCCCAAGTTGGCACCATTTACTGGTCAATCGCCGCTGTGGAACTGGATGCGGAATTCTGCTAAACACGTTAGTTCATCGTCCGCTGAGCCTGGCAGGACAAGATATGAGACTAGGCTAAGATGTTTGTTTTTAAAGACGGGGGAAATGTAGCTTTCAATGCGGTAGTATAGCTTAATTGACTAGACAACTTGATAAACGTATGCAAAACAAATAAAAGAGAAAAAGACTACTGATGATCTTTTCTTGCTTGCATGCTTCATTTTTTTTTGTATGTCATTGTTTGTTTCATAATAAGCACTAAACACAACTGGGTCCATTTTCAGGCTGGTCCTTAACGTTAGAGAGCGTCCCCTGCATTAGAAGTGGATTTATTCTAACATCAAGACACCTTATTGTAAAAAAAAGGAAAAAAAACGGACAGCAAAACAAAAATAAACCTTCGCATCCCCAAGAATCCTGTGTTTACGGTGATCTGTGAAAAGGAGCCAAACTCATCTTCATAAACCTCCTAAATGAGTGCCAGGATATCCCAGAATTTAAGGCTTTCCCTGCCTCAGTGTCTAATCAACGAGACCTCAGCCTCCAACACCACCGCCTGCGTTACGGAAGTGGCTCCGCTGTTTCAGTCTTTTTCTTCCACTTTGGTTTTAATCGTCTTGGTCACCGTCATTTTCTGTTTAATTGCCCTTTCCCTCAGCACTTTTCATGTCCACAAGAACAAGATGAAGAAACGGAAAATGCAAAAGGCTCAGGAGGAATACGAAAGGGATCATCGCAGTTCTAAAGCAAGAGCAGACAGACTCCAAGGGAAGGAGAACCTTGTGCTGGACAGACCCGCTCAAGACTCAGCCCATTGTGCTTCCCTTGGCATTGGGAGGGCTGGAGAAAGAGTGCCGGACCTGGACTCCAGGAATGCCCAGTGCTTTCAAAAAGGAACATCGACGTTGAATAAAACCAGTGACGATCTATTGCAATCAGTGGTGTTGTCATGATTGTTTGTGGATGACTGAACAAAAGCACCGTGTTGTAAATATTTGATAATATTAGTCTCGGAAAGTAATAACAAAACAATTGAAGCGCATGACAAATCACTTAGCGTTCGCGTTAACTGTTTTAAGGAAAGCGCCGTACTTTGTCTTGAGAAAACTGCACAATGCTACCAAAAAAAAAAAAAAAATTAAAAGTTCATCTGCCAGGGAAATCACTTTGTGCAGTATGCTCACAATGATCATAAGGATTGATGCGGTTTATGTCTGGGCTATACTTTATTATAAATACTAAACAATTTAGATAAATCACCAAATGGAACAATGGCAGCTGAGTTAGAAAAGAAAAGAAAAAACCCACCTCCTGTAAAAGTACTGTGAGATGAACTCGTGAGACAAAATTGATAGGCTATGAGTATGTACCTTTGCTCTTTGCAGAGAGAAAAAAAGGCTCTGTCTTTCTATAAAATCATTTTAAAATAAAAAAAAGCTTTTTTTTTTCACGGTAAGGAGTTGGATTATGTTCCTTTAGAAATGCCCGTCTTGTTGGAACGTAAGTAAATGCTGGTCCTCAAGTAATGCACTTGCTTCTAGTGCTCTGCAATGCTCTTTCGCCTTTGGAGGAACTGTCCAACCTTTCTAGTGCTGAAATCAAGCCGCACAGCGTGACGATGCTTGCATTCATGACGTTTTGATACAAAAACTGAATGTTTTTGTTTTTCATTTGTTTTACTTTAGTCTGAATAGGACTTTTTTGTAAAATAGTATTGGGTGACGTGCAGTCCTGAAGTGCAGTTATATCTAA
The DNA here is from genome assembly GCF_901765095.1 of Microcaecilia unicolor. Taxonomy (NCBI): domain Eukaryota; kingdom Metazoa; phylum Chordata; class Amphibia; order Gymnophiona; family Siphonopidae; genus Microcaecilia; species Microcaecilia unicolor. Next base: position 60,097,258 of record NC_044034.1, read on the forward strand.
TCCAAATGTTATATTTTTGGAAATAAGTATAAGATTGTTATACCTTCTATTGAAACTGAAGCAAACCACAGCTCTGTACTATGCATTCCACACTGCATTTTCTTGCTCCTAATCTACTGCTATTGGTCTAATAGTTGCCAACCGAGTTGAGTAGTACAGATCTGACTTCTATTGCTTTAGTTATTATTTTTGTATCTTATCTGTAGTTGACTGTCATGTACAGGTTAGGCATTGGTTTATTTTGCAAACGAAACCCAACTGATGAGGAATAATGCTTCTATTAAAATCTGGTTGTAGTTTCCATAATGAGTGTTCTAATTGTTCCTAATAAGGAAACCTTGTTATTGGTACCTGGAAAGTTCTTTTCTGGGTGAATATGAGCAAGGGCTTGTAAGGGTATGGGTAATGCATTTGATATACTGCCTTTCTGTGGTACAACCAAAGTACACATATTATTTATACAGGTAGTTTCTCTGTCCCTAGTGGGCTCTTAATCTAAGATTTTGTACCTGGAGCAATGAAGGTTTAAGCCTAGAGTCACTAGGAGCTGAAGTAGGAATTCAACCCAGTTCCCCTAGCTCTTAGCCCACTGCACTAGTGATGACTAATATTCAAACGGCAGTAAACTTTACACATGAGAGATATTTCTTAAATCAAGTAAGAAGTCAGAATTTACAAGTGAAATATTCTGTGAATGGCTGTAGCATAATTCTAATACTTTTGGGGTGTAATTTGATAATGAGATTTAGTACATATATGCTAGCATAAACATAAAAGACTAGATTCTACAAGCGGTGCTGAAAAACTGGCACTAAAATATTTAAATACTGAATACTATTCTATAAAGGATCAATGCCCTTTTTTGAATAGAACTAATCCCAGGATTCTATATATCACGCCTTAATTGCCATGCAGAAATCAAAGCATATTCTATAACAGTGCATATAACCTAATTGGTTAACTAGCTAATCAGCACTGTCAGTTGGATGTTAGCAAGCAATTACGGTACTAATTGGCATTAACATTTACACACAAACAACTCGCTAACTGTATTCTGTAATATGGTGTGCTTAACTTCTAAGTTGCATAGTTGAAAAGGGGATAGGGCCGTGGGTGGTTCTAAAATCTTTGAACCTTGTTATAGAATATACCTGCTCTGTGCCTAATTTACGACATTGGGATTTACGACAAGTAAAATATGGCAAAAATGGCCATGACTAAATTTGGTCCTGCGGGGAGGCCCTTGGTGTATTCTATATACCACATGGAAATTTAAGCCTATTCTATAAAATATAGGTGTGCTTTAGAGAATACACCTAGGTGTATTTTTTCCATGTGGAATTTTCAGGCACCAAATATAGAATCTAGCCCTAAGTGCATAAATGGTGCCTAACTTAAGGCACTGGTAATTACACCTGCTAAAAGCAGGTGTAAATGCCAGAGCTAACATACGCATGCAACTTTAGTCACCATACATAAAATTCCCGAAAAAAATGTGCTTACAAAATTACCCCATCTACAAGTACATGCACTACCTCAAGTATATGCATGTCCAGGGGCGCATTTTGGATATAGCATGGATGGAATCATTATTTACATGCACATCTTTGAAAGGACTGTACATGCATACATTTGCACCAGCTCCTGAACAGATGTAAATGGGTACATTTTAGCCATGATTTCTGCAGTGTTTGTGTCTATGTGTCTTTATAAAACAGACTTACAACAGGCAACTTGGCTTCCCTGCCTAGGCAATCTGTTACAAAGATTATGTATTTATTTACAGGTATACTTAACACAATATACATCAAGAGCAATATAGGAAAGATATCAAATATTAACTTATTTTTAAATGCATGGAAGTAAGAATATGTGTTTTCATACAAAGAATTATTTGTAATATCCACTTCTAGCTATAAGGAAAAATTCAAGACATTGTTTATAAGATGTATCCAAATTAACGTTTTTTATATGAATAGTGCTTATCATCATCTCTTGTTCTTGATACAATATTCCTCTGTTTTAAATGAAATTACAATGGTTCAGAATAACAATGAGAATCTAGGTTATATCCTTCTACATTTCCAATTTATTTGTTTCCTAGCTACATGGGAAATGAGTTGTTGAGAACCTTCTATTCTGCCATCTATTGGAGACAACCCAAGAAGGCCAAATCAGCAATAAAACATAGGGGACTATCAATTTCTTGCAGCTCACTCATCTCCAAATTAAATTGACAACTTCATTAGATTTAGCTAATCTACTCCCACTTAAAAGACTATTAGTCTGGCATATGCACGCTTTAGTGTAGTTTTACATTTGATAAATCACTTTTGATAACATCTCTCATATCTTTAAGCCAGGTATAAACTGATCATAACAATGTAATACAAACAGAATAAAATTAATTATCTAAAAAGAACTAGGCAAACAATCAGTCCATAGGTACTAACTGGTTTGTAAAAAAAAAATATCCATGTCTCAGATGTTTTTGAATACAAAGTTAAATAATGATCTTGGACTACTGGAATTAAGTTCTAGAGCTGAAGTCCCACATATGGAAGTGCTGGATGTTGGGTCACCTCCAGATTTATAACAGAAGGGAGAGAAGTGTAAAGCAAATTCTTCTGAGAGAAGAGGAACGAAATATAATGGTAAAACACAATTCTCAAGTAACGAGGCCTGGATTGTTTTGATGTAAACATGGAGCAGAATATAATTTTGTGCTTTAGTCAGTTTCATGTCATCATGGCTTATCATGTGTGAAGTCTGAGGTAAAGCAGGGACATTTAACATCCAATAGGAACTTGGATTGTCATTTGTGACTTGATGAAAAGTGAAATTATAAAACTCTATTGAATCCTCAAAAGTATGACTTACAATTACCACCTTAAATCGGTACATGTGTTAGGCATTTATAGATGTGCTTCAAAGTACTGGCATTTGCGCAATTTAATCGAATAATATTAAGGGTTGATGGTTCAAGGAAGGAAGACAGATTGGATTGCCTATGATGAAAGCATTTTCTTGATAACGGCATAATGAAGCATATTTTTGAAGGATTTAATGCAGAAAGAATGTGCCACAATGATTATCTCAATTTACCTATCTTACTGATAAATGTTTACACATCATTTAGTATTAATAAGTTGTACTAGATGAAAGACAATTGAATGAAATGTCTGTTTCTTAGCACTCTCACCTCTAAAGGTTTTCTTTTTCTTTGTGCTGATGTATACTTTTATGCTTTTTGGAATAAAAGATTTGGCCATTTTTGTTTTCCAATAATCTCCTAGAACTCACTCTTTAAGAGCTCATTTGTGCATGTGAGAGATGCATGGACTTTTTATAATGTTTACTGGAGTAGAACATTGGTATGCAAAATTCATAGTATTGGGATTGGTTATGTAAAGGAATTTCTTTAAACTTTATGCATTCATAATTGTTCAGGAAACAAACAAATTCTGAATGAGAAAGGAAGGTCATAAATATTTTGCTTGCTTTAACTCAAGGTTAGGTCATCCTAAAATGTATTTGTTAGTATTACTGTCTTAAGATCTATCTATCTATTTTTTAAAATGATCCATCCATCCATCCAACTTTACATATTTATACAGAGTTATTTAGTACTTTCTAATTACAGGTAGAAAATGTACTTAGCCAGTGCACTTTGGATCCCTTTTACTAAAATGCATTAGGCAATTCACAGTTTAATAGCTAATGCACAAACACAGTAACCGCTTTGCAGTATTAATATTAATAGCATTGTTTGCTAAGGGGTGTAACTAGATGGGGCAGGGGAGGAGAAGGGATGTGGAGAGGTTGCAGCATATACTGTGCTGCACTTCCCGTGTGCTGAGTAACATACAGTTAGCATGGAACCACTTACTACCTTCTAAATAGGAGGTACTAAGGGCCAGATCCTATACGTGGCACCAAAAAAATTGGTGCTGATGAAAAACGCACCTATAAACTGTGCCTAAAGTTAGACATGGTTTATAAAATACCTGTTGCGCTGTCCACGTGACTAAATTTTATGTGCAACCATGTACACCAATGAAAAGCTGGTGTAAATGTTCACACCTAACTTTAGGTGCAAAATGGGTTATTCTATAAATCGGCAAACACAGAAGAAAGCGGACCTCCGCAATGGAAAAACCAAGAAAAGAACACAGCGAAGGTGACAAGATGGATGACGCCAAACAAACTTCTACTGGATCCTCACACTCTCATCAAGAAGCTCAGAAGTTTTCTTTCTCCATTTTCCTAAGGTGGTGTTAGAGAAATCCAGTGTTTGCGCAAGACTCTCCTTATGAGAACCAATAGCACTTTGCCATATAGGGACTCCTGAGGCAGGCCTGAACGTCCGAAACACGACTCATGTCGAGTCCAGTTTTTTAAGAATAAACTTTTGCTGTGAACTTTTTTCTGAGTCTAGTAGAAGTTTGTTTGGCATCATCCATCTTGTCACCTTCGCTGTTATTCTATAAATCTGCACATAAAATTTTTGGAATGTCCATGACCCACCCATGCTCCTCCTATGGCCACACCCACTTTTGAGATCCATATGGTAGAATTCACATGGAATACTTTATAGAATATGCTTAGGGCTAGATTCTATATATGGCGCCTGAAAATTCCACGCAGAAAAAAATACGCCTAGGCGTATTCTCTAAATTACACCTAAATTTTATAGAACAGGCTTAAATTTCTGTGTGATATATAGAATTATGCCGAGCAGCCCTCCACAGGATCAGATTTCGTCACGGCCATTTATGCCACATTTTACTTGGCGTAAATCCCGACACCTAAATTAGGCACAGAGCAGGTGTATTTTATAACAATGCACATAGATTTTAGCCCATCCATGGCCACACCCCCTTTTCAACTGTGCGACTTAGAATTTATTCACACCACGTTACAGACTATGCTTATCGAGTTCTGCATTTAAATCTTAATTCCAATTAGTGCTCATAATTGATTGTTAACATCCAATTGATAGCGCTGGTTAGCTAGTTAACCAATTAAGTTACGCGCATTGTTATAGAATATGCTTCAATTTCTGCACAGAAATTAAGGTGCCATATATAGAATCTGGAGTTAGCAAGTAGTGCATGCTAATTCTAATTAGTGCCAATTAATGCTGACAATTGCTTGTTAACATCCAATTGTCAGCACTGATTGACCTGTTAACCAATTGAGTGGTGCATACAAATCAGAATACGCCCAGATGAACTTTAACTTTTCACAAATGTGAATCATAATTGTGTGAATTAGGAATTCAATGAAATTGAAAGTTTCTGAAAACAATTGAAACTTGTACAACTGGGAAAAATGAGGGGTTTATTCACATTCAAATCTAATTTGAGCTCTGATTCTTTTTTTCTATAAACTGAAACAAATTAAAATTGATTTAGTCCAAAGACATATTTTTTCAAGTTTTATTGATTCTTATTCAAATTTTGAAGATCTCCCACTAGCACATTGTCAGGATATTTCAGTATTAGTTCTTTAATTAGATGGTTTATTTATATTCAGAATACCTTAAAAAAAGGTTGCTTGTTTGTGACCCATTTCCATTTTTTGATGGATTCTTTTAATTTCTTTTCATGTTCTCCATAGAATTTGTTTTGTGCAGTTGTAATGTTTTGGCAGATTTTTCTCTTGCAATCTTCATTTTGAGCATTTTGAATATTTGACTTGCTGAGGGCTCACCAGGATATGTTTGGAAGGTCCTGGGTAAAGCTGAAGAGCTCAAATGTTTTTTCCTCTCTATTTTGTTGGCAGCTGACCAGTGCCAAAGAAAAATACACAGTGAAACAATTAAAAATAAAAGTCACCAACATTTTGATTCCCAATTAGAATAATTGTCTTTATCATTCCAAAATGACATGGTTCGGAACAAGAACCACCAAACAACCAAACAAAGCAAATACTGGGCCTTCAGGATTGAGAAAAATGTAGTTCTTTATTTATAATGGAGACCCGACACGGTCCGTGTTTCGGCGTACAAACGCCTGCATCAGGAGTCAAGGGACTCCTATAGGTCAGCAAGATAATAAGTTGACAAAGATGTGGGATGAACAATCAGGTTATATTACCGTGCTTTGGCAGACAGACGATCCGTGGCGGGGAGCCTTCAGTCCGGTTAAGCAGGTTCCGGGGATCTGATGTGAAAGACAGAGACTGTCTTCTAAGTGATGAGTGAAATGAAGAAGAAGGAGCGAATGGCACAGGAGGAGGACACAAAGCTGCAGCTTTTTACAGCACGGTCTCTACATTTTTCTCAATCCTGAAGGCCCAGTGTTTGCTTTGTTTGGTTGTTTGGTTGTTCTTGTATACTGTATTCCCTCTCTTTTGTGACTGTACTCGGAACGAGAACCAACATCTTTACTAACTCATCATGCCCACTAATTGATTCATGTCACTTGATACACTGCCCCTCTAGCACAAAACCAATCAAAGTGGTTTACAATTAAAGTCTATCTTTTAAAATAGCAATCATAGGAGTAATCATATTCATCATTGAACCCAAGACAATTAAAAAACAAAGGGGCCCTTTTACTAAAGAGTGGGACGGCTGCCGCCACATTGGCATGTGGCAAATCGGGCCTACCACAGGAGCCCAGTAATAGTCCTAGCCTCTGCCATGTGCCAATTCTAGTACTGAGGGCTTATCCAGCGGTAATCAGGCAGCACTACATGCAGCACAGTTACCGCCGGGGTACAGCAGGAGCCCTTACCGCCTCCTAAATGGGTGGTGGTAAGGGCTCCCCTGGGAAATGGCCACGTGGCAAGTGGTTCATTTATCGCAGGGCCATTTCCCTTTAAAAAATGCCTTTTACCCACTGTGGTTAAAGGGGGCCTCGGTGCACAGCAAATCCACGTTCCGATGCTACCACAGGGCCCCTTTTACCGCAGCTTTGTAAAAGAGGTCAAAGTACCACAAGCGGTAACAATCTAAAACCAAGAATAGAGAAAATAGACAAAAAACATGAACTCAAACATCACAGAGCTTCCCAGATCGGTATTTGTTCCTACAATTCCCAGCTTATTTATCAGACCCCAAAAATGCTGATGTAAAGAAAAAGGTTTTAAGATCCTTCTTAAAATAATCCACAAAGCAAGGGCCAAAAAGAAAAAAAGCTGCCATCTAGTGGAATATAATCAAGCTCTCAAAAGAGGTGGATTTATTAGATGATTCTAGTTCTGTGATGTCAGTGTGTATTGGATTGTAAGGGATTAATAAACTGGCTAATATCTTTGTCTTCAGGAAGACATCCAACTTCTTCTTTAATATGCCCACAGATGTAACCTGGACAATTTCCTATGGATTGTATGGAAATATATTTTTGTTTTTGAATACAGTGTAGGTATCACTTTTCCATAAAGGGCTTTATTTTATAATAAGGTGTCTATGTGAAAAGTCCAAAGAAGGAGCCTATTTTCTAAAGGGAACATAGAGGGGCATAATTGAACAGGGGTACCCATCTCTAAGGGCGCCCATCTCCGGGGACGGCCCTGGGAAGGGGCGGAGCCAACCGTATTGTCGAACAAGATGGGCGGCCATCTTTCGTTTCGATAATACGGTCGGGGCCGCCCAAATCTCAACATTTAGGTCAACCTGAGAGATGGTCGACCTAAATGTTGAGATCGCCGGACTTAGAGATGGCTGGCCTCGGTTTTCGCCGATAATGGAAAACCAGGCCAGCCATCTCAGAAACGACCAAATCCAAGCCATTTGGTCATGGGAGGAGCCAGCATTCCTAGTGCACTGATCCCCCCTCACATGCCAGGACACCAACCGGGCACCCTAGGGGGCACTGCAGTAGACTTCAGAAATTGCTCCCAGGTGCATAGCTCCTTTACCTTGGGTGCTGAGCCCCCCAAACCCCACTACCCACAACTGTACAACAGTACCATAGCCCTTAAAGGGTAAAGGGGGGCACCTACATGTGGGTACAGTGGGTTTCGGGTGGGATTTGGAGGGCTCCCATTTATCACCACAAGTGTAACAGGTGGGGGGGGGAGGATGGCCTGGGTCCGCCTGCCTGAAGTGCACTGCACCCACTAAAAACTGCTCCAGGGACCTGCATACTGCTGTCATGGAGCTGGGTATGACATTTGAGGCTGGCATAGAGGCTGGCAAAAAATGTTAAAAAAATGTTTTTGGGGGTGGGAGGGGGTTGGTGACCACTGGGGGAGTAAGGGGAGGTCATCCCCGATTCCCTCTGGTGGTCATATGGTCAGTTTGGGCACCTTTTCGAGGCTTGGTCTTGAAAAAAAAGGGACCAAGTAAAGTTGGCTAAATGCTTGTCAGGGCCAGCTTTCTTTTTTCCATTATCGGGTGAGGACGGCCATCTCTTAACCACACCCCTGTCCTGCCTTCGGTACACTGCCGACACGCCCCTGTGAACTTTGGTCATCCCCGTGACGGAAAGCACTTGAGAAACGGCCAAGTCGGCTTTCGATTATGCCGATTTGGCCGACCTTGAGAGAAAGCCGCCCATCTCCCGATTTGTGTCGAAAGATGGGCGCCCTTCTCTTTCGAAAATAAGCAGGATAGGCACCTATGGCCTTTGTAAAACAGACTCAAATAAGAATCCCTAGAAGTACAGAAATTCTGTTGCACAAATTTGCATCTTTGGGGAATAATTCCATAAACTGGGCACCAACGTTAGCACTCCAATTATGGGCCTTATTCTATAAAGTTTATGCTCCTAATTTATGAACATAATTTACGCTCCTAAATTATGAGCACAGTCTATTTTAGAGTATAGAGTATGCATGTAATTTAGGAGCATAACCTTTATAGAATAAGGCCCTAAGGGGTCTTTTACTAAAGATTAGCTCGAGTTATCTGCAACAGGGCCCATTTTATTCCTATGGGCTCTGCTGTAGATAACTCAAGCTGATCTTTAGTAAAAGACCCCCTATGTGTGTAAATATTTAGAATAGTCCATTTACATTAGGACTGAGTAGTAATTTCAGAGCGAATCTCAGCACTAATCATTACTCCAACTATTAAATGTGAGTATGGACCATCAGAAAGTATTTGTTCCATTATGACCTTTTCAATAGTGGATACATTCACAATTCATCATTGGTCCACTTGTTAATTCAATTTTTATGAAACATTTTCTATTTTTTATATACACTTTTTATATTTTATCAATGTCTTTACATAATCACCCATTGTTGTACTACTTAACATTACCTATGGTTAGCATGAGATGGATTGAAATGGAGCACTGTAAGATAAGTGTGCTTTTGATTTAAAAAGATGTTGATTAGTGCATATCTGCTTATCTTGTCAGTAAAAATCATGCTTTTTCTCAGGAAAGCAAAATTTCCATAGCATGTACTTACCATTCATCTTGGAGAGAGGGTAATAATACCATCAACGGAAACATCAAAATGATGACTCATGATCTCCAATATTTCTAGATGTTGTGCCCTTAGGCTTGAGGAATGAAGTATCTTTCTCTATATTGCCCCCTCTTGATTAATCTATAAAAAGTTGAAAACATAATTCCTCATATCAGGTTAATAGGTGCTGCTAGAAAGCATACAATGTAACTAATACTGTCAGATCTAGTATCTTGTTTTATTGCCTTTTCTTTGTTTCTGTTTTAGAGATACTTATTCCCACCTTGTCTTCTCTTTGCACAGTTGATGGTTTGTATAATACAGAAGCAACAACATTTTTAGAGCTTAGCAAGGCTGTACATATTTAATCAAATTATTCAATGTACACATGCTACCATGGGCATTAACCTAGGTGTTCTTTTAACAAACATCAACATGAAAAGTCATTTTCTTCAGAAGTGCTTAGACTCAAAACTATTTTATCATCTAGAAATGTAATTTGGAAGCTTATTCTGTACTGCTTTAATATTTTATAGGTATAGTAATGGAATTCTAATCTAGTAATTATATAAATTAAGGGCTAATATTCAAAAGTGGTAGGCTTTATATAGATCAAAATACAGGTTTGAACCTATTGTGCTGTGAGTTGAATTTCCCACTCTGTCGCACTAATTTCAAACTGAAACTAGTGCAGTACTACTTAGCAAACAGAGCCACAAACTTCCCAGTAGGGAAAGTACCAAAGGCCCCAAGAAATCCACTACTCTTCAAGGGGAACAAGGTAATATCATAGGTTCTACTTAGATATGGAAAAGAGGAAAAAAGAAACATCCGTAAAAACTGTATATAAGGGAGAAAACCGGGTGGTTAAAAAAAAATCCCAATTCCACTTAGTACAAAGGGACAGGTAGGAAGTTCTCCTCGCAGTAACGAAATCTAAGGATATATCCTAACCAAAATGCAGAAAAGACTGCTTAGCCATTTGTTCAGCTGAAGAACTCAAATGAAAAATCCAAATGAAAAAACTCGAACTATCAGTCACAGCAGCTCCCCCTGATAATGAAAATACAAAAAAAGACCACTCAAAGTCCCACTGCACACCAATAAGCACAGACGTAATGTTGAAAATTGTTCTAAACCACAGGGACAAACAGAAAACCCAAACTTAGCTGTGGATGTCTTCAAGACGTATTACATTCAGTGCCTGTCCCATCCATGCAGATAACTTGACAAACAGCTTAACTCAAAGCTGTGTTTCCACTGGATGCGTGCTTCTTATTCTTTGCCGCCAAATCAGCGGTAAATCAATCGCCACCACAAGGGAGAAACTTCAGCAGAGCAGGAAAGCTTCTCGTACTTAGTCTATTTCATAACGTCCTTCAACAAGAGCGCTGTTGAATTCACTCAACGCGGTGTACAGTAAGAATAGATCAAACATGAGCAATAGGCAATTACAGCAGTAAAAATATTCAAATAGCAATACAAAGTATGGCATGGTATACTAACAATGTCAACACAATACGTAATAGAACATTTTAATGGATAGTGAAGGGTTAAGCAAAGATGTAACATATAGATAGGTAAGAGAGTAAGAAGAGTTAGAAAGTAAGGTGACTGATTTAAAGAAAGTTGCACATGAGGTCAGAGAGATGGTTAAATATTCCCTAACCTTAAATTTCCAGCAGCAATATGAAGGCAATTCTATAACAGGGTGCCTAAGATAATAGGATAAGCAGACATTGATTTCAAGCCCATTCTATAAAGAACAGTAGATGCAAGTGGCAGGAAATGTGCCTGTGTTTGAAGTGTGATCACTTACATGAGCTGTATGGCTGATGTAAATGCTTGCTCCTAGATTTAGCATGTAAAGTACAGAATACTATGTTATGTTTGGAATCTGGAGCCTGCTTTATCCATATATTGACCCATATGTTTTTGTTCAGATTTAGCCTGCTGCATGGTAATTATTTCCATTCAGTTTTAATGGTGGATCTTAATCCAATATCCTGTAGATGGAATACAGGTTATTATATTGTGTTTTTAAGTGCTATGACTTGGCTGCCATTTCAAATCATTCTTTCCTGGGCAACATTACAGTTTCAATTTAGATCCTGTTAATGCAAAGTATCAGACTCTCTACCAGACACATTGAGTTTTAAAAATTTATATTAAACATCCTTCGCATATTATATTGCACTATAGGCTTTGTGTTCTCATCTTTGTCCATCTTTCATGTTCCCTCAGTGTCTTTTCTGCTTTTTAGGACATAATCCATAGAGACTGGTTTCTTTCATTCATTCTTGAAATGGAAAGAAGTGAAATTAATTTTTACTTTTCTTCCAAAGGAGAAGTTTTTTTGGTATGAAAAAGGCACATTAAGAAGATGCATGAAAATATAGCCTAGTTCTTTACTAGGAATGAGAGGGCATCAAGCTTTTGGTAGCCTCCCACCAGGTGCAAGTAAAAAAAAATGGAGAAGGTTACATACATTTATTCTTCTATTTGGAATGAGATTTAGCAACTACTACTACTACTATTTAGCATTTCTATAGCACTACAAGGTGTACACAGCGCTGCACAAACATAGAAGAAAGACAACTCATTCTACAATACCATTTCAGGCTCATCCTCTGAAAATACTTAGCTGAAAATAAGGTAAAATCAATAAGTAGATAATTCTATAATAGAGTTTCAGGTCATTTAAAAAAATATAAATATGAAACAATTATTTCATAGTATTTTATTTTTAATACATTCAAATTCCACCTATCTTTACAATTCTAAGTGGATTATAAAATAAAATTTATAATACAATATTAAACAATATAACAATAAATACAAAAATACAAATAAAATAAACATATTAAAATCAAACTTACATCAAGATAAACAGGAATTCATCTTACTTAGCATTATAACATTGCATTAATAAATGTGCTTTCAATTTCCTTTCTGAGAATAGCCATTCTGAGAACTAACCATAGGTGGAAGACAAATCCACAATTTCAGACAAATCCTATTATATAAACTGCCTTAGCAGTTTTGAGAAAAAAAGACTGTAGCCCTTGAAAATATTGGTAACATTGATCTTCTGTATTACAAAGCCAATAAAATCAGATAAGGACTATTGAGAAAATAGCTATGGGGGTTAAATGAAAGTAATGCCTCACCTTCTATAGCTTTTGTTTAAATGAACATATTATAAGGAATAAAAATGAAAATAATGCTTGAACTTGCTCTTTTGTAACACGTATTTACTTTTCTACATAGTCACCACCATTCGCCACACATTTTTGCCAACGATGGCCATGTTTTCGAAAGCCATCACTAAAAGACTGCACATATTGTCTCTTCATCCAGTTGCTCACAGTCCTTTCCACCTCTTCATTTGAACTGAATAGATGCCCTCAAATGTATTTCTTCAATTTTGGATTAAATCTGGGCTGTGTGGCAGATGGGGTAAGACAGTGGGACCCATATTCACAATTGCCTTTGTGATGTTGTGTGCTCTGTGAGGCCTAGTATTGTCAAGTTGCAATAAAATTTCCTTCTTGTGCTTCAGTAGAGAGGTGTGGTAGCCGTGTTAGTCCACTCTTAAAGGTTATCAATAGAAATCAAACAAAATAAAACATGGAAAAGAAAATAAGATGATACCTTTTTTATTGGACATAACTTAATACATTTCTTGATTAGCTTTCGAAGGTTGCCCTTCTTCGTCAGATCGGAAATAAGCAAAAGTGGTAGCTGATAATATATATAAGTGAAACATCCAAGCATTTCTCCTCTCACCTACCCACACCCATCCTGTTAGACTATCAATGAAATGCTTTGATGTCCGCATGCATACCTCCTACCCACCCCCACCCTGTTAGACTGTCAATGAAATGCTTGGATGTTTCACTTATATATACTATCAGCTACCACATTTGCTTATTTCCGATCTGATGAAGAAGGGCAACCTTCGAAAGCTAATCAAGAAATGTATTAAGTTATGTCCAATAAAAAGGTATCATCTTATTTTCTTTTCTATGTTTTATTTTGTTTGATTTCTATTGATAACCTTCTTGTGCTTCCAAACTCTTCTGAATCGTTCTTTCAAAGTTTTCAGGTTGCAATGCAACACTTTAAGTGATCCTCTGATTGTCCTTTATGAGTTCATCAACCTTTTGTCATGTGAGACTTGTCTATTGCTGTTATGGATTGTCCACTTCATTTTTGATCACACAAATCAGCCCTTCTTGGTCCACAATCTTTAAGGGGTCCTTTTATTAAGGTGCGCTGAAAAATGGCCTGCGGTAGTGTAGGCACAGGTTTTGGGCGTGCAAAGATCCATTTTTCAGCGCATCTGCAAAAAAATGCCTTCTTAAAATTTTTGCTGAAAATGGACGTGCGGTAAAATAAAAACTGGTGCGTGTTCATTTTGGGTCTAAGACCTTACCACCAGCCATTGACTTAGTGGTAAGGTTTCTCACATTAACTGTGCAGTAATCACTTAAGCACATCAAGTCAGAGTTATCGCCCGATTTTTGCTGTGTGCCAGAAAATAAAATATATTTTCTGGCACACGTAGTGGACATGTGTAGAAAATGAAATTATCGCGCAGGCCATGAGGTAGCCAAGTGGTAACTCTGAATTGGCGTGCGTTGGGCAAGAGTAGGCGCCTACGCGGCTTAGTAAAAGGGCCCCTAAATTTTTGACCCAGTGACACACAGTACTCACATCAACACAGTCATCACCATAAACAACCCACATGCAGTGGTGAATTTCAATTAGAGGGACTCCTTCAACCAGAGAGGTGCTGAGGGGAGGACAGTGGAGACAGAAGATGCCTACAACCTAAGCCACACAGAGGAGGAGGATGCCGACGCCAGGAGGGTATCTGAGTCCAAATTTTGGAAGCCGATTGTTAAATCAACCAAAGTCTATACATCATGAATACTTGGGCAGATGCATTCCGACTAAAACTGAACGCAGAAAAAACTCAATGCCTCGTACTTACCTCCCAATACAACACAAACAAATTTACCGCTATCAACAACCTAAACTAAATCTGCCAATCGCTGAAACTTTAAAAATCCTTGGAGTCACTATTGACCGCCACCTAACACTGGAGACTCACGCGAATAACACAACCAAAAAGATGTTTTACTCCATGTGGAAACTGAAAAGAATAAAACCATTCTTTCCAAGGTCCGTATTCCGCAGCCTAGTGCAATCACTTGTACTTAGCCACCTGGACTATTGCAACTCACTATACGCAGGCTGCAAAGAACAAATACTGAAGAAACTTCAAACAGCCCAGAATACAGCAGCCAGACTCATTTTCGGAAAACCAAAATACGAAAGTGCAAAACCCTTGCGTGAGAAACTACATTGGCTCCCACTCAAGGAACGCATCACCTTTAAGATATGCACCTTGGTCCACAAAATCATCCACGGTGAAGACCCTGCATATATGTCTGACTTAATAGACCTGCCACCCAGAAACGCTAAAAGATCATCCAGAACCTTCCTCAATCTCCACTTCCCTAATTGCAAAGGCATAAAATACAAAGTATTGCATGCATCAACCTTCTCTTATATGAGCACGCAGTTCTGGAATACACTACCACGCAACCTGAAAATGATCTACGAATTAACCGATTTCCGCAAAGAAAATTTATTGTAAGGATCAAAACACATGAAGTCCATACATACTAATAGAAATGCATCAATACACTCCCTTCTGAACTACTCTCACCCCGCATTATCACCACACTTCAAACTCCAACCACAGATACAATGTTATACTATGTTCTCTTGAAATTGTTCTATCGCCTATCTTTTCCCCACTGTAACTTCACATGGTTTCCACGCCCTCACGATTTTTGACTTGACTTTGTCTTCCCATAACTCCTCACAATGTAACCCATAATCGTATTGTAACAATGTATTTCCATCCTTCACAAGGTATTGTAAGCCACACTGAGCCCGCAAATAGGTGGGAAAATGTGGGATACAAATGCAATAAATAAATAAATAAAGTAGCTATTTTAACAACCAGCTCCCAAAATTCTTAAAAATCTAACAAATGGCTGATGCAAGCCGACTCCAGCACACCACTGCCTTCAACTGTCAGAAATGTTATCACAGCACCAATGAGTGCTCATTGTTTGCTTCCATTTCACGAGCAATAGCAAAATAGCGTCTTCAAATAGACACTTCTTGCCAACTGAGGTAAAGGAAAAGAATTCAAAGAACAAGTGAACTATGGAGGGGGAAGCATTCTTTTAATTTAACCCTCATATATGGCATTAAAATGTCTGTTGTGGCTCAGAACTGCAAAGTACAAAAAGAAGACTAATACATATGAACTGCCCTACTGGGTGTGAACAAGGGTCCACATAGTCCAGTATCCTGTTTCTAACAGTGGCAAATCCAGGTCACAAGTACCTGACAGAATCCCAAAAAGTAGCAACATTCCATTCTACTTACCTCCAGGGATAAGCAATGGTTTTCCACAGGTCTATCTTTATAATGGTTTATGGATTTCTCCTCCAAGAATTTGTCAAACTTTTTAAAACTCAGCGACATTAACTGCTTCCACCACATGTTCCAGCAATGAGTTTTACAGCCTATGTGTTGAGAGAAGAAATATTTTCTTCCACTTGTTTTAATAGTACTATGCAACTTTGTGAAATGTCCCCTAGTCTATGTACTTTTTAAGGGGTCCTTTTACAAAGGCGCACTGAAAAATGGCCTGCGATAGTATAGATGCGTGTTTTGGGCACGTGCAGAATTATTTTTCAGCGCACCTATAAAAAAATGCCATTTTTTGCTAAAAATGGAAGTGCGGCAAAATCAAAATTGCCACGTGTCCATTTTGGGTCTGAGACCTTACCACCAGCCATAGATCTAGCTGTAAAGAATTTGGGTGGTAATGACCTACACCTATCAGATGCCATTTGGCGCGCATCCACTACGCGTGCCAGAAAATAAAAAATATTTTTCAGACACGCATAGCAGACATGCGCCAAAATTGAAATTACCATAAGGGCCACGCGGTAACTGGGCTGTAACTCCAATTTGGTGCATGATGGGCATGTGTAGGCGACTACACGGCTTACTAAAAGGGGCCCTAATCGAGTAAACAATCAATTTTAACCGAAACCTGGATCTCCCCGGAAGACTCTGCCTCAGTTGCAGCCCTCTGCCATGGAGGCTATCTCTTCTCCCACACGCCCCGCCCAATCGGCCGCGGCGGAGGCGTTGGGCTACTACTATCACCCTCCTGTAGATTCCAACCCCTCCACCTACCGCAATCGCACTGCTTCCCATCCTTCGAAGTCCATTCCATCCGGCTATTTTACCCGCTACCACTCAGAGTGGCAGTCATTTACCGCCCCCCAGATAAATCCTTCCCTTCCTTCCTTACCGACTTTGATGCTTGGCTCTCTGTCTTTCTTGACCCCTCATCTCCGTCCCTCATTCTCGGAGACTTTAACGTACATGCTGATGACCTATCCGACCCCCATACTTCTAAGTTCCTCACCCTAACATCCTCCTTCAACCTCCAGCTGTGCTCCACCACCCCTACTCACTGTGACGGACATTGTCTTGACCTCGTCCTCTCCTCCTCCGGCTCACCCTCCAATTTCCACGTCTCAGCTCTTCCTCTCTCCGACCATCACCTGATCACATTCACACTTCTTCACTCCCCCCCCCCTCCACCCCGTCCAACTTTAACCACCACCTCCAGGAACCTCCAGGCTATTGACCCCTCCACCCTATCATCTACTATCTCTAATCTCCTCCCCTCCATCACGTCCCTCGTAACTGTCGACACAGCGGTCTCCGCTTACAATACCGCTCTCTCCTCTGCTTTGGACACCCTCGCGCCATCCATCTCCCGTCCCACAAAGCGCACCAATCCCCAGCCCTGGCTGACTCCTTGCATCCGTTACCTTCGCTCCTGCACCCGATCCGCTGAGCGCCTCTGGAGGAAATCTCGTACCCTTTCAGACTTCCTCCACTACAAATTCATGCTATCCTCCCTCCACTCCTCCCTATTCCGTGCAAAACAGGACTACTACACCCAATTGACCAATTCTCTCAGCTCCAACCCTCGTCGTCTCTTCACCACCCTTAACTCCCTCCTAAAAGTGCCCCCCGCTCCTACTCCCCCTTCTCTCTCTCCTCAATCACTGGCCGACTACTTCCGCGACAAAGTGCAAAAGATCAACCTTGAGTTCACGACCAAACCTCCACCTCCCCTTCACCCTTTAACCCTCTCCCTCAACCAACCTACCCAGGTCTCCTTCTCCTCCTTTCCTGAGATCACCGAGGATGAAACTTCCCGCCTTCTTTCCTCCTCGAAATGCACCACCTGTTCCTCTGATCCCATCCCCACCAACCTACTCAACACTATCTCCCATACTGTCACCCCCGCCATCTGTCGCATCCTCAACCTCTCTCTCTCCACGGCAACTGTCCCTGACACCTTCAAACACGCTGTTGTCACACCTCTCCTAAAAAAACCTTCACTTGACCCTACCTGCCCCTCTAACTACCGCCCCATCTCTCTTTTACCCTTCCTTTCCAAATTACTTGAGCGCGCCGTTCACAGCCGCTGCCTTGATTTTCTCTCCTCTCATGACATCCTCGATCCACTTCAATCCGGTTTTCGCCCTCTGCACTCGACAGAAACAGCACTCTCTAAAGTTTGCAATGACCTGCTCCTGGCCAAATCCAGAGGTCATTACTCCATCCTCATCCTCCTCGATCTTTCCGCCGCGTTTGACACTGTCAACCATGATTTACTTCTTGCCACGTTATCCTCTTTTGGATTCCAAGGCCCTGTCCTCTCCTGGTTCTCCTCTTATCTCTCCCACCGCACTTTCAGGGTACACTCCCATGGATCTTCCTCCACTCCCATCCCACTATGTGTTGGAGTTCCCCAGGGATCTGTCCTTGGACCCCTTCTCTTCTCAATCTACACCTCTTCCCTGGGCTCGCTGATCTCGTCTCATGGTTTCCAGTATCATCTTTATGCCGATGACACTCAGCTATACCTCTCCACACCTGACATCACCGCGGTGACCCAGGCCAAGGTATCGGCCTGTTTATCCGACATCGCGGCATGGATGTCCAACCGCCACCTGAAGCTGAACATGTCCAAGACCGAGCTCCTCGTCTTTCCTCCCAAACCCACTTCTCCTCTTCCTCCACTCTCTATCTCTGTTGATAACACCCTCATCCTCCCCGTCCCATCTGCCCGCAACCTCGGAGTCATCTTTGACTCCTCCCTCTCCTTCTCTGCGCATATCCAACAGACTGCCAAGACCTGTCGCTTCTTCCTCTTCAACATCAGCAAAATTCGCCCTTTCCTCTCTGAGCACACCACCAGAACTCTCGTCCACGCTCTCATTACCTCTCGCCTTGATTACTGCAACTTACTCCTCACCGGCCTCCCACTCAGCCATCTATTCCCCCTTCAATCAGTTCAGTACGCTGCTGCACGTCTTATATTCCGCCAAAACCGATATACTCATACCACCCCTCTCCTCAAATCACTTCATTGGCTTCCAATCAGATATCGCATACAATTCAAGCTCCTCCTCCTTACCTACAAGTGCACTCAGTCTGCGGCTCCTCACTACCTCTCCACCCTCATCTCCCCCTATGTTCCCGCCCGTAACCTCCGCTCACAGGACAAAGCCCTTCTCTCAGTACCCTTCTCCACCACTGCCAACTCCAGGCTCTGCTCATTCTGCCTTGCTTCACCCTATGCCTGGAACAATCTTCCTTTACCCATACGCCATGCCCCCTCCCTACCCATCTTCAAATCTCTGCTTAAAACTCACCTCTTCTATGCTGCCTTCGGCGCCTAACCGCTCTAGATAGACAGAATGCCCCTATCTATCCACTCTATCAGATTAACTGTTCACTCGTCCTCTAGATTGTTCACTTGTCTTTAGATTGTTCTCTTGTCTTTTAGATTGTAAGCTCTTTGAGCAGGGACCGTCCTTCTATGTCTAAATTGTACAGCGCTGCGTAACCCTAGTAGCGCTTTAGAAATGCTAGTTAGTAGTAGTAGTAGTAGTAATTTGCATTTACCGATTCCATCCATTCCGGATTTTCTCTCAGCCATCTCTCTTTCCTCATATGAATCTTAATCTATTCCCGTAATCATTTTGTTCACCCTTCTCTGCACCTTTTCTAATTCCATTATATCTTTTTGAGATGTGGTGATCAGAATTACACTCAATGGGTTAGATTCTATATATGATGCTTGAAAAATCCGCACGGAACAAATTTCCGCCTAAGCGTATTCTGTAAGCGACGCTTGAAGCACAACTCTTCAGTGCAGGCACCAGGCGCCATCCTTCCCCTAATTTCGAAACAGCTCCCTAATGCTCAGCACTGAATGCATGCCACCCGGGGCGGATTGCCACTGCGCACCCTCCCCCCCACCCCCCGGCACATCACCTCCTGGGGGTGCAGGGAGCAGTCGCACGGCTGTCGGTTCTGCCGGTTCCATGCTCTGGAACTGGAAGTAATGTCAGAGGGAGCAGGGAACCGGTGAAGCCGAAAGCTGCTCCCTGCACCCCCTTGCAGCATGTGGTTGGGGGCAGACCACCCCCACTGCCCTGCCCTTGGTACGCCACTGAGTTAAAGCATGGTTAAGTGCAAAACATTGCCACAGTTTAGTAAACAGACTCCTAAGTGTCAGGAGGACACCAGATTGGCAAATTGGAAAATATCACACCATTATACAAAAAGATATGTTCAGATCGTGTAGAAACTAAAGGCCAGTAAGCCTCTTCAGCAGATAAACCAAGGCATTGGAAAACTGATCAAAAATAATGGTTCTGGCTCCAAAACTAAATTACATTTTTAGTATGACTCCCCTCTCCTTTCCCAACTCATTCTACAACAAACTTGATTCCCTCCTAATTAAGTTTTTATGGAGGCAGAAGCCTCCCCGTATTGCGCTCAAGAAGCTTAAATTACCAAAAGATCTGGGAGGTCTTAATGTTCCTGATTTTAAGTACTATCACAAGGCTTTCCGGCTTGCCCAGTCTTTACGGTGGTTCCAAAGGGAATTATCTCACCTCACGCCTCGATGGCAGAGATTTGAGGCAGCGTTGGTGCACCCGTGCCCTTTATCTCTACTCCCGTATGCAGATTTGTACCCCTATACCAGACGCATTCGGCTGTTAAAGGCCTCTGCCTCTGATATCCGTACGTTTAGGGCTGGCCTTGGAATCCGTGCTATCTCTTTGGAAGATATATCTCTCTGGTATAACTCTGGTTTTCCAGCTGGTCTCCTGCAGTCTCAAACAGCGGAATGGCAAGAAAGGGGTGTATGGCAGCTGTCGCAACTGTATATTGCTGGTACCCTGTTATCGCCTGCTACTATGTCTGCATTGTATAATGTTTCTTTGCTAGATTCCGACACATGGAAGGAAATCTCTACATGTTTTGCAACCTTTCAGGTCTCCAATTTACTTAGCTCGAACCCTTCAGAGTTTATCTCCTTTTGTCACACCATTACATCAGGTCGTAAGAAGGCTTCTTTGCTATATAAAAAACTTCAGAATCTACATGCTGATACAGTTGCTCCATTGAGGATATCTTGGGAAGCGGAGTTTGGTTTGGATGCGTCTGAATTTGATTGGTCTACTTTCTGGCTTAACTCCATACGTCCCACGAGGTCAGCAGCAATATCTCAATCCTCATATTTCATCTTTCATAAAGCTTATTGGACTCCTGCTCGAGTGGCCAGAATCACTAAGAGTATCAACTTCAACTGCTGGTCTTGTCAGGAAAGAGATGGCTCACTGGCACATATGGTTTTCTACTGTAAAAATGTCAGAGCTTACTGGCAATTAATTTGGGCAAAAATGTGTCGTATCTTTCATTTGCCTGAGACCACTGCGATCTCTTATGAGGTTGTGATCTTACGAGCTTCTTGTCCTACTATCCCTCTTTTGGAGTCTGATAAGAAATTGTATAACATACTGCTAGCTGTTGCCTTACATTTAATTGTCTCCAATTGGAAAAATAATGTGTACCTGAATTATAATGAATGGTGGAGTTATGTATGCGTGATCAGAAAATATGAAATAATTTTGGCTCATAGACGCCGAAATATTAGGTCTGTTTTGAAGACCTGGGCTCGTTTAGACCTTTTTTGTCAGGAGCCACATAGCACGCCTTGAACTTGAACTTGTGTACCTCTGCAATTTGTCTCCAGGTATTGCCTTTTAATAACGATTTTTTTTTTTTCTTAAGGGGGGTTTTGTTTGATTATGTGTTTACTTTTGCATTCTATGTAAGGCAAAATCTTTAATAAAAATATAATTCAAAAAAAAAAAAATAAGACAACTGATTTAAAAATTTAAAATTTGGACAAATAAAGAACAGAGAAACACAGAAACAGAGAACTGGATGGCAGATGAAGTCCTGGATGGCAGAGGATGAAAGTGAGGATATGATGAGGTAAAAGGAGTGCCAAAGAACAAGGGAGAAAGAGTTGAGAGGGCAAGGAAGTGAGATGGGTGGGAAAGAGGAGGAGAGAAGGGATTGAAAGCAAATGGGTTGAGAGAGGTGTCAGCAAAGGTAGGAGGTGACTGGTGAGAGGAGGAGGTGAGACACAAACATTGTGTTGTATTGAGCAGAAGAACCAATATTTTATTACCATATCAGGCCATTGTCCATCCTCAAGATTGATCTGGACAAAGTAAGACAGTCTAAAGCAATGGTTCACAAGCCTGTCCTGGGGAAGAACCAGTCAGGTAAGTTTTCATGTTATATGAGCAGCACCACTTCACCTGCTGACCCACTGCCCATTCAGTTAGTTAAAAAATTGTCTTTTAACCTACTACCATTCATTCACAGTATGGTAACTGATGCCTGCAGGAAGGACTTGTTCCCTAACCATAGTTCTCTGTAAGTACAGACATGCTGCAAGCAAAAATTGTTCATCGTGTGCAAAAGATTTCCAGGTACATTTCCCTGTGGGTGTTACTTGCTATTATGCAAAATTGGTAAGGCATTAAGGAACGCATTGGAGTATGTATTTATTGAG
Organism: Microcaecilia unicolor; assembly: GCF_901765095.1. Taxonomy (NCBI): domain Eukaryota; kingdom Metazoa; phylum Chordata; class Amphibia; order Gymnophiona; family Siphonopidae; genus Microcaecilia; species Microcaecilia unicolor. Next base: position 60,119,699 of record NC_044034.1, read on the forward strand.
ATGGCATGTTTACTTTAACTATTCAGGCCTCTCAGGAGTATATAACAGAGATATTTCCATTTTCAGATGCCTTGTTTTACTTCAATAAACATGCAACACAGGTTTTGATCATATTCATTGCTATGTCTTATATTCAGCTCTCAGCAGGTGTTCATGCAGGGGATAACCCACCAGTGCAATGAAGGACTAGATAACTGTTTGATGAGATAGAGAAAGCCTGACCGTTGCTGGAGATAACCTGTAAGACATATCAGTGACTTGACTGACAGTGCAGATGAAAATATATAGAAAAAAAAACTGGATACTTAGAAATTACTTGGTGAAAACTTTCCCACAATTTATAAACACTGTCCAGATTAAAATTGCTTCCAGTTTGTAGATACTAAAGTTCCAAAATGGAAAAAAAGAAGAAAAAGCAGATCAGAAGTAGATATACAAAATCTTTATTAACAAAGCAGTGTATCACCCGACACAGATCATGTTTCGCCCAGCAGGGCTGCATCAAGGGCTATAATATGAACTTCACTGCCAAAGACTAGGTAAAAGATGTATGCGATAATCCAATATAAGTGGTTCAGAAACAAACATGGACTGCACCATAATGAAAAAACCAGCACATGTTCAATTCAAATTGTGTCCCAGTGGAATGACAGCAGACACCATCTGGAGCGTTATTGAAGGATAACCAATGCTGCACAACCAGTAACAGCAAAATGCCTAGATAGCCATCAGAACTCACAGGTTTTAATGAAATAGCTTCACATTCATTTTTTAATTCCAATCTCTATTATTTCCATCAGACAGAACATATAACCATTAAATGATAATAGCAAGGCTATTAGAGAAAAGAAAACATCATGTCATACTGTATTACATATGTATCCCAAATGTTTTATAACTTATGCCAATAGTTTTGCAAGTCATCAGGATGCTGTTTTCTTTCAGAAACTATCCCTTCATATTTGTGGTACAAACAAATAGTGTTCCACTATTAATTTGGTTTGAGGGTGTTTTACAATGGCGCGGTAGCGTTTTTAGTATGCACTAAATGCTAGAGATGCCCAATATGGGTGTCTCTAGCGTTTAGCGCATGCTTATTTTTAGCATGCATAAAAAACACTAGTGCGCCTTTGTAAAAGGCCCACTGTAAGATTTGATGTATTCTTCCAATTATTTACAATGAGTTTCGATGCTATAGCAAGCAAGAAAAGAGGTATCAGATAAAACCATAGAGCATAGGTAATCGATTCCATTCTCCTGGCCCTGCAATTGAAAATGTGTAAGCTCGCTTTTCTACAGATAGCAGATGCTTAAGACAAGATTCAATTTACATAGACATCATATGAACAATACTGGTGCCAGCAGGGTTCCCACGCCTGTTGGTCAACATTTTACAGGACCAGGACACTGTACCAGTGATTTCACAGTGAGAATCCTCAAAGGTAACTTTAAAACCATACAAGAACGTAAGACCTTTGAAGTCAGAATGATTGAATATTTTAACACCCAACAGAAAAGACTTAACAAGGATCTGGGGTTCCTAGTCCATTATAAACCATAAAGCTGTATGTCTCTGTTGATCACCCTCCCCTCACCTATCCACACCCACCCTGTTAGAATATCAATGATATGCTTTGATGTCCCCATGCATACTTCCTACCCACCCCCCTCCTCCCACCCTGTCAGACTGTCATAGTAATGCTTGAATGTTTTCACTTATATACACTGTCAGCCAGCACATTTGCTTATTTCCGATCTGAGGAAGAAGGGCAACCTTCGAAAGCTAATCAAGAAATGTATTAAGTTATGTCCAATAAAAAAGGTATCATCTTATTTTCTTTTCCATGTTTTATTTTGTTTGATTTCTATTGATAACCTACAGATAGCAGGAATTCAAAGTAGCTGAGTGCCATCTGAACAGGGTTATACATTTTCAAGACCAAGTTCAAATAGAACGGGGCCTCACTCCGTAAAGCTCTATGAATCAATAACAGAATATTGAACTTGATTCTATAATAATTGGTAGTCAATACAGATTGTGAAGAACTATAATATGCTGCATCTTGCAGACACCAGTCAAAAGTCTTGCAGCAGCATTCAGCACCATCTGCAGAGGTTTCAGATAGAAATCCTATGAGCAAAGAATTTTGGAAATTGAATTTGAATAAAACCAGGCTCCAGCTTTGCTACAGACCAGAGTCTAAAAAAAATACCACCGTAGAGCATTGCTGTTATGAGGATTTTGAGTTAAAGTCTGATATAACTCAAGATCAGAGATAAAATTTTAATGGGATCATCAAGAAACAAAAATGACGATGGAACTTTTAAGGTAGAAGATTAACTTAAAAACAGAATTTTTGATTTATTCAAATTCAAAAGCAATTTTTTTAATCCAACCTACTAGAGATTGCTAAAATGGAAGACTAACTTTAGCGAAGTATCAGCTATTGAGCACTCAAAACCAAAAAAGAATTGAATGTCATCTTAGAATACTCCACATGGGCAACAAATATATGTTAAACAGAAGATCAGAAAGTGCTGACCCCTGTGGTATCCCATGACTTAATGGAAAACTAGAAGAAAGAATTCCATCGAGCCATACTGTCATGTTTTCTATCTGACAGATAAGAATTAAACAAAAAAATTGTTTCCAGAGTACATAACAAATTATCAACACTAAAACATAAAAAAATGTATGAATGTGATGTGCTCACAACTAAAATGTGACTAGAAAAAAATGTGTATAAAAACACATCTGCTAGTCATCTATCATCGCACATCTAAAATCCTTGTCCTCATCCATGTCAAAATCGTTCAAACATTTATAGAATTTCAATGGAACACATCTGCTAGTCATCTATCATCACACATCTAAAATCCTTGTCCTCATCCATATAGTCTTTCAAAATCGTTCAAACTTTTATAGAATTTCAATGGAAAACAAAGGACTTATCTGTTGATGTTCTTCTATTCCATGAAGACAGATGCAGGGCTGCTCTCAGCGATGAAACAGTAAAGCACCATTTCCCAACTTGGATCCAAGTTTCACCACATAAAAGTGGCTTCTTCAGGTGTTAGCTATATGATAATCAAACAATTATATTAACTATTTCTTGAATTTTTTCTTGGACTTACTAACTTTTGTGCCCTCAAACACTCAAAGAAGGCACCCGGGGAAAGTAAGATGCCAAACCTCCTTTTAAACAATGTCCTCACATTTGCGCATGCTTAAATTTTTCTTACGAGAACCATTCGATCTCTTTGTACAACCCAGCAGGAATGGTTGTGTTCCATTCAAATATAAATTGCTGTTCTTTATAGAGCAATATTTGATTTAAATGACCCCCTCTACATTTCTGTAATGAAAGTAAAACTACAAATCTAAGAACTTGTAAACGATGTTTCATTACTTCCCAGTGTTCTGCCGGTGGGGCTTCTTTTCACTCATGTCGAATATTATTTAAGTGTTCCCCAGTCTTAACTTTGATCTTCTGTGTGGTTTGCCCTACGTAATACTTGCAGCAGGGACACTTCACACAATAAACCACACAAGTAATATTACAATTTATAGATCTTCTTAATTGAAAACATTTATTCTGCCCTGGTAGAAGTCTATCTCCTATATTTTTACTTCTACTATATGCAAATGATGGAAAATGTGAAAATCAGGGATAATATTGAAGAACTTGCCAATGTTTACAAATGATCCATTTGACATCAAACACTTAAGTGGAGTATGGTAACACACAGTCAACTTTTGATGTGTATTTGCACTTTTTGATAACAACAACCAATTCCTTTCTGCATATAATGCTCTCTTGTAAGCTTTCTTTACCACATTATGTGGATATCTTCATTGTAATCAAGAAGGAGTGGGAAATAGACCAGGCTAACCAGAGACAAATGAGGAGACTTCTGTCAGAAGTCGTGTCAGCCCATTTTAGAACCCATGTATTTTCTAATCAAAAGTCTTTTTAAAGACCACATTGTTCCATTCAATTGAGTCTACATTATTGACAATTAGATGTTATTCACGTATTTTAACCTAAAGACTCCTGATGCAGGCTACTAGCCGAAACATGGTACTGCGCCAAGTCTTCACCAATAAAGTATCTACAATTGACTGAAGTCTCCTCGTTTTCCCTGGTTAGGCTGATCTATTTCACACTCCTTGATTACTGTTGTTTTGTCGTGGGATCTCGGCGTCCTTCCACCTCGATGAACTCTCACAATATCTTTGTTGTAAAAATCTTTGATACATTTTCATTGCCTAGTTCTTAAAATCCTCTTAAATGCTGGGGGTGCAAACTCTCATAATGGAATAATGAATTACAATCAGAATTAAACCAGAATAGGCACATAGCAAAAATCTCAAATATGTCATCAGAGTTCTGTGATTTATAGGTTGAAAACTGCAGTACTGTTTAAACATATCAAAAAGAAATGTGAGCACTGATCTAAACCCTGTTGGAGCACTTCGAAAAAGGAAAGTAGGCAAGTCTCTACACTATGAGTACTCCTAAAACCAAACTGGTAAGGGTCTAAGATCTCAGTTCATTCCACAAAATCAGTTAACTGATGCAAAACAACTTTCTCAACAATCTTTGAGATAAGAAATAAGGCCAATATGGGTTGACAATTCTCAAGTGAAGCAGGATCTAATGTGGGCAAACTGTAGCTGCTTTCAATGATATTGGAAATAAACCAGAAGATAGAGATAATTTAATTATGACAGACAGTATAAGGGGATCAAGGTATTACCTCTCTTATTTTTCTTCGTTTTTATATTTTTTTCTTCCTTCCCCTTTTTTCTCTTTTCTTCTACTTTTCTTCTTCTTCACTTTTTAATTTCATTATTTTTTTGTTATTATTTTTTTTGTTATTTTTAAATCATTTTTAATTTTCATTATTATTTTTTTCAATATTTTTTACCATCACTGCTAGTCAGTAACACATGATACGATTATTAGTAATCACATACTATTCAGTCAGTAGATGTTTTGCAAAGTACAGTTTATGTCATCATTAAGACAGTTGCCTCTTTATTTCCCATTCTTTATATATGGATCAAAATGACATATATAAGAAAGATTTTGTCTCTATGGTCTTTGACCATTGGTTTTTATCATTTGTCCATAATTTGTTTATAATTATCTTTTTGGAAGTATATACATCTTCCAATCATGAATACAAATATTGCCATGAGAGATATGTATGTATATATTCTTTGTCAGTCCCTATGCACATATACTTTTCTATACATATTTTACATGCATCTTTTAAAAATACTTGTTTTTACTTTATGGTATATACAAGGCATAATTTTGTTATTATGTTTTTATTACTCGTTTTGCTAGGCTTAAGATGATTTGCATAAAGTAAATAATTTTGTTATCTTATTATTTGTTATTTTATTTTTCCATTTTTAAATATGATTATATGACATTATGCACATGTATATGTAAGGATAATTGTCTCTTATTTATTCTAATTATACTTTTGAAAGCATATACATTTTTTATCCATGCATATTGTCCTGACAGATATTTATGTTTACATTCTTTGTCATTTCCAATACACATATATTCTCTATACGTATTTTTTAAAGTATCTGTTTTCTTTTAAGGTTAAGTTAAAATACATTTTTATGTCCTAATATTCCTATTCTTCTTTTTATCCTCATTTTATATATCGTTTTCATTGTTTTAAACTGCAAATATATATATATAGGGTTTTTTGTAGACTCCTGATGCAGGCCTAGCGGCCGAAACACAGCATTTGTGTCGAGTCTTTTGATTTAATAAACATTTGTTTATTGAAGAATCCATCTTTCCAGTGTTTGGTTTCCGTGGTCAAACATCCCACTTTTTCTTCTACTCTGTAAAGTGCTGAAAGCCACATCTTATCCCTTTCATCTATCTCAGGTCTCTACCCTCACTGTAAGCTCAATGGCACAAAGAAGGCCAATATGGCACAGATTTAGAGAGTAGAACTGACGAAGAGGAAAGGTCCCAATTGTCCTAGCCTATGAAATGGTTGAGGGTATAGAACTTGATTGAACTTTCTTGGTCTGGACTCCATGTTGTAGTATATCCCTACCTCAGGGTAACATCTCTCAGGATTCTCAGTTATGCAACTTGCATTTGTACAAATTCTTCCTTTCAATATTAACTAATGTTTCAATATGAGTGCTATTTGCCTTTCATCTGTATGCAGTTTTCTTTCAACTTGCTTTTCCTGTGAAATGCATGGCAATAACAGATGTCTTTGATTTTTGCTATGTAATAAAAGCATATTATTTTCTAAATGAAATCTTTGGTTTGGTTTTCATTTCAGTGCTATAATGATTCACTGAGGTTTAAAGCTTATATTCCAAAAATTGACACAATTCTGACACGAGCAATATTATAGGAGTGCTCACATAAAAATCAGATTGTAATATAAATCCATATATTGTCATTCAAGAAATTTACACAGGCACCAAACGACAAAACCAGTCTAAGACATCATTCTATCATCCAAGAATTGAATAAAGATATGAGAGAGGGAAGGACAGGGGATATTGATCTCTTTCCCTGTGAGGAGGAAATAAAATATAACAATCCATGACATATTTGTGAAGTATGGCCAAGTATGTGTGTGTGTATGTGTGCATGCAGGAGAGAAGGAGAGAGGTAAGAGGCATTTAAAATGGAGCAATCATCAAACATTCCATTGGTTTGGAAAAAATATTAAAAGGAAACTGTGACAGAACAATGTGTTTTAAGCCTGTGAAACTACCTTAATTATTTCCTGAAGTGTATTTCTCTAGTTTGGCCAGCAGGTGGTGCATGTTTATGAAACTGCTGCAGGACCAAGGCTTTTTTTCTTTGTTTAAGCCTTTTAGAAAGGCAGTCGGCAGTATACTTTCAAAGATTGTTGTTCTGGGCTCTGATTGGCCCAGGAGCTCATTTCACTTGGATTGTACCGGCTTTTGCCCCAGTCTTAGCTGGGGAGAAAAGAGAGACAGATCTCTTTGCTGAGGCTTGGTAAACAGTTATATGTCCTGGTCTTCCCAGGTACTTTTTAGAAAGTAAACAAATATTTAGATAGTTTTATAATTGATCCATATTTCAGTTACCTGTTATTGTTCTGCTGATTGCACTTTTTATGTTTATTGTTCAATATTTTTAAGATAATAAACACTATTCAATTTATTGCTTCTGCTGTCTGGACTGATAAAGAATCCTGGTGGTTTGTGCGTTGGGTCTGTGAGTTCTTTCTTGGAACTTTGAAACCAGTGGGAGTGTGGCTTCCAGTAACCTAGAAATCACTGGGGATAATTTGAGAGTGGGAGAATCGCCCAGAGGGGGTTGTGACTCAGTTGGTGGGAGGAGGGTGCTAGTGTAGAGCACAAGTGGCAGGCGGACCTGAGCTGTGCTGGGGATAGACCCTCTAAGTGGCTGCAGGGTAGCCCCAGGCAGGAGGTTAGGCATTTAATGACAGACCTTTAGTCCTTCTTTTTTGGTGGCAGTGTGGTGGGATTGTCAAACTCAGTGCGTGGAGTGAGGGTCACCATCCACTGAGTGGTTCAGTGTTTTTTTTATCTGTAACCTCCAGATACAAAGCACAGTGAACAAGTGCAGAAGTAACAGGGTCTCTTTCCTGTTCAGTTCTTTTTTTTTTGTAGTTAGGAAATTAGCAGTGTGCTGGTGGCGACTGGCAGCGGCCAGCAGACACTGGAGATGCCTGACCTAACACAGGAGCAACCAGATAACCTCAGTGGAGAGAAGCTGCAGGACCAGCCTGCACAAAGGTCTCCTGGGGGGAGAGCAGGCCTCTAGTGGACAGAGGCCCATGAGATGGCAGGACCAGATGCCACACCAGCTGAGATCCTTCAGATCTACATACTAGAGTGACAGTGGCTAGACCAGCTGCGGCAAGAGGAATGGAACCGGGAAGAGTGGCAGTGGCGAGAGGAACGGGGAAGAGCGACAATGGTGAGAGGAGCAGGGACAGCAATGAGAGGAGCAGGAACAGCAGCATGAGGAGCAGGAGTTCCAGCTGCAAAAATTACAGATGGAGATGGAAATGGCTCACATCCAAAGCTCCAGTCCAATCTCTATGCCATGGTCTGAGGCAGGATCCATAGCCTGGATCGGGCCAAACTTGTTTGTGCAGTTTGATGATACCTGAGGTAACATAGATGGATATCTAACTGCCTTTGAAAAAAATTTCCGCTTCAGTGAAATTTCGCAGAAAGACTGGGTGCACTATCTGGGAGGAAAGCTCACTGGTAGAGTACTTGAGGCATTCCAAGGATTGTCCATGGAAATGTACTCCCAGTTTGAGGAGGTGCATAAAGCTTTGTTGAACAATTATGCTATTACCCCCAAGTCCTATAGACCAAAGTTCTGGACTTTGCAAAAGGGGGTGGATGATACTCATAGTAGGTTTGTGATTCAGCCAAGATACCAGCATCAGCAGTGGCTCAGTGGAGCTGAAGTTAAAACCCTGGAGGACTGCCAAAACCTGATGGTCTTGGAGCAGTTTTTTCAGCGTCATCCAGAGGTGAAAGAACATGTTCAAGATCATCAGCCCCGTACTCCAGAGAAGGCGGCTGACTTGGCTGACATCTTTATGGCTAACTGTCCCTGGTTGGCAAAGAGAAGCCATCCTTATCTGCAGCAGCTAGGATCTAAGGGCAGCCCTATCCCTGCAACCTCAGAGATTGTCAGCAAACTCTCCAGTGTTTCTCAAAAACTTTAAGACTTTAGGCATCAGCGTCCTTGTTATCAGTGTGGGCATACAGGACATTTCAAAGTGGATTGCCTAGATAACCCCAAGCCTGCACTAAAGAGCATTCCAGTTCTTGCACCAAGGCTGGCGGCTTTCTTGAGTGGCTCCAGTACCATGTAGGAGACCCACACAGTTGCCGCAGCACAAAACGTTACTGGCCATTCATCATGCAAGGAAACAGATGGGTTTCCACAACTCTACAGCACTCCAGTAACTGTGAATCAGAACCAGGTGGCTGGGCTTATGGACACTGACTTTAGCATGACTTTGTTACGACCAGAGCTAGTACCAGAAGATGCTTTTCTACCAGGGCGCACTGCAGAGGTAGTGCTAGCCAATGGATCTAGAGAGACTGTACCATCACTCGAGTATTCCTAGATTGGGGTACCAAGCCTGGATACAGAGAAGTAGGCATAATGAAAAACATGCCTGTACCAATGCTGTATGGGACCGACATGGGTCCAATGAATATTAACCTTGATAGCAGAGTCAGCATTTCCACTATGGTGACCCGTAGTCAGGTCCAGGAGACCCAACAAGCAGAAGCAGCAGAGATCACCTCTCCTGATCCTGAGCCAGTCCAAGTGGGACCAGCTGACCAAGTGATAGGAGGATGCGCTCCGGTGCTTCCAGTAGCACCAATTCCTAAGGTAACCGGAGCCATGAGTATGGAACAACCTGGCTTGACGGACACACCTATTAATCGGACTGTTGACCCTGATTTACAAAGTCACCAACAGAGACCCTTCCTATTATGGATACTGATATAGGACAGAGACATGTTTTTCAGGAAGCACAGAGCTCAGACCCTGACCTGGAAGCCCTGAAGCAGAGGGCTGGTCAACCAATCAGTGAGACTTGTAAAGAACATATCCTACGGAAAGGGGGCTTGTTGTACAGAGAGACTGATCCTGTTGATCCTAACAAGCCCTGGACAGCAGGCAAGCAGCTTATAGTGCTCAGGGCATACAGAGAACAACTTCTATAGATTTGACACAACATTCCACTAGCAGGACATCAGGGGGTGACAGGCATTTTTCTATATCCATTTATATACTAAATCAGCTGACATTCCATTGTGTTTCAGACCACTGCACGTCAATTCTTCACACTAGTGTTATCCACTCCTTTAAGGCCATTAGGCATCACTGAGTCTAATTTAAAAATCCATTTCTGTTCCTTGAAATTCCCAATATAGGAAATGCCTCTTACATCAGGATGATATTTTGTTTTTGCCTTTTTGTCTATCTATCAAGCTACAGCCTTCCTACTTTCTGTTTCAGAAACATCTAAAAACTTTTTTTATTTCATAGATATTTAGATCAAGAAGATTGTTAAATCCATTAGGTTTTGCCGAATGTCTGTTTTCTCTTAACAGTTTTTAATTCCCAGCAATAATGTGGCTAATCATACGTAAACCACTTTGGACCTATTCCAGATGTCTTGTAGTTGCTGTGTATTTCTTAATATGGAAGATATTTAACATTTGGATGCATTTTCAAGCCTGTAGCAAAAGTTCAAAATACAGTTTCTCTTGATAAATGGGAGATATGTTAAGCTGTATTTGTTTTGGTCAAGAATTAAATCATGAGGATTTATTCAAAGAAACATTACTGTGCTCTATTCTATTCTATTCTTTGCATTTATATCCTGCTTCAATCAGCGAATAAGCGGGTTACAATAAGATGAAAAATACAGAGATCAGAAATCCACAATGAATATGAATGAATTGATTTGCATATACTGCCTTCATTTTATGCAAATCTCTTTCATACATATTCATTGTGGATATCCTGAACGCCTGACTGGCAAGGGGTACTCCAGGACCGGACTTGGGAAACACCAATACACTTCTCTAGCTGGGAAGCTGGACAGCTAGAGATTCCTTGCACAAAGTATAGGTTAACAAAATCCCTTGCCTCGATTACACATGGAAAACATAGACCATCACCTAGTAAGGAACAAGAAACTACAAACTAGAAATAATTAAATGAAAATGAAATGGAAAACCCAAAAGGCTGTGGGAAACTGAAGAAAGAAAGAGAACTGCAGTTCCTCTTTTTCTGAACTATAAAGAAGCATACATTTTCACAGCTGACATTTTGTACTCTAAAAATTGACAATAAAATTCTTTTTTTTTATCTTTGTTACCTGATCATTTAATTTTTCTAGATAGGTTGTCCCTGGTCTCTTTTTACCACCTCCTTGTGTCAACTTTCTCTTAAGTCTTTCTCCAGGATTTCTTTTCTGTTTGCTGTTTCTTCATTCTCCCTGTCTTCTTTCCTTCCTTGCTTCTCTCTCTTTCTGAGGTTGATCCTTCATCTTTTTCTCCATTTCTCTCCTATAGCTAGAGTCTATTCCTCTCCCCCCACCCAGACTTCAGTACCCCACTTTTCACCTTTACCTCCTTATCAGTTATTTCCTATGCCTACTTTCTTAGTTTTCCCATTCCCCACCTCTTTCTCATTCCTTCCCCAGCCTTCTGTTTCAATATCTTCCACTTACTTTCTAGTCATCCGTTTCCACTCTGTGTACTCAATCTCTTCCCATCCTCACCTACTTATTTTGCCTCTCACCCACCTGCCCCAACAACTTCCCCTCTCAACCTCCAATCACTTTCTTATGTTTTACCCCTAACCAGGCTCCCATTCCACTTTTATCTCCCCCATTTCTACCCTTTCTTGCCTTGCTTTTCTCTCACTTTCTCCATAGCTCTCTGTCTCTTATAAATTGCTTGCCATTCCTTCCCAAAACCTTCCAGATCCTTCAAACCATCTCTTCGGACCATATTTCTATACTTAGTTTCATAGCTTTACTCATACCCATTATCCAATCCCTGTTCAGTTTTTCAGTTCTCACTCTTTTACTCCACCCAGTCCCCAAGTTTTCACTCACAATCCTACCCAAGTTCTGACTCTCCACTTACATTCCTAATACCTAACATAGTAACATATAACATAGTAAATAACGGCAGATAAAGACCTGAATGGCCCATCCAGTCTGCCCAAGAAGATAAACTCATTTTACATGGTATGTAATACTTTATATGTATACCCGAGTTTGATTTGTCCCTGCCTTTCTCAGGGCACAGACAGTAAAAGTCTGCCCAGTACTGTTCCTGTACTAAAATTTCTGAAGCTAACGTCGAAGCCCCTTAAAATTTACACTCCAGCCCAATTACAATCAGGGCACAGACCGTAGAAGTCTGCCCTGCACCGGTTTTACTCTCCAAATACCGGTGTCGCCACCTAATCTCTGCTAAGATTCCGTAAATCCATTCCTTCTAAACATGATTCCTTTGTGTTACTTTATCCCACGCATGTTTGAATTCCATTATTGTTTTCATCTCTGCCACCTCCTGCGGGAGGGTATTCCACGTATCTACCACCCTCTCTGTGAAAAAATACTTCCTGACATTACTCCTGAGTCTGCCCCCCTTCAACCTCAGTTCATGTCCTCTAGTTCTACCGCCTTCCCGTCTCTGGAAAAGGTTAGTTTGTGGATTAATACCTTTCAAATATTTGAATGTCTGTATCATGTCACCCCTGTTTCTCCTTTCCTCCAAGGTATACATGTTCAGGTCGGCAAGACTCTCCTTGAACGGTTTGCACGTAGGGTCAGGAGTCAGGACTCACAGAAACAGATCAGCAAACATGCCAGAGACTGGCGCTGAAGAAAACTATGGCTGGTGGGGATTGGGGACCCCCACCAGCAAAGGTACCTGGCGGTGGTGGGGGAGCATTAGCGACGGTGGGAGAGCATTAGCGACGGCGGGAGGGGGGTTGAAAGAGGTGGGGGAAAGTTGGCCATGGGGAGGGATCGAAGGTAGAGGGGGCCAGGGCTAAATCTGTGGGGACCCATGCCCCTGTGGCCCCACCTAGCTACTCCCCTGGGGAGGAGGAAGACAAACCCAAAGCAAAATCTTTGAATGTGACAATGTCCTTGGCTGGCCTGCTCCTGCCGATCCACAGCATGCATTCCTGTCTCTTGGTACAACAGCACACTCTACTTTCTGGCCTTGCTCTCCAGTTACCAGTGCAGATTCTATCAATTACTCAGGTCAAAATACAAAGTTTGCGAGGTTCCAGTAGGACTTGGCCTACCTGACTGTAGTTGTTGTAATTTACACATAGGTGGTACAGTCGTGTGCCATGGGGCATTGCTACTTCCTTCTGGGCCTCTTTAACCTAACTCACTGCCTTTTATACTTTATACTTCCTGGCAGCTGTCCTCCTGGTTCCACCCCTCCCGTGTCACTTTCTCTTTAGGTGGGACTATGAGGCTTAAGGTGGTTCTGAACAGGGCTGTGCCTAGGGTCTCTGGCACCCTCCTGCAGACCATCAGTTGGCGCCCCCTGCAGACTATCAGTTGGGGCGCGCACGTGCGCGTCCCCCCCCTGGACTTGCCTGGCTCCAAGGTGCGTGGAAGAGCTGGGCGGTGCCAAAGAGCCGAGCGCTGCTCCCCCAAGCTGCCGTCTGGGGCGCGATGGGGGAAATGGCTTGGTTTGGCCTGCAGAGGAGGCTCTGAGCATAATTCTCATTCAGCCTGAGCCTCCTCCGCTCCATCCCCAATTCCCCAGCGCTTTAAATTTACCTCTCTCCGCCTCCGGCTCCAACATCTGCGCAGCATCAGTGAAAGCGCTGCCTGTCTGATGTCTCTCCACCAGCCTTCCCTTTGCTCATTCGTTCCCTCTGTGTCCCGCCTTCTTCTGACGTCATTTCCTTGAGGGCGGGACACAGAGGGAACGAACGAGCGAAGGGAAGGCTGGTGGAGAGACGTCAGACAGGCAGCGCTTTCACTGATGCTGCGCAGACGTCGGAGGCGGAGCGAGGTAAATTTAAAGCGCCGGGGAATCGGGGATGGAGTGGAGGAGTAAGGTTTTTTTTTTTAAATACAACTCAACAGCGAGGCGCCCTTGAAGGCAGGCGCCCCCCTGCGGCGCTTACCGTGCTTGCCGTGTTGGCACGGCCGTGGTTCTGAATCTGTGAAGGAGTATTCTTAAGGGAAAGAGACAGCATCCTATAGACTTCCTCACACAGTAAGATAAAGGAAATCATTAGAGCCAAAAAACAATCCTTCAGAAAGTGGAGAAGAGAACCAACTGAAAGTAACAGGATAGATCATAAGGAATGCCAAGCCAAATGCAAAGCGGAGATAAGGAGGGCAAAAAAGGACTTTGAGAAGAAATTAGCGTTGGAAGCAAAAATACATAGTAAAAATTTTTTTAGATACATTAAAAGCAGGAAACCGGCCAAAGAGTCGGTTGGGCCGCTGGACGAAAATGGTGTTAAAGGGGCGATCAAGGAGGACAAAGCCGTAGCGGAGAAATTAAATGAATTCTTTGCTTCGGTCTTCACCGAGGAGGATTTGGGGGGGACACCGGTGCCGGAAAGAATATTTGAAGCGGGGGAGTCGGAGAAACTAAACAAATTCTCTGTAACCTTGGAGGATGTAATGGGTCAGTTCAGCAAGCTGAAGAGTAGTAAATCACCGGGACCTGATGGTATTCATCCCAGAGTATTAATAGAACTAAAAAATGAACTTGCGGAGCTACTGTTAGAAATATGCAATCTGTCCCTAAAATCGAGTGTAGTACCGGAAGACTGGAGGGTAGCCAATGTTACTCCGATTTTTAAGAAGGGTTCCAGAGGAGATCCGGGAAATTATAGACCGGTGAGTCTGACGTCGGTGCCGGGCAAGATGGTGGAGGCTATTATTAAGAATAAAATTGCAGAGCATATACAAAAACATGGACTGATGAGACAAAGTCAGCACGGATTTAGTGAAGGGAAGTCTTGCCTCACCAATCTAATGCATTTTTTTGAGGGGGTAAGCAAACATGTGGACAATGGGGAGCCGGTTGATATTGTATATCTGGATTTTCAGAAGGCGTTTGACAAAGTGCCACACGAAAGACTCCTGAAGAAATTGCAGAGTCATGGAATCGGAGGTAGGGTATTATTATGGATTAAGAACTGGTTGAAAGATAGGAAGCAGAGAGTAGGATTGCGTGGCCAGTATTCTCAGTGGAGGAGGGTAGTTAGTGGGGTCCCGCAGGGGTCTGTGCTGGGTCCGTTGCTTTTTAATGTATTTATAAATGACCTAGAGATGGGAATAACTAGTGAGGTAATTAAATTCGCCGATGACACAAAATTATTCAGGGTCGTCAAGTCGCAGGAGGAATGTGAACGATTACAGGAGGACCTTGCGAGACTGGGAGAATGGGCGTGCAAGTGGCAGATGAAGTTCAATGTTGACAAGTGCAAAGTGATGCATGTGGGTAAGAGGAACCCGAATTATAGCTACGTCTTGCAAGGTTCCGCGTTAGGAGTTACGGATCA
Organism: Microcaecilia unicolor; assembly: GCF_901765095.1. Taxonomy (NCBI): domain Eukaryota; kingdom Metazoa; phylum Chordata; class Amphibia; order Gymnophiona; family Siphonopidae; genus Microcaecilia; species Microcaecilia unicolor. The sequence continues at coordinate 60,134,818 of NC_044034.1, forward strand.
AGAAAGGGATCTGGGTGTCGTCGTCGATGATACGCTGAAACCTTCTGCTCAGTGTGCTGCTGCGGCTAGGAAAGCGAATAGAATGTTGGGTGTTATTAGGAAGGGTATGGAGTCCAGGTGTGCGGATGTTATAATGCCGTTGTATCGCTCCATGGTGCGACCGCACCTGGAGTATTGTGTTCAGTACTGGTCTCCGTATCTCAAAAAAGATATAGTAGAATTGGAAAAGGTACAGCGAAGGGCGACGAAAATGATAGTGGGGATGGGACGACTTTCCTATGAAGAGAGGCTGAGAAGGCTAGGGCTTTTCAGCTTGGAGAAGAGACGGCTGAGGGGAGATATGATAGAAGTGTATAAAATAATGAGTGGAATGGATCGGGTGGATGTGAAGCGACTGTTCACGCTATCCAAAAATACTAGGACTAGAGAGCATGAGTTGAAGCTACAGTGTGGTAAATTTAAAACGAATCGGAGAAAAGTTTTCTTCACCCAACATGTAATTAGACTCTGGAATTCGTTGCCGGAGAACGTGGTACGGGCGGTTAGCTTGACGGAGTTTAAAAAGGGGTTAGATAGATTCCTAAAGGACAAGTCCATAGACCGCTATTAAATGGACTTGGAAAAATTCCGCATTTTTAGGTATAACTTGTCTGGAATGTTTTTACGTTTGGGGAGCGTGCCAGGTGCCCTTGACCTGGATTGGCCACTGTCGGTGACAGGATGCTGGGCTAGATGGACCTTTGGTCTTTCCCAGTATGGCACTACTTATGTACTTATGTACTTATGTACACTGGGATTAGAAAAGAAAAAGTAGGGGAAGCATGCTGGGGGAGGACGGAGTGTCTTGCTGACAGAAGCTGGAAGCCCAGGACACTGTCAAGGTACGTGAAGTTTTGGATTAGGAGTTTTTAAGGTGCTGGAGTGGGTCTGATATAGGATTAGTGGTGAATGGTAACAATTGGGTCAGTAATTGGGGGAAGGGTTTTTAGAAGGATAAAAGCTGGTTTGATAGTGCTGGGTTTCTTTTTTCTTTTCCATGACTCAAATGCAAATCAATGCATGCATCCAGTTTCTCCTACATAAGCACACAACTGAGGAACACATTACCAAAATCTTTGAAAATGACGTACGACCATCTATCCTTCCGGAAAATACTAAAAACCAACTTGTTCAAAAAAGCTTACCCTACCGATACAACCTAAATGCCGGATCTCGGCAACATAACCTAACCGACCTACGCAATGGACATAACACAACTCTGCCACTGTTCGATTCCCTAATGTGGCTATGCCTCATGAACTCTCTCTTACCACAACATCACCTTGTATTTGTTAACACCGGAGTCTGCTAATGCCTCTCCGGATTATGTAAGCCACATTGAGCCTACAAATAAGTGGGAAAATGTGGGATACAAATGTAATAAATAAATAAACGATATTTTATTAAGTATAGAAATACAAAATATATGCAACAGATGCAAATGTTATACATACAATATAGAAACATAAGTCAAGAAAACATCAAACATAGGTTCAGAAGCATCAATTACGAGTGTTGTATGAGCGATAAATGATCTGAATATGAAGTCGTCGGTGTATTCTTACGTGTTTTGGTTTATATAAAGAGAAGGCACATTATTAGTTAGGCTGTTGGGAGCGCAGATATTCAGCTAATGGAGACCATACTGTATGTTTGCTAAGAATCGAGCCAGTCAATTCAGCAGATGCTAATTCAAATTTATGGTATAAGAGAACTGTTTGCCACCAGAAATGGATATTTAATTTGGTAATATCTTTCCAGTTAGCAAGAACTGACTTCTGTGCTATGATAATTACTATGTCAAAAAGCTGTTTGTGGCAGTCTGGTATTATATGAGGGATTGAGCAAGATTTGAAAATAACAATTGGAAGTGAGAGAGAAATATTAAAATTTGAAAATTCTAGACAGAATTGACCAAACAGAATAGAAAAAGGAAAATTCCAGAAAGGTCATATTAATTTACATTCATATAGCATATCTGTGGAGCTCCTCTTTGTAAATTACAGTGCAAACAATTATTAAACCAGATAGATGCAGCATTCTGGGAGTCCAAATAGCCCTGTGGTATAGAAAAAAAATTGACTAAGAAATTGGCTGTGGAGAGAGGTTTTAACACCGACATCTACAATGAATTTTGTAGACACTCAGGAATTTAGTGATTAGTGCCTATTTCCCAAAGACTTCTTAGAGAAGTGCTGTTTTTATATCGATGAAAGAATAATATTCCGTATAAGGCTGATACTATCCAGCTTATTTTTGAAAGAGAAAAACGCCTATAGTGTGACCTAAATCGGGAGATAGACGTTTATCTCGCAAAGGTGCCCAAATCGGTATAATCGAAAGTCGATTTTGGGCGTTTCCAACTGCACTCTGTCGCGGAAACGAATAAACTTGAAGGGGGCGTGTCAGAGGCGTGGTGGAGGCGGAACTGGGGCGTGGTTATCAGCCGAGGAGAGATGGGCGTCTTTAGCTGATAATCGAAAAAAAAGGTGTTTTACCGCGATTTTGGGTCACTTTTTTTGGACCCTTTTTTTTCATGAACAAGTCCCAAAAAAGTGCCCCAAGTGCCCAGATGACCACTGGAGGGAATTGGGGATGACCTCCCCGGACTCCCCCAGTGGTCACTAACCCCCTCCCACCAAAAAAACCCCACTTTACAAACTTTTTTTCCAGCCTGTATGCCAGCTTCAAATGCCATACCCACCTTCATGACAGCAGAATGTGTTTGATCCTGTCACAGCCTTTCCCTGGGTCAGATGTGGCTCTCAGTGCAGGGTCACATCAGCATTGCATTGTGGTGGGTGTAGGGTATTGGGCTCCGTGATTTCATTCGCTTGTGTTACAGTCTCACGATGTTGGTAGTTGGTAGGCTCTTCTCCCATGGTGTTTTTCCCCCTGCCTACTGGGTCAGAGTGTGCCCTGTTGTAGTCCATGCGGTAGTGGCCATTTTTGTAAGCCAGTTTTAGTTCCCTTTCCTGTGTTAGCCACGTTACAGAACTTAGTTCTTACCTTGAATGTGGCTGAAAGAGGGCATTGTACAGCATTCTGCCAGCTCTGACCTACTGCTCATCTCAGTACCAGGGAGACTCGTTGCCAGTGGGGCACAACCTCTGATCTGCAGTTAACTGTGAGTAAACGCGGTTATTCTAATAAAGGACGTTTTCGGAGAGATTAGTCTTCAGGTGTCAACTGGTGTGCCAATGTTATACAGCAGCAACAAGTCCTAGAGGCCTGCGTGTATACAGGTCCCTGAAGCACTTTTAGTGGGTACCGCAGTGCACTTCAGCCAGGTGGCCCCAGGCCCATCCCCCCCCACCTGTAACACTTGTGCTGGTAAATGGGAGGCCTCCAAAACCCACTGTACCCACATGTAGGTGCCCCCTTCACCCCTAAGAGCTATAGTAGTGTACATTTGTGGGTAGTGAGTTTTGGGGGAGGGGGGTTGGGAGCTCAGCACCCGTGGTAAGGGAGCTATGCATGTGGGAGCGTTTTCTGAAGTCCACTGCACTGACCTAGGGTGCCCAGTTGGTGTCCTGGCATATCAGGGGGGCGAGTGTACTACCAATCCTGGCCCCTCCCACAACCAAATGGCTTGGATTAGGACGTTTTTGAGCTGGGCGTTTTTAGTTTCCATTATCGCTAAAAAAAACAAATGCCCAGCTCAAAAACGTCCATTTTTTTTGAAAATAAGGTTTGGCCCACCCCTTCACGGACCCGTTCTCGGAGATAAATGCCCATGGAGATAGGCGTTTCCGTTCGATTATGCCCCTCCACATGTCCTTTGCTTAATGGAATCTTTATTTGATGTCCAATGAATGGAGTTGAAGAACTCAACAAGGTTATCGAAAACATTGTGTTGTCAGTAAGGAGAAGCTCTTCTGTAGCTGGTCAAAAGAAAGAATATTCTTGTTAGTAGTAATGAAAATATCTGCCAGAGTCCAGATTTCTTTGTCAGACCACTCTTTCCAGAAGAAGGTAGTATTATTTATTTTAATTTTGGAATTATATGGAAGTGTGGCTAGAGTTATTCAGCAGATGGATGGATCAGGCGACCCTCAGGGGGAGGAATGCTGGTTTCGGCCTAACCCCTGGTAAGCCTTTCTTCAGCTGAGAGGTGCCCAGCTCTACCACCGGCTGCCTTTCAGGTGCTGTGGAGGACTTGCAGCTCATCTGCATATCCTTACAGCCTTCTCCAGGGTGACACCCAGGTCCACTCCGATCCACTCAGGGCCTCCGATCTAGGTGCCGCGCGCTTGATAGCGCGCGGGGCATTTTTCCCTTTACATCTAATCTTCTTCCCAGTTGCTAAAGTACCTCAGTCATTTATGGCCCCTATTCACATTCTCTTCCTAGCCCTGTCCCTTCCTAATCTTTTTCCTCACCCCCTACCTCTCTCCGCTACAGGAACTCACTGCCCATCCATCGACTTCATCACCTCACCTTCTCTCCTACCCTCTTCCTCCCTCTTGGCTTTTAATCTCCGTCTCTTTCTTCCCTCCATTTTGCCTTCCCCATTCCACCTAAATACCTCTCGCCTTCGACGCCTTCGTGGCCACACCTCTCCTACTCTCCTCCGCTCTCTTTTACTCCTTCTCTTACTCTCAGCAGGTGACATCAATCCCAATCCTGGCCCTCCTCACCAACTATTATCCCAACTCTACAGATCTCACCATGACCTCTCTAACCTCATCTCTATTCCTCTACTCCCCTCCTCTTCTCTGCCCTTCTCTTGCGCCCTATGGAATGCCCGCTCTATCTGTAACAAACTCCCCTACATCCAGGACCTCTTTATCTCGCTTCACCTCCATCTGCTCACCATAACAGAAACCTGGCTCTGCCCTGATAACTCTGCTTCAGTCGCAGCCCTCTGCCATGGCGGTTATCTTTTTCACATACTTCTCGCCCTGCTGGTCGCAGGGGCGGTGCTGGACTACTTCTCACTCCCTCCTCAAGATTTCAACCCCTTCTTCCACCTCAATCTCACTGTTTTTCCTCCTTTGAAGTCCACTCTATCTGCCTTTTCTCTCCTCTGCCTCTTCGAATAGCGGTCATTTATCGTCCCCCTGATAAGTCCCTTTCATCCTTTCTCAGTGACTTTGATGTCTGGCTTACCTTCTTCCATGATCCTTCCTCCCCTCTCTCATCCTTGGTGACTTTAATATTCCTGCTAATGATCCTTCCAACTCTTATATTTCCAAGTTACTCGCTTTAACATCCTCCTTTAATCTCCAACTGTGCTCCACCTCCCCCACTCATCAAAATGGTCACTGTCTTGATCTCATCTTCTCCTCCAACTGTTCACCTTCTAGTTTCCTTGCCTCTGATCTTCCCCTCTCTGATCACCATCTTATAACTTTCACACTTAAATCTCCTCCCTCCCAGTCCCGTCCTATCTTATCTAATTTGTCTAGGAATCTTCACGATATTGACCCTTCATCTCTATCCTCCCATGTTTCAA